>NC_089912.1:61021038-61326038 GCF_040182565.1 Anser cygnoides | reverse complement strand
CAAACAATGCTACTTTAGGCAGAACTACAGGCTTCCCGTAGCGTTAGAAAGATCACCTGTCTGGGTTTTCTTTTTCAGACAAAATTCAAAAAATTAACTGTACTTACTTAATATGTACATGTAACAGAATTGTAAAATGTTTCAAGAAAAATCTCTAAGCGTAGCCCTCAGTGATTAAAATAATGAATTTCACGTTTTATGGTGAAGACTTTGCTACAGCTGTGTATTTTTCTTACCCCTTCTCAGACATTACAATCTGTTTTCCCAAAACGCTTTTCCAAGTGTAAAGTCTTCGTGAAAAAATACATTGTTAGACATAGCTGTCAAAAACTTTGAAAAATCGCTCTAGCTGGTCCTTAAGAAGTATTGTTATTCACGTGTTGCTAGGTGGATTTGTTGTTTATGGATTTCCTTTTCTTGTGCACCTCCATTTCTTTAATCTTCTTTCTCATCTCTTTAAAAAGAAACAAAGAACTAAAACCCTTTGCTGGAGGAATTAAGCTTCATAACTTGGGCTATGTCCTGCTTTTATCAATTTGCTGTGAGAATGGGGTGCTTTTGGGAAGGTGTTGTTAGGTAAATGATATACTTTCTTTTGCCTGGTTGCTAATATCGCGAGACTGGATGGTACTACAAAATTTTTTTTTTAGAAATTCCTTTTTGTCTGTAAAAAAATGATGGATATAGAATATATAAATTAACAGATGTAATGGGAATATTTGGAAAAGATTGGTTTGTCTTCTCTGAGTGGCATACAAGAACTACTTCTTGTGTTAAGCATTAAAAGAAGTTGTATTCAGCATATTTCGCTTCTGTAGGGGTACTACATACAACTGCAGTAATCACTGATCAGCTTTCATAGATAATGTAAACTCATTATTCACAGGTTAAAAAGAAAAGTGAACACTTGTAAATATATATTCTCAAGCTAAATATTTTTTAAACGTGGCATCTAAATAACACAAGGAAAACCTTATTTTTTTCTATGAATTTAAAAATCTGTATTTTTGAATGGATTTTTATCATTGCAAGATTTGTATGTGTCTTGTAGAAAAATCAAAATCTCCCAATAACAGAACAACCCCCTAGAAATATTTGGTGCTCTCAGGAAATTATTTTCACCATGTTCGGTGTGCTTTCCTGTTACCTCAAGGCAATTGTGTGTTTCAAATCACAAGCCTGTCTGACAGCTGTACTACCAAACACATGTAAATGAGAACTGTAATGTGACAAAACACTTTCCTAGAGCTGTCATCTTAGGTGGTGTTCTCCGAGCAATCCTCGGTGTAAGGTTACTCCTTGAATGAGGTTGTCTATTGTTCTGCCAGGAGTGTCAACCCAGTTAGGTGAAATACAATATGCCACATCGCTGAACTGCGACGTGTGACTTAGCTGTGTGCTAGTTCTGTAGCGTGCACGTTACTTCGCATTAGCAAATCTAATACACCCAACTTAGCTCTGATGAGTATCTGTAGAAGTCAAAATGATGTTAAATGCAAAGCCAGGTTTCTTTGGAGGTTAACTATTTGAAATTCATAGCTAGCCATGTCCTATCAGGCATGGGAGAAGGATGCAAATCCAGCTGAATATTTCTCATTTAAGAAGCTTCAAGGGCACAGGTCGCTCGAATTTCTAGCAGTTCAGCTACTTGTTAGCTGTTCCGCAGTATGCATTGCACTTCACTTTATATGTGAACACTCACATCTATAATTACTGTGAAATCCTGCGTAGAGGTATTGGAATGTCAAAGGACAAAGGTTCAGCTTGTTAGATTTCAGCCCAAGACACACTGAAAATCATTCAAGTAGCAAGAGCAGATATGTGAGGTTGGCATGTATCTCCAAAGTTATATTTGTTTTGAGATGGAGATGCCATCTTCTATTAAAAGTTAATCTTGTTAGGAGATGTTAATTCATCGGGGTAAGACACTGAGAACGTTCAGGACTATACGAGCCAAGCAGGAATTCTGTTCGACTTACTAGCAGTAGGCTGGAATGCAGTTTCAGAATATACTTGACCCAAACTGGACTGCCAGCTGCTCCAGGAATGCATCCTTCTCCTCTTGCACAGCTGCGTGCCTCCTTTCTTACCTCGTGTCTACTGAGTACGCAGGATGCGGGCTAAGTCTTCGTTGGGATGTTGCAGGCAGGCAGAGGGGACCTGGAAGGGGAAAGGCAGGCAGGTGATTTTTTGTTTGCTTTGTTTGGAATAGCATAGTTTCTGGTGTTAAGGGAAATGGGATACCAGCAGTGATTTGTATTTTCTCAGCAGCCTGTGTTTGGATTTAGTTTATATCATGAAGCTATAGCCTGAGTAGTAACATGCAGTAACTTTTTAAAGCTAATGTGTAGGGCTTTCATCACGAGTGGTATGTTATTCTTTGGGACCTCATATATGTCGGTAAGAAGGGTATTTTAGGTTGCCATGCCAAAAGTTCCTATAGGCTTTGTCTCGAGTTTTCTCTGACTGTATGCTGATTGTGATCTCAAATTTGTACTGTTGTGGTATGAGATGTTGATACCATATCTTCAGGCCTTAAGATAACAAAACACTTGATTTTTATATTTTTTTTTAACGTGGCTTACTGTGCTTCAATTGCACTTGGGTTAGTTTAGCTGTATGCAAAATCTCTTGGGAATTGGTTCAGGCTATTCTGCCAGTGCAATAATAAAACCTTTTAAATGGCTGAAGCTTGCAGCACGCGTAGCATTTGCTTTAGTCTGGCAGTGCGTGTATGTTGAAACTGATGGTTGGACCCTTTACAAAAGAGCTCTGCTGTAAAGCAAACTGGTTCATGGTGAATTGGGCGGTTTCTGCTTTCTGTTGTTCTGCACTTTTACCAAAGTATACAGGGAAGGGACTGGGAACCAGTTTCATGAAGTTGATTTGTATATGATGCTGAGAAAGAGGAGGAAATAAGAGTAGCTTTGCACATAAAGCCTGGTAACAACTATAGTTGCAGAAGAAATTAAGAGATGACCACTGAACTATTTTGGATGGGAAAGCCATTTCTGTTTTATCTGTTAAGTTAATCATAGCTCCGGTCTAATGTCAGTTTGTATTTGTAGCCAGGTGAAGTTAATCAAAAATGTATCTGAAAAATGCTCCCTGTGCCCAATTGCTTATTCTCAATATGGTAAACTTGTGTTCCAGGGGGGTGGTACTTCGAGTGGGAAAACACTGAATTCTGAACAGGATACATCTGAGTACTACAACATTTTTATCTTTTTATGTTTTAAAAAAAAAAAAAGCCCTGAGGTTTTCTGGGTTCCCTTTTTTAATGTGTTGAATGAGGAATTTCATTCATTCCAGTGTCTGCTAATCTCAGATAAGTTCACGGCAGATTTACGCACTCAGTAATGCTCTTCTTTTTCCTTTCAGATGGATTTAATGCCATTTATCAATAAAGCCGGCTGTGAATGTCTTAATGAAAGCGACGAGCATGGATTTGATAATTGTTTACGTAAAGACTCTACCTACTTGGAATCAGACTGCGATGAGCAGGTACAGTAGATATTTTTCTTAAGTGAGATGTTTTCAATGATGTCTGGTCTGCAAGCATTTTTTGAAGATCTTGATTGCTTGATATCCCTATAGCGGTATAAGGAAGAGTGGGATACGGTAGGTGGATGGAAGCAAAATTGGTATACAGAGGTCACTGTAGCATTGCCAGTTTTCTATCCATTTGTGGGAAAAATTCCAAGCAGACTGGCATTTACTGGTGACTAGTGGCAGACTAGTGCATGTGTGGAATATAGAGAATGTAAGTACTTGATTTTAAATTAAAAGCTCAGACTTGCTTCTAGTTAATTGTTGTGCTATGTTTGTTTATAAGGATGAAGAAAATGGTATTTAACAAAATTTTCTCTTCCACAGCTGCTTATTACTGTAGCTTTTAGTCAACCAGTCAAACTTTATTCTATGAAACTTCAGGGGCCAGATAATGGTAAGTGAAGTGTCTGTTTAATCATATCCTTAGAATCTAAGCTTTACATGTGTTTAGCTTAAATGTCAAAACAATGATGCTTGTCCCTAGAACCTCTTACATTCTGTGAATCCCATAGCAGCTTCAGTAAATTTGGTGTAAATAAATAACATAACAGATTGATCTCACAGTAATATTATTCTGTTGCCATGCATTGGTATTTGATATGACACAAGTATAAATATTTACTGTATTTTGACATGCTATAAGGAGAACCTACATTCTATTCAAGAATTAAATGTAAGAGCTGTTTTAATTTTTATGCTAAGTTGATTTAAGTTATAAAACTACAGAAAATACTCAGGTATTACATCACACAAACCCAATTATTTTCAGACATTTCATTGGATTTCTTATGTGGAATTCTGGCACTGAAATGTAGGCAAGTAGTGCAACTTCAGATGTCGTTTGGTATCAAGGGTGGTGGTGTAGGATTGGCAGATAAGATGCTAGAATTACTGAAGTCCCTACCCTCCTTGAGCTGTACCTAGATGCTGTGATAAGCAAGGGCTTCTGCGGTAGCATTTTGAGAACACAGGTAAGGAACTGAATCCCAATTCCATGTTTTAACACAGGACAAGGTCCAAAGTATATAAAAATCTTTATCAACCTTCCTCGATCTATGGATTTTGAAGAAGCAGAGAGAAGTGAACCAACTCAAGCCCTGGAGCTGACACCAGATGATATTAAAGAAGATGGTATTATCCAGCTTCGCTATGTTAAATTTCAGAATGTTAACAGTGTAACTGTAAGTAAAGCTTCTGTTCTGAGCTCTGGGCAGGCTGAAGACTTAGTAGACTTTTCAAGCGCTGTGACGTTTGTTGACTTGGCTGCAAATGTTCTTAGTTGCTCTCCACTGATTGCATACTGTATGTTAATGCTCAAAGGGTTTCTGAAATTTAAGGTCAGGCAAGGCCGTATGCATGTGATGTCTCTGACCTCATATTTGTGATGAGGTTCACTTTCATCTCTTTGTGAGAGATTAAAAAAAGGGTAGATTTCGATATTACGAAGAACTATCTTCTAGTGGCGGTGTCCCTGCCCATGGCAGGGGAGTTGGAATTAGGTGATCTTTATGGTCCCTTCCATTCTGTGACCTAGTGTGCTGCAGAACACAACTTGTGTTTTACTAACACGCCTTCTTGAAAGGCATCTTGTCCTCGTTTGGAGAGTTTAGGAGGTAAGAAATCCAGTTCATCAGTAACCTGATTGCGAAAATGACAGACTTGTAAGTATCAAGTGAAGTGCTTACGATACGCTAAAACCCAATACCCGGTCCTCATAAGTGTTCTTAAATGCTCTAATCAAACCACCTTTGTCTTTTAATGAGCTCTCTAACCTTCTTGCTGTAAAAGACTTTCCATGAATTCCACGTAAGGTTTTCGTGACTCTTAAATGCAGGTGCAGTTTTTCCTCTTTCATTTTAAGTGTGGGTTTTAGTGCAATATGCATCGTGACAAAACTGATGCTGGAATTGCATTCTTCTTGACACCATTACCCTGGGTCTGCATTAGCCCTGTTTCCTGCAGTATTGTGTTGAACTGCTCCTCCCATGTAACCCCTGAAATTCTAGTCTAAGGAAATGCTTTTCATGGTCTGAGTTCTGTGTTTGCAAGTTATGGTCTCATAGTTGACTGAACATTTCAGTACATTTCAGTTGCTGAGTGCAGTCTCAGATTGGAAGTGGAAGCTAGAAATATCCAAGCTCCGTGGGTTTTTAAACAAACTGCTGGGATAATAATAGCATTCGTTATAATCATTATTTGAAATAAGAGGACAGAAGCTTCTCTAGAGGGTAACAAGGCCTTTATAATTGGAAAAAGTGTTTACTGGGTTGGTTCAAAAATCTTGGGAGGCTAACATTTTATGTATGAATTCAGGGATGGACTGTTTACCTTCGCTCTTGTGTTTTGGATTTTTTAGTTGTTTGTCCAATCCAATCATGGCGACGAAGAGACAACAAGAATTACATACTTCACGTTTATTGGAACTCCAGTCCAAGCAACAAATATGAATGACTTCAAGCGAGTGAGTCTTCTTTCTTAAAAGCACTTACGAATGTTTTAAATGTTCTCAAAAATGTTGACTGAACAAATACACTTGGTGGTTGTTATAATTCCGCGACTTAAGGTAGATATGGCATCCCAAACAAAACAACAACACATGTAGCTTTATCTTACAGATACTGATCATTGGTCTTACCTATAAGTTCTTGTTCATCACCTTTGTAAAAACAAACAACCAAAAAAAACAAACCACAACACAAATAGGGGTAAGAATGTATACACCTACTATTTAAAACATGAGGGACTTTCAAATGACATGTACTATAGGCAATGTTTCTTAACAGCCGTGAGTTTTATGCCTTGATTTAGAAACCTGTATTCTGATGGTGTTCAGGAAGTAGAGAAGCAAGCCTGCGTATGAAATAAAGACTCCTTGTGATTGATTGGACTTCTGCTTTGGTGAAGGATTTTATGGATTTTATCCAATGGGCAGTGTAAAATTCAGATCTAAAAAAGATTTTGGTCACAAAGTGACCATTACTTTAAACATATCTGCTCTTTTTAAAGCTAAAGGAAGAAATAAACAACTCGTTAGGCTGTGACTTTAGACCCATGAGTGCTGAACAATAAGGCATGCTCGAAGTTTTTGATTTTTTTGAGAATGTGAAATGGGTTTGAAAGTATTGAAACTTTAAAGCTACTTACATTTTTTTCTTCGAAATTTAATGTCTTTTTAAAGTAAGCTAGTAAACTGCTTTAAAACTTGTCTTGTTTAGAAAGACATTTGCTGTTGTAACCCTGTCTACGAACTCATGTCTAGGCGACCAATAACACTGAAAGCACCGTGGAATTTATTATACAAACTGCCTGTAACTTCAGAAGGCTAAAAATGCTAATGGTTGTCATACTTTGTATACTTCCAGTTTTTACTGTTAAAGATGATCTTAACTTTTACATTTAAAACTTAATAACTTCGCAAATAATAAAGTTAATAAGTTAACAGGCTTTGTTGTCTTTCACTGGAATGTGAAGTCATTGAAAAAGTTGCTCTAATATACTAAAATTAACTGGATATCTAATTTAGATGTTTCTAATGGAGCACTTCTGGTTCATCCAATACAAGAAATAGGTTACTTCATTTAAAATCTGCTTCCATGGTCGAGGTTTTTTTGTACAGCTTCTTTTTTTGCAATAACAGGGCATTACCCTGCAATGAATTGTGCCATTACTATTTAACATAACACGAATAATCTGTGTTACTTCTCTGGTACTTTTGGGAAGAGGATAGCACCCTTACACTGATATTTTCGGTATTTGGTCTTTGTCTCAGTTTCATTTCTGTGTAAACTCTGTAAATTAGTTTTGCTTTCTAAAGTACTGAAAGTTTATTTTCAAACAAGTGCACTCTTTAAACCTGACCATCTGATTGTTCAGATAGTGATTTGATTTTTTTGGTAATTGATGATACATTGAGGGTACAAGCTGCTCTGGGAGAGGTTTTGTCTTGATATAAGAGTTTGTTTTTTTTAAGCGAGAACAATTAATCGCTGGAACAACTGCTCCAGGGGTGTGGTGGAAACCCTCTTCCTTACTGGAGGTTTTCAAGATGCGATTGGACAGGGTGCTAGATAATCTCATCTAAGCACGCTTTTCCCATGAAGGCTTGAAGCTGGTGATCTCACGAGGTCCCTTCCAGCCTGGGCTGGCTTATGGTTCTAAGTATACCCACAACCCCATAAAGATGTTTAAAGTAGCGTGGGTCTCATCTGTGCACTGTACTTAGCGGGGATTTGTCAGTCTCTCTCAGTTCTAGATGCAGCGTAGATGCTTGGAAGCTGCTATATAGCCAGCTAAATACCACGTTAGTTAAAATTTTGGTTTCATTGAAGTTCACATTGAATATGTTTGCACTATCAGGGGAGATGTGATCTGTGACTTCTATTTAACTGGAAGGGGAGGGGAGCACAGACCCACAAGAGGTAGATCTCCCTTACACCTTACAGGTGTGGTACTGCTCACTGCTAACATCAGCACGTTAAGGAGCTGGTCAGAACTGCCATAGATAGAAGAGCTTGCTTTGTTAGGCTGTGAGGTAGCTAATCCTCTCAGTCCTATTTTGCTTCCTGAACATGTAGTTTTAATATTAGGCTGTTAAAATATTTTATCATACTAAATGGGATGTGTAGTCTGTCAGTTACAGAGCTCTTAGGAATTCTAACTTTTTGTTTCCTCTCTTCCAGTGATCCTGTCAGCTATGAAACCTTAATATAGTGTTGGGCATTAATTATATTTAGGCATGTAGATTAACTGGGAAACCTTATTTTTCTTTTCATCTCCTTCAGTAGTTACCCACCCTACTCCTCACTGCTCTCAACTATCTGACTTCCTTCTCTCAGTCTGTCTGTACTGTTTATATTTCTCTTCTCGTTATGATAGAAGTAGTATTGCAGCATGATTAACAAGATGGGGGGAGTGCTTTTTTCCCTATTTTTTGAGAAGTGTTTGTAAGAATCAGTAAAATGTTATTTGAAGGGCTGCAATTAAAAAGTAGGCATGAGTGTGATTCCAGTTACGGTTTTCATGATTCATCACGTTGCTGCTCAGATGATTGTAGTAGATATGTACAATTTCAAAATCTAAAACAAAACACAAAACATCGGTTTCAATGACTTCTGCTGAGGAGCAGGCAGATGTATTTTGATACCCAGCTGCAGTGGGACATGAACGAACGCTCAGTTGTAGCAGCTCCTTGCTCAGCAGATAGTTATTAAGATGCATAACTGAAGCACCCATGCCCTTCAGACAGCCGAGGAAAACTTGTGTTTGCTTGTGGTGCTCTGCTAACACCAACAGGGCTGCAAGAAAAATCACCTCTTCTTGATCAGCAAGGCAGTTTGTGTTTAATATAAATGAGGTATTGTTTCCAGTATCTATACTGCCAAACGCAAAGCTGAAGCTCACCTACTGTGAGAAGCAGTACTGAGGAGTACGGAGCAGGTGAAGCTAAGCAGGCCCTTCATTAGGCATCTTGGCCTTAAGTTAGTTTTGACATACATGTAGTTAGCATTGGTGGATTTGCTAAGTAAGGTTAGATAATAAAAAAGTTATTTCCAACTTGCTCTGGTATCTTGTGTGTATCCTGTGTGTATCCTGCTCCTTGCACAACTGAATTTTTAACCTCTGGGGAGGAGGGGAGTCTGGTGTGACAGGAAAGGGGAACATAATGGGGGGAAAAAGTGTAGATCTTAACTGGGTTAAGCACAGGGAAGAGAAGGGAGAGAGCTGAGATTCTTTCCCCTGCTTAAACTAAGGGCGCCCAAACAGCAGAAGATTGAGATTAATATTCCCTTCCCATGCACATTTAACATTCAGAAATAGTTTTTGAAAAGCATGCCTTAAAGGTATGCCTTTTGTAAAAGAACTGTCCTTAACACTAGAATTACTTCTGCTCTTGGCCGCACGTGGTCTGATTTAAGGCTTAATTTAAGCTATGCAAGCTACAATGGTAGAGACTGCATTTGAGATGTAGTAGCTTACACGTGAAGTTTGCTTCCAAATTGGCTTCTCAGTCAAGCTAATTCGTGGGATAGACAGCTAAAGTGCTGAGTAAAGGTGCAGGTGCTGTGTCTTTGTAACTCTTGATTGATAGCTTAGTCTTAAATAGATTCCTGTGAATCAGGTGGTGAACCTGTAAACATTTTTTTAAGACAGTGCACCTTAATGTCAGTATAGTTCTTGTTCACTTGTGGTATTAAGAAACAAAACATTGCTGCTCAGTTTTGAGGCTGGGGGATATGCACAGGTGGTGGGATTTTTTTGGTCCCCTCCTGAATCAAGGCTTTCCAGAACTACTTATTTGCTCTCTATGTTGCTGCTGTTTTCCTTGTAACATTTTGTTTGTTTGTTTTTCAGCTTAACTTCCCAATTCTAAAGAACTAAAAATGCAGAAGAAATTAAAAAGTAATAATTGATGTGGTCTCGCACTACTCCCTTCCTTGCTCCCTCTGCTCATCTAGCATCTCTTTCACCCTTTCCACAATCTCAGCACTGATGCAAGAGCCATCTCTGAGCCTTCTGCAGTCAGGAACAGCCTTCTCTACCTTCTGACGCATCAACTCATCTTTTTCTTTTTTTTTCCCTACCCAAATCTTATTTTAAGCGCTTCTCTTTCAGTCTTTCAAAACTTCCGTTCTTTTTATCCCAAATTTGACATTTTTGAAAGCATACCATGTAGTACTTTTACTTTTTTTTCTGTAACTCATTTTTCAGCCTATTGCATTTTGTAAAAGCTGTTTGAAACGTAGTTTGTGAAATGCTGTAGCAAGACTTGGCTTTCTTAATCTTAGTACAGCTTAGTGTTCTCTGCTGTGACCCTTCAGTAAGTAGTGTGCAAGTCAGCGAGGGCTGCCAAGTACCCGATACTGTCCCACGCTTGGCTCTAGGGAGCCTCCTGAAGGCAGACACAGTGAGGAGCTGGTGAGTGCTCGTACAAAGGTGGCCTGATCAGGGTACTCCAACAGCAACAGACCAGTTGCTTGACCTTTATATATTGAAAACAAAACCACACACACACAAATGCCCACTTCTGCTCCACAAGGCTCAGTGACAGAGTTTCCAGCTGTACTGTTTGTAATGGGCCATAGTTTTTTTTTTTGTCTCTGTCAGGCTGTGGGCTGGTGGTTAGGAAAACAGTATCAAAAGCCTGCTTCAAAACGTTCTCTTATTACATGGGAGTCACAGGCTGTGACCGGTATCTTAAAGTGCACTAGATGGCCACTGTTTCTGTCAACAGGAGGAGAATGGATCCGTTACGGATGAAAGAATAATGATGATTGTTTGATTTCAGTTTCCATGTCCATTTTCTTCTTGGGAAGGTGGAGTGGGATGGTCAGAAAATGGGTTTCTTTGACCTGCGATGACAAAATATCTATATCAGCATGATTAATTTTCACAGATAATACACATGGGCGAGTTGTCAATTTCAACTTCAGACTGGTATAGCAATATTTTTCATTGGAGTTACACACTTGCTAACATCTAATCTTTAATCTTTCAACTGCATTTTTTCTTTTTCTCTTTTTTTCTTTGCTTAATCTGTGTCTAAACACAGTTTGTCTTGGAAACACAAACAATAAATACTGCTTCTTGACAAGTTTAACTTTTTTTTAACTTGATTAATTGGATCTTAATGTTAGTGGTTGGTTTTCTGATTTTTTTTTCCTTTTTTCTTCATGTTGTCAAGTGGAATTTTCCTTAATCATTAAGCTGAATTTACAGCTTGGTGATATGTTCCTGGTCAAAGGTTCCTTGGAGGTGAAAGGGGTCTTTAAAAGGGTTTTTTGTAGATCTCAGTTACCTTGTGATGGTGACAACTCAGCTCACCAAAAGAATAGTTTACCACTGCCCCCCCCCCCCCCCCCAAAAAAAAAGTCTTCCTCCAAGAAGTGGAGGGGGGAAAAAAAGGGGAAGGATCAGAATAATTTCAGTGAGTCCATGAGAATTCTCTAGTTCAGAGCTGTGGGTATATTGTTTTTTGTTTGTTCTGGGTCATGTCCCACAGCTCTGCATTTCACTATTGATTATATGAATCTCTTGTGGTATATTGTCACCTGATTGCAGAGGTAATTAATCCTTACCATATTTGCTATATGAGTCAGAGTACAGAAAAGGTTTTACTCCTTAGTTTTGAGCGTTAGTAATTGGAAATTGTATATTCCATTAATGTAGATCCTCAACCCTCTGTTCGTGCTTTTCCTGACAAGGCTTTGTCAGATCTGTAAGTGCTGCTTTGGTTAGATGGAAATGAGTTGGGAATTGTTGCCTTGCCCAAGGTCTCTTGCAGTTAAGGCCACCTTTTAAGATTTATTATCTTTTTATTTTGTTTGACTTATAAATGGGTATTTTCTAGGGTCTGCAAGAGCACTGGAACTAATCTGAATCTTTTCAGAAAAGTGCCTAGAATCACATTGTTTTCTGCTCTTGGGATCTTGCGTTCAGTTATGTTAACGAAGGGGACTGAAAACCCTTCCGTTATGAACTGTGCGAACTGTAAGCTTGCACGGCAGTACGTAGAGTGCTGGTCTTGCACTTGCTGTTGGCTGCCAAAGTCTGGTGGCAGTGGTAATCTTTTCTGAAATGAGAAGTCCTGAGATGACTCTGATTCCTGGTGGAGTTTGCAGAATTGGAGATTAGCAGTTGCCCCGGTAAGGAGTAATGTTTTGACAAAGACTGAAAATCAGATGCCTTCCAGATTTCTCTTCAGGTTTGAACTGCATTATAAGGTAAATGTTCTCAGTGAAGTACGTACTAAGGATGCCAAGGGAAATGAACAAACTTACTTTCATGGGAGCACCCAGTGGTTCTCTTTTTGCTGTATTATTTTATATAGCATATTAAGGTTGAATGCTTGGTATATAACATCGTTAAACGTGGTCTGTTATGTTGCAGTTACTGTCTTCTAACTCTTCTCAAGTGAGACCGGTGTTTTGCTATTTTTATTAATACTAAAGATAAGTTTCTTGTGTCTTGCGTCCCTCTTAGTTCTTTAGAGGGATTCATAGCTTCTGCAAGTGCTACAATGCATGCTTAAATGCACTAATTTAGTTGAAAATGTTGCATTTGTTTTATTTTGATGCTAATAAAAAAAAATGGGGACACCTCTTTGGTTAAGTGTTCATTGTTTCTTTCTGTTGTTTTCTCTTATCAGGTAGTCGGCAAAAAAGGAGAGAGCCACTAGGATGCGCGAGACACTGGAAAGCCTTATTGCAATCAAATGAGATCTTCACTTTTATCTACTGCTCCTGGATAATTGCTTGACCATAGCCAGAGACTGTCAATCTGTTTCATTTAATGCCATTACCAATAAATCATTGCTTTTGTTGAGATGGAGTTTCACTAGTGTGTTTCTGTTGTAATCCTCATACATGTATTTGTAAATAAAATTCATTACTTTTGCCAAGTTTAATTTTGTCATTCTGGTAACTGTGGCTCTTCCTGTGTTGTTCCATTTTAAACTTAAAAACTGGACTGGCTTATCTTTAGAAACAGAAGACATAATGTAGCTTGCACTTGTTTAGAGAGTTTAAAATGTTAAATATAAGTAAAATACAGATGGCTTGTTCACAGGCTATCTAAAAAGCAAAAGAGCTACTCTGGTATGAGACTGAAGGAGCTTAGGATCGTTGTTTGCACAAAATGCAGGTATTTCTCAGACAGGAATAACTTCACCTGTTCTGAAAACTTCCATTTCCCTCCCCGTCTCAAAAAAGCATAGGATCAAAACTCGCAGATTTGTCACAAACAGCGTGCTGGTACAAGCTGTTTGGCACAGAATTCTCGAGTGTTTTGAAATTGTTGTTCTGTTTTATTTTTTAATATTAGAAAATACCGACCTTGTTTCACAGGCAGACTCTCACAAGCTGTGCAGTTACAGGGATAAATACAGTTGTGCACCCCACCTGAACCTGAATTTCTTACTGCTTTTATTGGGCATTTTTCCCGTCTCTGGATCTTGATAAGGAAATGTTTATTGCAAATATCAATTTTGCATCTTAATTGGAATTCCTGTACTACTTTAGTAAATTTTCTTGGAAGCATGCCTTAAGTAATTTTAATAAATCGGGCATTGATCAGCACCATATACATATAATACTGTATAAATTCCCAGTCAAACATGCTAAGTGTTTTAATTGGCATAATTAATTTCTTTGTAAAGTTAAATTTGTTACATTTCTAATTACCATAAATCCCACTAAAGCTTAAATCCTGTCCTAATTGGCATTCCTTCCTTGAACACAGTAGGGTGGTTCTTTTCTGGCTTGGGAGATTTATATGTTAATACCAAGTTAACTTTCTGTTAGCATAGATATTTTCTCCAAACAGAAAATTAGGGATTGTATAGAAAAACATTCCTTGTGAGGCACTTTTTTTTAATAAAATCTGTATCACTGCATAGTCCCGGATACTCATCTACCTGCGTTATATTTACTGGCATGTGACGATGACTTGGTTTCTTTCATACTTCCTTAACGTTTTGCTTCAGTGGAGGATGTAAGGCATGTAACACACTGTATATAGAATATAAAATCATTTTAAAATATAATTGAGGGCAATATGAGTAACTGTTCCTGTTTATAATTTTGTACACTAATTACCTTTTGGGTTATTGTTTAAGTGCCTCATCTTAAGTATTGCTTACCTCATAATATTTATACCTGAGAGATTTGATAACCTAGTGATTCTCATCTTTGTAAGAGATTAGTCAAATTTATATTGTTATGCGACTCTTCTGTGATTTCGTTGGTTGCATGGTGCATACCTTCCACAATGATACCATGTGAATAGATGAAATAAATGTTCAGAGGTAACTGTTCATTGTTTCACTTAATGGAAGAGCGGGCAGGATTCTGCAAAAGGAGCTTGAATCGTAACTTTGGGTTTGTGTTTTTAATACTGGCCTTTGAGTGAAGTTATCCTTAAACAGTGTTCCTGGCTGCACCTGTGTCTTGCAGGGTGCGTGTGTGCCATGCAGCTGTTTGGCCTGTGTTTTGGGATCATTCCAGGATGGGAGAAGTCCTGCTGTCAACTTGATCTGTTTTGTAACTGCCTAGAAGGGAACCCGTAGTGCTTGCTCTTCAAATCATGCAAAGGTGGTGCTAATTAATAGACAGCTGTAGCTAACCCGAGAGAGGGATCGCCACCATTCCCTGTCTTTAGGTTGTTGGTTCCCTCTGCAATTCACTGCTTCCTGTACCTTAAGACTGCATTCCTTTGGGGTGGGGAGGTGAAACAAGCCCTTGTATCGCTCCAGATCTTACTGAGGTAGGTGGTGGGTGCACAAAACTAAGTGCTTTGGTGTGCGAGCTGTGGCCTAGCTTTGCAGCATGCTGGCCTCCTTGGCTCCCTACAGCCAGCCCAGCACTCGGTCGATGCTTCTAGCAAACCCTGATCTGGTGAACTTCCACTAAAATACTGCCTTTGGTAAAAATAAAATAAAAAATGTGGGTGGGCATGTATTTTACAGCAGAAGTCTGAGCGCAGCTGTTAAAAATGGTTTAGGTGGGACCTTCCCCTGCTTCCCTCAGGGCTGGGAAGCTGGTCCCGGGCAGCTCTTTCAGCTGTAGCTTTGCTGAGCACCCAAAGGCCCGACAGGTAAGGCCCCACAGGTCAACCGGCCGAGGGCTTCCCAAGGGGGGTCATGGCTGGGATACGGGGCTGGGAGCTCCTCGGTGGGGCTTGGAGCATCGCTGGGAGGCTCGGGGGGGGCCTGAAATGCCAGCAGATACTGTACGCCGGGAGCCTTTGATGTAGGCTTGTCTTGTCTTATCCTTTATTATGCTCGTGTGTTGAGATTACTAAGCACGCATTACCAGAAAGCTGCCGGACTTGATCTAAAGGCTGCCAGAGAGAGCAAATACAGCACTAGGGAAGCTGTTTATTTTCATGTTGATAGGCCTCAATGTTTCTATTTCTGATAAGAGTTTAAGTTATTAAAAGACTAACCTCTAAATATCACTTGGTTTCTAAATTAATGGAGAAAGTATAAAAAGTAATAATGGTTAGAAGCTAGAGCCTTTCAGAAGTGCTTGTGGTCAACGAGGTACTCGTTAATCTGCCTGATCCCTTCACAACGTCGCGTTGAGGGAGCGTTGCTTCTCTCCTTCTCTCACGTTCACGTTTAGTTGAAGGCTCTTGTAATGTTTTCTAGGCAACAGGAGACCCGAATTTGTGATGCGGTGCGTCCCCTCGTCGCGGTGAGGAGGAATTCAAGAGTGTTGCTGGGAGTGATAAAGAAATAAATCTGCAGAGGCTCCTGCCTGGTGTTTCGGCCTGTTTCAGGCCTCTTTCTGCATGCGCCCCCTGCTCCGTGGGTACGGCTGGCTTTTGGTTTTGGCTGCCTGAAGAAGGATTTTGCTGGAATGGTCTGACACCAGGCAGTCCAGAGGACTCTGCGCTTTGTCCTTGTTTACTTTTCTGGTGCAGCTTTTTTATCTGGATGCTTTTATCAGCGATGACCTCAGGCTTAGCTCTCAACCACCGGTCAGCACTGCCCGGGCCAGGTTTACAACCCCCTGCCTGTGGGGCTTCTCTGAGCCTGCGCAGGTGGCAGGTCTGCTTTAGCTGCTCTTTTTGTAAACTATTATTTATTTAATAAAACTGAGTCAACTTGCTTTAGCTATATTCCTGTCTCACTTGTTTCTGATATCGCCTTAATATTCCTTTTTTTTTTTTTCCTTTTTCCTTTTTTCCTTTTTCCCTTTTTTTTTCCTTTTTCCTTTTTCTTCCTTTTTTCCCTTTTTCTTCCTTTTTTTTTCCTTTTTCCTTTTTTCCCCTTTTCCTTTTTTTTTTTTTTTTTCCCTTTTTTTTCTTTTTTTTTCCTTTTTTTTTTTCCTTTTTTTTTTTCCTTTTTTTTTTTTTTCCCCCTTTTCCCTGGGGACGGATAGCACCTCCCACTTAATAGTCCTTGAATACTGTCACAGTTTTGAAAGCATTCTGCATTTTTCTCCATTGGGATGCGTGGTGTTCCCCAAACAAAGCTAACGAGGGGTATGAGTAACTCTAATTTCTGTCGATGAACCGCTGCTCGGAACCTCCTGCCCGTGGCTGCCTTACTGGCCCACGCGAGGCTCGCCGTGGCCGCCACGTTTCTCGGTGCAGGCGGCTGCGCCTCGCCCCCCGGGCTCGGCCCCTGCGGGCCGCTAAGGGCGGCTCCGGCCGCCTGGGCCCTGCCCGGCCCGGCCCGGCCCCGCCGTTCCCCGCGCGCCCAGCAGGGGCCGCCCGTTGCCCGGCCATGCGGCGCGGGGCTGCGGGGCGCCGGGCCCGCCGCTCGCCTCCGCTCGGCGGCTGCAGCCTGCGGCTGCCCGTTGCTGCGGGCCTCGGGGGCCGGAGGCGGTGCGGCAGGGCAGCCGCGGCCGCCTGCCCGTGCTGGGCCCGGAGGGAGCGGCTGCCGCTCCCTGCTGACGGAGAAGGGCTGCAGCGGCCTCCCCCTGCGCGGGCAGCCCCGCACACGTCACGTTTGTCCTGTAACACGAGAGAAGGAAAATGAAAAATATACGCGTACATCAGTTACGAGTCGAGTGAGGGTGAACAGCAGAAAGCGACGTGCAGACGAGTAACTTCAAGTGAGATTTTAACCGGCAACTGCCCCGGCGTTGGCAGAGGAAATGGGTTAGCCGCGTGGAAATAAAGCGAGCCCCGGCCTCTCTGAGGTCCTGCTCCTCCTTTGGTGTTCCAAGGAGAAGCTAACATCGCCCTGATCAGAGAGGGGCAGAAACGAGGTGGTTGGTGCTTCCAGGGGACAGCGCGTCCCTTGCCTAGCTCCAGATGAAGATTCTCTTTGCGCATATAATTAAAAGCAAACTACAGTAAGCAGTAATAAGTAATTTATGCAGGCCGGTCAAATACAAATTAAGAAAAAGAGTTGAAAAGCCTCAAAATTAGCACTCAGCTCTCAGAAAGAAAAATACGTACTGTGTGCTTCTGTGCCAAGCAGGGGCCAGCAGGGGCTGGGAGGCCGGCTGAGCATCCTGTGCCCGGCTCGCTTCCCGCTTCCGTTCAGGTGTAACAGCACTGTTGTGAAGGTTTAGCGACCGGTTCAATTAATTACGGTACCTTAAAGTATGTAATAAGACTCTTGTGTGTCCCAAAACTTTGCAAGTGTGAAGTTTGCTGTGCAATTTGTCTTTTGTGCTGTGTTTCACACTAGTTTTTCTTTTTCCCAGCTCCCGTGGCTGGAGCCCAAACCCACCGCACAAAACTTGACCACACACCGCCGGTTGTGATGGGAAGCAAACCTCTGAAACAAGTGCGCTGCTTTGCTCCTTTCGCTCTGCTGCTGACTGCAAAGCCTGGTGCTGATAACCTGTGTGCCGGTGTTTACACAGAGGTTTTTCTTGCTGGTCACCTTGCTGGAAACATTAATCTTGTATTCTTATGCCAGAATCTGATATTAGTGATCTGTGAGATAGATATTTGCCAAAATTATTTTTCCCCAATAAAACAGGTCTTTTGTCATTAATGTTATGAGTGCTACAGAATGTAAAAGGTTGGGTGGGGTGTGGGGGGGGTGGCACACACCTAACACTTGAATTCAGTAGCCTAATGTTTTGTCTCTATTAAATTTGTTAGAAAGCTGAGTTTTAAGCCAACTGAAGCTATCACAATTAATCCTTCCTGTGGTGTCTGGTTGTACTTGTTAAGAAACTTGCCCCCAAAGTTTAGAAGGTGCCTCCTGCTGAGTGTTTGAAGCCTTCTGCTTGAATGGGAATTCAGATGAAAGTCAGGAGCCATTGCTTCTCTTATCGACCAGATACACCTCTTCTCAGTGACAATAAGGTTATTAAATAAGGCCTGATCATTGTTTAATTAGGATGTGATTAACTGAAGGGTATTACCTGCAGCGGGTGTGAGCACTGTGGGTGTGTGCACGGGTGTGTTTTTGCAGAGGCAGGCACGCACACAACTAGCTCCACAAAAATCCCCTCAATCAAGAAATAACACTATTTAAGATTAAATTTGTAAAACTCAGTCTAGACAATAGACAATTATAGAAGATGCATATCATAGGAGTTTTAAAATGTCAAACACAGTCCTACACTGGATACTAATGGTACTGAGGAATCTGCAGCTGTTTGTATTGGATGTGAGTAGAACCAGTCCTTGGAGAGTGGGAAATGGCAGGAACTGCCTCTAACTATTGTAATCTACAAGATTATCCCATTAATCATATTTGTCTCCGGGAGTACCTAAGTTCTAACTCTAAGTGTTGTTTTTCCCTTGGTGTATCACATGCAGAAAAGCTCCTAATTGAAAACAATGCAGAGACAAAATCAAAATGCTCGTAAGTGTATGCTGAGATCTAGCTGCTAATGGGAGCGGAATGGATGGCATACACCAGACACCGAGCTGATGGCATCGTCAACAACCTTCTACACCTGTACAGTGCTATTTTTCATTTTGAATATTGCCAATATTCTCAGCGTACAGAAGGAGCTGACATTGCTGTTCTGACAGAAGAAGGACCGAGTTTTAGGATGGGGAAATTGCAAAGACGCTTTCCGTGCTGGAGTAAAAGCAGTAGGAGGTGCAGGCTGTCCGAGGTACATCTATTGAAGTCTTCGGAAACGCCGCCTCATGAAGCCAGCACGGGTGTCAGGGAGCGAAGGCTGGATAGCACTGGCCCTGCTAACGTGCCGTTTCCTCTCAGCTGCACTGTAGCAGCTACATTTTACCCAGGAAATTTCCTTTCCCTTCAGAGAAGTGAAAGAGAGAGGAAATGATGTGTCAGGGTAAAAGGTGAACGTGTATGATCTTGCATGTCTTTGTTATTTCAAATTAATTCAAAGAAATTTCAGAGGTAACTGAACTATGCGTCTCTAATAGGCACTCTGACAGATTGTCTAATTGTTTTTTCTGACTCGGACCTGTAACTGCCCGAGTGGATCTGCAGAGTTAGGCCGGACACCCGGACACACTGCCTGCTGCTGGGGAGGGCGGTGGGAGGCAAACCCCTGCCTCTGTGCAGCTGTGGGCCTGGGGGCACCCTGCAGCTCCCGGCCCCCTGTGCTGTGTCCAGGGCTGTGAGGGGTGCTGCCAGGGCCGGCGCTGGGGCTGCATCGAAGGTGGGACGTTGGCTCCCAGCCCCAGCATCTCATCCAATTTCAAGTGAGCAGGAGAGATGGGGCCTTGCCTTCCTGTCAGTGCCAGTGCTACAGGCCGTGAGGCAAATGGCCACTGGCAGAGGCTGCGCTGGCGCTTTGTGCAAACTGGCCTTTAATATTATGAAACTATCTACTAATTTTGACACCAGGCCCTTGCTGGATCTCGTTCCAGCAGCTTGCTGCTCCATGTTCTTGCTGTTAACATGAGCTGTTCCTCCAGCTCGCCACAACGAGTGTCTGATCCCCTGGAAGGGGGATCCACACACAGTGCATTCAGTGTGGTTGTGGTGGCACCTGTGTGGGGTCACCAGTGTGTTGTGAGCTGCATCCAGCCAAAAAAGCCTCAAACTCAACAAACCAGATTTCTACTGCCGCTCTCCATTCCCAAGCCCAAGTTCCCAAGTTCCTCTGCCACAAGTCAGTTTTCTTTTCCTCACGGTTAGCAAAATGAAAATTACTTCAGTACGTGTGCACTGGTTTGCTAAGAGCAGAATACTTGTGCAGTGCTGATACAGCAGATAAAACACAACACTTACTGGCAAACGCTCCTCGGCACAGAGCTCTGCTGAAACTACGACCTGCAGCTGCTAGGGGCCACGCAGGTATGGTTTTGGTAGGGTCAGGGCCTCGGGTCACGACCAGGAGCTGAAGCAAGAGCTGACATCAGTCGTGGTGCAGTTTCAATAATGTGTTCACACAGGCATGAAAGTAATGTGTGTGTGCGTGTACACACCTAAATAAATATATAGCTTTGAGTGTATATATTTATACATATATATATATATTTATGTATATAAAATACTATAGCCAAGTCACAGAAAAAAAAAATTATAAGTAAAACCAAATGCACCAGTACACTGCATGCATGGGTAATTGCCATCAGACACTGATAAGCAGAGCTAGTGTTATCTTTGAACGCTGGTGGTTCAGGGCTGCATCAGCTCTGAGTTCTGTTTCATCTTCAGATGCACAATGAAGTATATAAAACAGTCAGGGAAAAAAAAAAATGTTTTGAAACCGAGGTTATTTTTTCCAGCTGGTTTCCCTTCGCAGTGAAAGGGAGACGGCTGTTTTCCTCCTCCGTGCTGCGAGCGCGCCCTCCTTTCCTCCAGAGGTAAGGGTGCTGCCGCAGACACAGCTGAGGTGGATTTATGTCTCGCTGTGTGAATGTGTCTTTTCTGATTTTTTTTCACTCTTTCCTCCGTGTTTTCTTTCTCCGTGGTTCCTGAGGTGTTGTGTAAGCTTGGTGGTAAAGAAACAGACTGGAGGGCACCGAGTGGCGCCGACCGGGCCTGCAAAGCCGGCAGCAGTCCGGTCCGAGCAGGTGAGCGCCTGGCAGCTCGGCCTTCACAGCGCAGATGTACGCCGTGTCGGTGCAGGGGCACCGCAGAGGGCAAAGAAGCACGAAAGGCTTAATTTTGCATTCTTCACTGAAACAAACCAAACCAAGCAAAAACTTATTTCCCCTCCTGCTGGAAGGCTCTCCGGTTTTCCATGGGTGTAGCAGAAGGCCCTGGCGGTGACTGCTCGGCAGCCCCTGGAGGGATCCCGTGGGGTCTGGAGACAGGACACCCCACGAGCTGCCCGGCCCGCCCTGCTCGGCAGGGGCCTGGTGGGCTCTGGGCTCCCGGCAAAGTCCTCCTGGGGCTCCCCGGCAGCGGCCGCGTGGGAAAGGCCCCGCGCGTCGTGTCACGGGCAGGCCGGGCCCACCAGCAGGGCCGGCCGCCGCAGTACCCCGCTCCTGGCAGCGGCTGCGCGGATTCCCTCAGTGGAGGAGAGAGTCATGGTCTTGGCTTGCTCTGCTAAGTGTTACCATATTTCTTCCAACTTCCATTTCCTCTGGGCTGGGTTTCAGCTCAGCATTTTTCTTCCAGATGCTCGTATCTCTCAGACATTTCGTTCCTTGCGACGGAGCTCGGTGAACCAGATGAGGAGACGGTGCGCGTTCAGACACCCCTGTCAGCTGGGTCGCGGCGGGGGTTCGGTCCGGATCCTGAGCGAGAGGAGGAGCAGGGCACGGCGGCACTCACACGTCTCTGGACAGTGAAAATCGCCGTCTGTTCCCCGCAGTCTGTTAACAGGAAAGTGAACTGAGAGCGTACCGTCCCCTTCAGCTGTGTCTTCTGTGGGAATAAATAACGTACGTGGTGTTGGACAGCACGGGTCAGGCCCGCTCAGCTCCGAGGACTGCGTGTCCTCAGCGCGAACTGCTCGCGGGATTCAGAAACGTGAATAAAGCTGCCTCGCCCCACGGTGCGAGCACCATGGCATACAGCATGGAGTGTGCTAGTACACCAGAACAATGTTATAAAATGCTAATGCCAAGCCCTGGGCTCTGTTTCACGTCTTTCTGTGGGAAAGCCCTGGCAGGGTGGGTGGGAGCCAGGTGGGAGCCATGCTGGCCGGTGCGGCGGGCGAGCCGAAAGCAGCCCTTGCTGCGGTGCTGACCCAGCTGATGTTAGGCCTCTGCTCGGGTCTGGGCACCTCGGTGAGATGCTCAGGTCAGCTCTGAGAGACACTGGCGTGCCCAAGCAGCCTATTTACGTGGGCTTCCTGATTCAGAAGGCCGGGCTCGGGCTCCTTCCTCTCTTTCCCCTGAAATGTGTGCTGTTCCCTGTGTTTAAAATGCTTGAAAGCACATGCAAAGCTGAGAGAGCTCAAACTGATTCCAAGCCTTGGTCACACAAATGGCTAATGTTTGCTATTCTGGACGTTAATTTCATAAAATTAATCTAACACATCTTGAGGGAAATTAGTGCATGCAGATGCTATCATTTATCACAATTATTTTAAAAGCCCTAATCTAGCACTTCATCAAACTCGTCACATCCACGTGCGTGCCGGGCGCTGCGATCGAGCCTGTGTGCCCACGGAGGCGCCGCCTGCTGCCAGGGCACGGAGCGCGGGCACGGAGCTGGGTGGGCACGGAGCAGGGGGGGCATGGAGCTGGGGGGGCATGGAGCAGGGGGGCATGGAGCTGGGGGGGCACGGAGCAGGGGGGGCACGGAGCTGGGGGGCACGGAGCAGGGGGGCATGGAGCAGGGGGGCATGGAGCAGGGGGGGCATGGAGCTGGGTGGGCACGGAGCAGGGGGGGCATGGAGCAGGGGGGCATGGAGCAGGGGGGCATGGAGCTGGGGGGGCACGGAGCAGCACGGAGCTGGGTGGGCATGGAGCAGGGGGGGCATGGAGCAGGGGGGGCATGAGCAGCATGGAGCAGGGGGGCATGGAGCAGGGGGGGCATGGAGCTGGGTGGGCACGGAGCAGGGGGGGCATGGAGCAGGGGGGGCACGGAGCAGGACGGGCACGGAGCTGGGTGGACACGTAGGGGGGGGGGAATGGAGCAGGGCGGGCATGGAGCAGGGCGGGAAGGGGGAGCAGGGGCTTCCCTTAGCAAGGCAGGAGACCCGATGGCATGAGCCCATGTTGGTCCAAAATGCCTCTGTTATTCTTCCAGCACAGGCTCGATCCAAGCTGTTCAGTGCCATCAGAAACCCTGTCCTTGCCTTCCAGGGCTATCTTGGTTGAGTTCAGCCACTTTTGACCCAGGACAAAGCATCTCCTTCCCCCTGGCCTGCGACACAGCTGAAGAAGAAGCGTAACTGTGCGGCGCAAACACGGGATGTGGGGAAAAGCCCCTCTGCAGCAAGGGAACGGCTTTGCCTGCTGCGGTCTGGCAGGTGCGCCTCGAGCAGAGGGCTGCTCCTGAGGGGCTCAGCAGGCGGCCTCTGCTTTCCTGATCCCTTTTGGGGAGCAGGAGGTGGCGGCTGCAGAGCAAGCAGTGGCTGGGCCGCCAGCAGCCAGCAGCTCCCTGGCGTGGTGGTCGCACGCAGCCTCTGGAGCGGGTGTCCCGAGGGCCGCTGGCAGCGTGCTGCAGCCGCACGGCCGCTCTTCCATTACCTCCCGTGGCTTCCTCCCGCCCAGGGGTCGGGGCTACGGGTGGCGGCGGTGACAGTCACCTGGCACATAAGCGACTCCTCCGTTCGGTGCTGTAAATAAGTCAGGGTACAGCAATTCTTTGTTACTTTGGAATGAAATAAAGACGTGATTTCAAATGTCATGCTTTAGATCTTCCATCAGCGCTTCCAATATCGTTCGTTAACAATAAATTACCATATGATATAATTTAATATAATTCTGCTTCCACTATAGGAGGCAGAACAAAAAAGCTATGTTCAGAAATTCAATCAAACAGCTTGATTTTTCTAAAGCTCGGAGCACCTGAGAGTTCCCGGTGACTCCTCATGTTAACAGAGATTTTCCTCTAGATAAAGAACTGATGATAACGAGCCGTGAGGCTGAATGGTTAAAACAATTATCCCCTAGAAATTCCCAGAGCTTTCTTCAACAAGTGAGAACAGCTAAAGCTGGCAGGAAAGAAATCATTTGAACAATTTTTCATTGGAAAATATTCTTTTGTTGAAACTGAAATGGTTTATAGGAACACTGCAGTTTTCATAAAATTTTCAACTGAAGAATTTCAAAAGGATTCACAAACAATGCAAAATTAACTTTACAATTGATTTTGGGATTGCATTTTATTGGAGTGTTTGAAATAATGTATAGTTGTCAAAGTGTTTCATCTCCATAAGGTCATTTTTCTATTTTCAAACTGAAATACTTCAGAGTTTCCATTGCATAAATGTTCTTAATATTTGGATTTTCTCATTGAACATGACACAAAATTTTGCAGTGGAGGAATTCCTCTCCAGACAAAAATTTCAATTTTGTGGATGCTCTTAATTATTATTCGGTCATGTTTCCTGCCCCTTGCCTATATGTTGTGTCTTGGATTGGTGCTTTGAAGACAGGCACAAGATGGACTACGGTTACGTGGTTATTGAACCCCACTCAGCAAGCACTCCTGAAAAAAAAAAAAAAAATTTTCAAAAATCAATTATTTAGCACGATCGGTTGACCTGGAATGGCAAAATCGGCTCCCAGGAAGATCAGAGAGGCTTTTGACAACCTGAAGAACTGTAATTAGCAGCAGAGACCGACGTTACCGCTTCAGGATTTTCCAAGGAAGCACTTAAGCGTGGGCTTAACTTCAAGCACGTCAGCAGCCCCCTGACCTCGGAGGGCTGCGCACTTGGTTAAGGGCTTTCCTGTGCCGGTGAATTAGCAGATCTGTTCCCGCTACGGCTGCTGGCTCTGGATCACTTCTCAGTGCTCATATTGGATTTCCAGTTTTCGGTCCCTGTTGGCCTAGCTTTGCCAACATGTTATTTGCATTACTGACATGTTACTGGTGGAAATGAACGCTTTCTTTTGAAATCAGAGCTAACATATAGAGTTTAGAAGCAATAGTATAAAAATGAGACCAAACTGTGTGCTTCCAAGCTGTGTAATTAATGAACAAGATGCTGACATTCCTCAAAAACGCATGCTTTTGCCTAAATGATATGCTTTGTGAGAATAATTAATTTGTATTTAATTATTATCTAATTTGTGAAGAAATGTTCTGAAGAAGTCCTATCTTCAGTGTAAGTCTTTAAACCTCTTTCTTTAAGATAAATTTCCTGTTTAGACTCGCAGCATTTTGCATTTTGTATGATAACACCAACAGGAGAATCCTTAGCAAAAGTCACTACTTAGAGTTTTCGCCTTTAAGGCTATCTCATAATTGCGTATTTAACTAATCAACACTCCAGAACTTCCAGATGCAACAGATACAGGCTTTGTGAATGATTTCCCTGTATACATCTTAATTTTATAGCAACAGCTGTAACTCATGGGATTCCACGTGGAATAGCGGGGCTAACGATGAGCAAATGTGTTTTTAAAGTTGTGCCGGATACAAACTCTGGTGCATGGCGAACGGGGCGAAAGCAGGCGGCGTCTGGGAGCGCTGCACGAGGAGCTGCACGGCTGGGGGGGCTCTGGGGGGCTGCTGGACGTGGTGGGCTTCAGGTCGGCTCGGCTCTGCGGGGGGCTCTGGCTCGGCAGCCTGGTGACCCCTGCTGCATTGAGCCACTGGGAGACGAAGGGATGTAGCTAGACACTCGCAGACATTTCCCAAATGCTCCTAAATGCCTTATATTCTAAAAAATAATCCAGTTTCCCAGGATCTCTTCTATCATCAGTGAAAATTAGCCGCAGAAGTCACTGATGCTCATAAAAATATTGTTGAATCTACTAAAGATCGTGTAAATGCTTAAGTTAAAACTAATTTCTCCTAGAAATGTTTCCAATTTCTTTTGTTATTAAATCTACTGGGCCTTATTTTCTGTTCAGTTACACTGACATAGCCAAATATCGACGATGGAAAATATTTAGCATCTAGTGCAGAGGGAAACTGAGTTTCTTCAGTTCCCATCACGGTGATGGCAACAGATGATGTGACCTCTCTGGCAGCCCAGTTTGCAGAGAGGTGGGAATCACGGTGGAGGAGCTGCCGAGCAAACCTCCCTGCCTGGTCCTGCAAAGCGAGGGCAATCTGCTGCCGGGAGCGTGCCCAGTGCCGCCAGCTCTGCCGACCTCTCCGAAGAAACCCGTTTTCTTTCTGGTCTCTGTTTTCCTCAGACGCTCTCAGCAGTGGATTTCCGCTCGTGAACCCCCAGATTACCAAAACGAATGACCTGGAGCCAGCTGAGCTGTGCCGGTTTGTGCCTGATGAGTATCTGCACGTCACAAAATCAGCCCGCTGCTTGGATGCAGTTTGTTTTCAAGCAGGAATTTTTGGGAGTCACGTCTGCAATGCAGAGTCCCCACATTCCCCATATTTTCCGCTCGCAGCAGGTATTCCCGTGGCATGTTTTGCAAATGCTCAGAGTTTGAAATTGCGCTTGCTCTGTGTTAAGGCTCCTGTCACACTAAGTACTGACCTATATTGCAAATTATGAAGGCTTTTGTTTCCTAAATAGCCGTCCGCCAGAGACATTTCATTCTGAGTGAGCAGGAGTCATGTTGGTTTAACTCCAGCAAAGCAGTCATGTGTAACTAATACTGTATTATTAACACTAGGTGAAATTTTCAACTTTCAGCATCTTGACAAAAAATTAGACAATAACAATTGCTCAGTGACTTTTCCTAACCTTTGTAACATGTATTTTACTCACCAAGAGCACTGCCTCTCCACTCCATGCTCTCAGGCAATGAAATGGAGAGATAATAAGTATGCCGTTCGCTGGGAAAATGCTTTTTTTCCCGAAGTGAACTTTCATAAAATATTAATTTATTCATTCTCATTTTTTAACTTTTGCTGTTTCTTTTTTTTTTCAGGGTTTATATCTTCATAAGCCCAAAGCTCTGCGTGGTGACACAGGTATCAAGTAAGCCCAGCCATGGGATGTGCAGAACTGATGTTTATGGCAGTCTAACTTTTCTGGCTGCTTTTTGAGCCAGAAAAGGTCAATAAACAGAAGCAGCACAGTCCCACTGATGGACCAACAACCTGTCCGTCCTAGGGCTGGGAAGTGGTGCGTGACCTAACAAAAGGGAAGCCTAGAGACTGAAAAGTGGTCTGTGAGGGAGGGAAAACAAATAGGGGTGTTTTTTGAAAGGGATGGTTTACAACCGAAAACCAGAAGTTTTAATGGGAGTTTTTCATCATGCTCTATTCAGAACAGAGGCACTTAAATGAAGGATATTGCAATTATGGCTATTATTGCATTGCTTCGCTTACATGAGGCCTGTGGAAATAAGTAGCAGTTATATTCAGTCCTCACACCATCAAGAAATGCTAAGGATTGTATTCTGTCCTTGCAAAATTCCGAGGAGGCCAACTACGGAAGGAGCAAGAAGAAACTTCTTAAAGCTAGTAGAGAGCAAGGTGAGGGGGTGGAATAGTAGGGAAAGAGCAGCACCAGATTTTTAGTCAGGTAGCTAACTTAATGTGAAAACAGCAAGTAACTGCTTTTAAAATTAATGCCTGTGAATTTTATTAAATTTTCCATTAGTTTTTGCTCTGTTTGCCCTTCCTCAGCCATCTGTCCTCGTTGCCGAGCGCCCCTTGGTTATTCTGCAGTCTGCCAGGACGTGCTGGTGCAATGGGGTCTGAAGGGGCTGAGTGGACCACGGCCACCTCTGTCCAACTGCGGGACACCAAAACTCCTCGTGTCCTGCCCTGCTTGCAGCGGGGTTTGCTTTGCAGCACTACGAGGTGTCTCTGCCCACCTTGCTGGCCTGGGTGCAGGACCCCGTGCTGGCTTTTGCACAGCCGGAGCAGCGCACGGCGCCCTGCGTGCTGTGACTTGGACAGGTATGCTCCACCAGCGCTCCCTTGCCAGCCGTTCCCCTGTTATGTGGTTAAACACTGTCGGATTTTTGGTCAAATAGATTTCAAAGGGATACTTGAAAGAGGAAAGCGCATAACCTTGTGAGGTGAGGAAAGCTGAGCGGATGAATAAGGAGGGACTGGAGAGGGGAAAAATAATTATGTGGGCACATATGTGGAATATTTTCCAAAGTGCTTTAACGTGGGGAATTTTTTCCTGAAGGGAATGGTGCTAAATCAAAGAAAAATGGGGATTCATAACTGTGGGATTCAGTCGTGGGCTATTTTGAGGGCTGGCAAGATCTATTTGGAGATCTAAAATAGGTATTTTATCAGTCCATTTTTCTGAAGAGTTAGACCTTGTTTGCACCTGTAAATAATCTGTGCTATCACCCCAGTGAAACACACTTCATTCACGGTTTTGTTTTCCCGTGTATTTATCTGTGCAGCCCCAGTTAGTGCACTGCGCTGAACTACATTCATCACTCCACCGTAATATGTTATTTACAGCCTAAAATAATGAGCAGTGCCTCAGGAAGCTCCTAGTGAAGGCTCAGCACGAATTTCCACAGTGTGTCGTGCCATGGACCTTTCTGGGTTTATTGCCAGCCAACGTTAAGGAGCTGCTGACCCCTCTGACGTAGATCCTGCAGGGCTTGCAGATGCAAGAGTGGCAACGTCCCGTGCCCAGGACAGCTTCGTTTTTTTTTTTTTTTCTATTTTTTCTTTTCTTTAAATATGGAGCTGCTATTTTTTAAGTTCATCTTTCTTACGTGTGCGTGTGCACATGCACACAGTTTGGATCAGCTGCATGCACTTCACACAGACACACAGGTTGCTTAAAAATTTATTTGATCTCTCTAAGAATTTTAATTTTGTTTCCTCTGACAAGTCCTCCTGGCTCTGGTTTTCGGCTGCGGAAAAAGCCAGCCCCAGCTCTGGAGAACCCGAAGAGTGAGACATCTCCAGTGTACTCCAGCATGGAAAGAAATCGAGATGTCATTTTAAGGCCATGCATCAGTCCTTGAAAGTAAGCATGCCTATTTTACATAAGAATTGCATAATTACTTCCTACCTCTGCACAGGGCTAGTTCTTTCGCATCTCATCATACCAGCAGTTTTTAATAGACACCTTAAAGACTCAGTTATCTTTGGCAGTACCCCGGCAGCTCGGCACACGGCGCACGCGGTAACAATGACGCCAGCTCCCTTCTCCCCCCTTAAGCACCACGTTCCCAGGAACGCAGGAAAATCTGCCCGGAGCCTGCAGTTCCTCCCTGCTTTGCCTCGCACCCGCTGCAGAAGCTGCTGCAGCCAACGCGGGGGCACCGACACCGCCTGGCGCCTGCGGACCCCGGGCTCCCCTCTGCAGTCCCCGCACTCGGCGCTCCGCGTTTGGCCGACCCCAGCCCTCTGCAGCACCGAGGGCTCTGGGCACCTCTCGGCAACCGTTTCACGAGCTGGTGAATTTCCACAGCTGACGTCGCTCACGGTGGTGCCTCTGGTTTGTCTGTGGGGCCGCGCCTGGTTGTCCAGGCCTGGTGAGGAGTTCTGCGGGCGAGAAGAGCCGCGGGTTTGTGGGCAGGGGCGAGCCCCACGGTGACGCTAGCTGCCAGCGGCTGGGTGAGGAGCACTCAGTTACCGCCACAGCAGCAGCTTACCCTGCCCCTGAACTCCCCAGATGCCCCTGAGTTGCCTCAGAATGCCTTCAAGGCCCCAGATTTTCCAAAGCCCTGTGAACTTTCTGGCACCTGGGGTCAGCTCTGCGGCACACGGCGGCGGGTGCTGGCCGGCAGCCTCGGGGCCCTTGGTGCTGCGCGGGAGGTCGCTGTCCCCAGACGCAGCTCCTTGCTGCGCCCAGCGAGCTCCGCTCCCACGGCGAGGCTTTTTTACCGAACCCACCGAGCCCCGGGCACCAAGTCCTCGGGCTTTGCTCTCATTTCCAGGCTCCGCGTTGTGTAGGAACCTTCTAGTTCATCTCGCCGTGAGGAGATCTCCGTGCAAAGGCAAAGCCCCTGTGCACATGCAGGTTCAAAACCTAGGCTGCAGCAGCACAGTTGGCAAATTATTATTTTTTGTTGTGGTAGTGGTGGGGATCTTCAGTAGCTTTTAATAATTATATTTAATAAATGAGTGAAAATAGCCTCTGAATAACTCAACATAAAGGAAACAAAGCTTGAGGTGGCGTGCATTGCCAAATATCTGTTTATTGCATTCTAATGTTGATGGAAAAGGGAGAAAAATGTTGACAGCATTTTCGTCAAATTCTACCCATTTATGACCGTATGAAATTAAAGCTTTTATACACATATAAAGAAGCTCCAAAGGGAACCAATATGGTTTTCCTGCTGAAGTCTGCTCAAAGCATTTAAGAAATATGATTACATAGCTCAATATTTCATATAAAACAATATGCTCAACCATTTTAATTTTCCTGTACAGAATTGTTTTTATGTGAATTCATATTGCATTATTTTCTGATTGCAACTAAATTAGAAGTATATGGATATAAATGATTTACATTACATTTATTGTACATAATCTAGGTAAATATTATGAACTAATTCATCAGGCATATCTCAGCCTTCATATAAATGATCTTTGGGGCATTTTGCATCTTATATAAACTCTTACAGTTGAGGGATTATTTGACTATATTTGAAGCTATTACAGCATTAATTTAATTGCGTTTCTGCATAAGAATTAACATTACTTTCTGATAAGAAACGTGGAATGCAGAGAGAAAAGAGGTATGGTAGTTTTTGTTTTGTTTATTTATTTTAGACTGATTTAGAAGAAACGTGTAGCTAGCCCTTGGCTAGTTTTATGTTCAGCGTTTCCCAGCACCACCGGGTCCCACCGGCCCTATGGTGCAGAAGGATAAATAAGAGCACCCACATGACATTTCCCCTCTTATTGCGCTCTACACCTCACTTCTTCGTTCTTTATCATTTTTCAACGTGACCAACCTTTCTGCCTTCTTCTCATATCCTCCTGCTAGTTCTTTTTCACGTCCCTTGAGGATGGCACCATCTCAAATCCTAATGCTTCCCTCAGCCACCGAGACGTTGATGGGTTCAGCCTGCTGGGAACCTGAGTCTGGGGACAGGGGCGGGGGCAGGACGAGCGGGACCGTGCAGTGGCACGGGAAGAGAGAAGTGGGACAGTCGCTTGCTTGGGTTCCCCCGTTCCTTTGCCATCACTGGAGTTAAAAAAGCAAAAGGCAGCAAAAATGAAAGGAAAATGAAGCAAACTCTGTGCAGAGGGGGCCGAGGGAGCAAAGCCACGGCAGTGCCCGTATGTGCAGAACATCAGGAAATCGGGTACGTGAGGGGTTTGGTGGAGCAGGAGCGATCCCGGCGGGGCTCTGCAGGGAGGCAGCGAGGAGGGTGAGGGGCTGGGGCTGCGCGCAGGGGGCTGGCTGCAAGATCCTGGGGCTGGGGGCCCAGCTCCTGCGCCGCGGCACTTCCCCGGCCGTGCCATGTTGTGCCATGTCGTGCCGTGCCGTGCCGTGCCGTGTCATGTCGTGCCGTGCTGTGCCGTGCCGCGCCGTGCCGTGCAGCAGGGTGTAACAGATCCTGCAGGCCAGCTGCCCGGAGCGGCTGGGGAGCCGGGCTCAGGGCTGTCAGTTCCATCATGAGGAAATTGGTCTTTTGGTGTAATTTTCCTCCAGTAATTAGTCTCTCTGTGATTTTTAGACTTCGTGTCATGTTGTGAATGCAACATGTTCGACAGCATACCTGCCGGGGAAAATATCTTCTGTGATGGGTAAGAAAACATCATTTTTCATGAAAGACATCAGAAAAATTGAATGCAAAACTTCTTGACGGTTGGGGGCAAGATGACTTTCAACGACAAGAAGGGCTCTCTCTGAGCTGGTTGCCACACAACAAACCGCGCTCTCCTGCCTTCTCCGGGCCTATTTGGGGTTCCTGTTTAGTGGCAGCACCGCTCGGGCACGCACCCCAAAGATGGGTGGCCTGGGGGGGCAGGGCGGCTGTGGGGGCACCTGGGGCTGCACCAGCCGGGGAATGAGGCAGCCAAAAAACAAGGACGGCAGCAAAGTGCTGCACAAACGAAGGCCTTGCTTCTGTAAAGGGTTTTCTGTCACGTTCAGGAGCGCGACGAGGTTAGTGTAAGTGGAGCTGTTTGCACTGAAGTAGTTAAATTTAAGCACCGGGTCTTACTGATGTAAGTAAGGCAGGTACGTAGTGAAGGGCAGAGTCGCCTCCTCCTGACTCCTCGCTGCCTGCCAGCCAAGGTGAGGGCTGGTCGGTGTCAAATTGGGGTGCTGCCCACGGCCGGGGCAGCCGCCTGCCACTGGGGAGGGAGCGGGGCTGGTGGAGGGAGCGGAGCTTGGAAGTGCTCGGCATCACGCGGCTCCAGGATGGCTCACGGACGGTGTGGGGTCCTGGGGTCCTGGCATCCAATGTCCTGGGGTCCTAATGGCCTGGTGTCCTGGCATCCTGGATCCCAGGTGTCCGGGCATCCAGGTGTCCTTGCCTGGCTGCCACCCTTTACAGAGAGAATCGTTTGCTTGCATGCCTGCTTACAGCAGGCGGCTGGAGCTGCCTCTGCTGAGGCTCGCGTGGACTGAAATCAGGTGAAAAGCTGCTTTTATAAAAGGACGCGGAGTTAGATAATTCAGGATACTCTCTCTTGATTTAGTGGAAGTTAAAATACCATATGTGTTAGGGCTTGCAGGATACTATGTTATTTTTAACAGCCACACACTTGTAGGAATTGTAGCTAAATATGTTTTCCAACAGGAATAAAAGTACAGGCTTAGGTATTTTATGAATGGCAGCTGTGTTAAGAGTGATTCAATAAAAATATGTGCGCCGAACGAATAAGCCAGGCGGGGATTTCGCTGGCGCTGCGCAGCGCCTGGAGCACCGCCACAGCCCCCCCAGGCCAGCGGGAGCGCGGCTCCGTCCCTGCAGCACGCGTGGGCACCCTGTGTGCCGGCACGGTGGGGGCCCTGCCGACACCGCGGGGGCACCCGGCCTCCCTCCGCTGCCGGGTGCTCGTGAGAGCGTCCTCCTCCTCCTGCCTGAAGCCGTACAGATGAACTGGTCTCTGGCCGTGAGCCGGGAGAGACGTACTCACCCTCTCCTGCCTTTAAATTGCACCTTGCCCGAGGTAATTGGAAGGACGGCTTTTTACAGTTAGTGTGTCTTGGAAATGACTTAAGCGAAAGGGTTGGTAATGCAAATGACAATAAATAAATCACGCAGGGCAAGTAGCAGGCAATGATACTAATGCTAATAGCAGCGGCTGTTGCACCTGCAGACTCGGCGCTCGTTAATCTGGTTAGGGACAAGCACAACCGAAAGCAGCGCTGTTCCCCTTGCGGTTGCTGTTGTCGCCATTCCTGTTCCCTGCCGGGGCGCGGAGGCAAGGAGCCGAGGGCGGCAGCTCCGCGTGCGGCGTGGGGCGGGTGCGGGCAGAGGGCGGGTGGCAGCCCTGGCCCGCGGAGCCTGGGGGGACACGGCCCCGTGGTGCTGTGGCGGGCTGCATGCTGGGTCTGCCGTGGCCTGGCGCTTCAGGGCAGCCGGGCACAGCGGTGGGACCGGGAGCTCGCAGCCCGCACCACAGCAGCGCGGTGACGGCACGGGTGGCACGTGCCGGTGCGCCTCTACCCGCCAGCCTCCACAGGGCCATCCAGCGCGGCGACGCCTCGGCTCCAGCGGGGATCCTCCCGCACGGAGCTCGCTCGGTCCCAAGCGTCCCCCTCCGTCCCCGTCCCCTCTGGCCCTCGCCCCGTGCCAGCAGCTCGCCCACGTCCGGCGGCAGGGCCGGTGCCCCCGCGCCGGGAGGTGCCAGCCCCCGCGCTCCCCATCGCTAAGCAACGGCGGCGAGCGCAGCCCGTCAGCGCCGGTCCCATTTGGCGCCTCCCACCATGTTCTTTCGTGTTCGGCTTCAGACACGAGGGCCGATTTCTATCTTGGGTGCCAGTGCACATCGTAGCCTGGCGGGGGGACGGGCGGGCGGCTTGGCGGGGAGCGCGCGGTGACACCGGGACCCCGAGGGACGGCCTGTGCTGAGACGCCGCTAGTCATCTCGGGGCCGCGTGCTGCCAAGCCAAGTCCTAAAAGTTATTTTTTTTTTCACATCAGAACTTCAAGCTGATCAAAGAAACAAACACTTTTAATGAAACATATGCAAGATACTTAGAAGGAGAAGATTCACAATGCATCTGCTGTGGGACCAGAAGGCTTATCAAAAGTGTGAAGTAGGAGGAGAAAAATTACTAGTGTATGATGCCAGAGAAGATTACAGAAATATTAAGCAGAAGGAATGCAAACACGTATAGCTGGCGATGGCTGGCGCGGTGCCCCGAGCACCAGCAGCCCCCGGGGCCCGCGGCCCGGCCCGGCCTCGCCACAGCCCCCTCGGCCCGCGGCTGCTCGCCGTGGGGAGCTCGCGTGGTCGGGAAGGGAGAGGGGGACCCACGTGGGCACTGGGGCACGTCCCCTCCCTGCTCGCTCTGCAAGGAGAGCACCCTTGGGAGGGCCCAGGGCTGCAGCGTGAGGGCCTCGTCCTGCTCGCAGCTCGCCCGTCGCAGGCCGGGTTTCGGGTGGCCGCCCCATCCCCACCCCGGCTCTGCTCACTGCCCGCCCGCTGCGCCCCTTCCAGCCTCGTGGAAGCCGGGGGGACACTGCCACGGCAATTTATTTGCGTTCTCCTTACGGAACAAAAACTTCAACGTAATATCAATTTCCTCGCGTCGCATTTTATTGAAAGCATAAATATTGTGAAAAGCTGTCATTTCTGGTGATAATGTATTAGGTTTATTATCAGCTGGAACATCAAGTAATTATTTCTGTTCCACATTCAGGAGCGTGTAGACATATGGCTTATCTCCTTCAGCCACTGGCCAAACTCTGCTCTCCCTTAACCCTTGCAACCTGAGTGGATTCAGCGAGGCTGCGCGATTAGGGCTGGCGGCAGGATGTGGGACTCCCACGTACCGTTAAGTGAATACTTTCCGCTTTCAAAGCCGCCCTCGTGCCCCTCCGCACGCACACTGCTGTTCTCGCCCTGCGTGGCCGGTGGTTTGCCTCTCCCTCCGTGGCACTGGCAGCGGCGTGCCACTGGTTTGTGGTGCACCGCGAGGGACACCGGGGGCTCTGGGGGGGCTTTGCCGCCTCCCCCAGCCCTGCCCCAAGCCAGTGCCCGCACAGCCCAGCTGCAAGGTGCCGCTGCTCGCACATCCTCGATAAAACCCATCCCCGCCAAAGCGCTACTCGCTTCAGCCTTCCCCTTACACACCTGTGCGCTGGCCGAGCGGCCTGACAAACCCCATCGGCAGCATCGTAGCTGGATGGAGCCAAATAACCAGCCGCCAGCACCCGGGTGCTGTCAGTGCTGCCGCCCACCTCTCCCAGCACCCACCCAGGACCATGCACGCTTCCCCCTGCCCACGAGGCGGGCGCCGCAGTCGCTCCCCGGGCGCTGCCTCTGCTGCAGGTCCGTTTTGCCCGAGGTTACCTGCCGCAGCAGACCCCGGCATATGCCGAGCTGCCGGGAGGCAGGCTTAATGTATGCTCCTGACCTTTCCGAGAGCCCTCCGAGCGCTGCATCTGCCAGCACGGGCTGGCCCCGCTGGGCCCGAAGCATGGGATGAAGCCGCTGCCATCTCGGCGGGCCGGAGGAGGAGGGGGCACAGGGGCAGCCCCCGAAACGAGCGGCTCCTTGGGCCACCTCCCGGTACCCCTGGCAGATCACGCATTTCTTACAAATGCACCATTTTTATGGTTTATTAATAGCTCTCGTGGTGAAATGGGGGGCCCGAACTATCACGCACCTCTCAGCAACCTGTTGCTTGCTGGAGAACCAACCCCATAAAAGTCAGATTTCTCCCTGGTTTCGAAAATTTGCAAAAGCAAGCCAGAAACAAAAATAAACTAAAGAATGCAAATAAAATTCTTTCCAAAACACCCATGCTGATGTGTTTTTTTTTTTTTCTTTTTCTACCACTGTCTTTAAAAAAGCATCTGGCAAGCCTTTCTTCAGATTTATTTTAGCTAAACGCAAACAAACAACAAAACTCTAATAAGCATGGGAGCGTATTCATTAACAGTTCTGGCTACAGCTTTTGAAGATAAGGTGAGGAAAAATTTTTTTTCAATTTTACTTGCAGAAATATACACGATCACCATGAAAGGGCTATTAATCTTAAATAAGGAGGCGTATGAAGGTGCATAAAGCCCCCCTAGCACCAGCGTCGCCTCAGCAGACCCATGGCAGCACTGCAGACCTGCTGAGCTGGGCCTTCTGCTCTGCCTGGGTACCTGGCTAACAGCGAGGCGAGCGCAGCTCAGGGTGCTCGTACAAGACCACGAAATGAAAGAAAAGCACCGCACCAGGAACGACCCATCTTCCCAGCCTCGTGCACCCTCCTGTTGGCAAAACGCTCGTGCTTCTTGCTACCGGGCGGCGCGGGGAGCATCTGCACATCAGCATGGTGCTGCCCCGGGCTGGTGGGAGCCGGCCGCAGCGCGGGGCCAGCTGCGTCCTGCAGGGACTGCCCCGAGTCACAGGTAAAGGACAAGTCCTGTGAGCTCCTGGGACCCAGCTCTGCACAGAACACCTGGCTGAGGCTTTCCTCATTTTGGTCCACGGATTCCAAAGAGCAGGAGCTTGCACTTATTGTTTCACTATTTGTCAGTGAATGACACTTAAGTGGCCATCAGAAATATTCAAGGTTTCTTTTTTTTTTTTTTTTTTTTTTTTTTTTTACGTTTTCTCTGTGCAATGAATGTCTAAGTTAGAGCAGGACTCTTTGTGCTCATATCCTCCGTGTTAAACTGTTTCATTTGCATGCGCTGGGTGAATACGTTTTATTGCTGAAAAGTTAGCCTTCAGAAATGGAATTCAAAAATTCATCAACTTGAAAAGAGCTGTTGGGCATAGAAATCATTTGATCATTTCTCAGCAGGGCATCTGACATTGCCAATCTGAGCTACTCAAATGGCCTGGCAGCCCCACAAAAAAGTAAAATAAAATAAAAATCTACAAATAGGGAAGGGAAAAACCCTTCTCTGGTGTTACTCCAAGCCAGCAAGAGGAGGGATGCCGGTGCATGGTGAAACGTGGGCAGGGGGAAATGCTGCAAGTTCCTGGATCCCGTTGCCTTGGAACATGGCTGCAATAATAGAATACAGCTGTAAAGATATAATTTATGGAACATTACATTTATGCTTTTCAAAGGTCAGCATAGCACCGTCTAAATTGGCTTCATGGGGTTTTCTACAAGGACAGATAAGAGCAAATAACCTGTAGGCACGATCCCTAATGAAATCTATTCCCACATGCAAATTCACGCCCCGTCCTGCCTCGCACACACTGCTCGCAGCGCGGCCGCCCTTGGAGCACCTGGAAGCCGTGGTTTCGTCCGGCACGGCCGCGGGACCGGCCGGGCAGAGCGCTGGCACCCGCCTGCTTCTCGGCGCCCAGCCTGGGCGCCCAGCCGAGGGGCTCAGCCCCAACGTGCACCCCGAGCTGGACAGAAATAATGAGAAAAACGTGTTTGCGACAGGATAAATGAGAGTCATTAGGAAAGATGGGGCTGATCCGATCTGAGCCATCAGGACTGAATTTCCCAGATTCGCTTAATATTCGTTGTGCATATTTTCCAAGAAGTCATTGCATCTTTGCAAAAATTTCGCTGCACACCTGCACATCACAATGGTTGTTCCGGGCCTCGGTCACGTGCTGCCTTCCCCAAACCATTGATAATCACGTCAGGTTACTCAGGAGAAGCCAATATTTTTGTGCAAAGCTCAGATAGTAGCAGGTAATGAGTATTCCCATCTCAGCAGATTTCTAATGCAAACTCGTACAGAGAAATATTACACATTAGCCTCCTTTAGAGGAAGCTCATTAAAATAGGAGTGTTTGCACTCCCACTGCTGTATGAAGATGTTGCATTTTTCAAATTTGATTCCTAAACCAATTAGTTTTCCATACTATAAATGCCTTTCTTTATACACTACACATTATAAGGGAGGGTTGTCATTTCTTTAATGGGAATCATTATTTGAGCTGAAATGTTTGGTCTGGTGAGTCAAATTTGTTTCTGTTGTGCAAAGTAAAAATGCGGCTGCCATTTGCATGCTGCTGCTTGCTGCCGGGGTTTCTGGGTGCTTCTCCGACTCCAGACACGGTGCGGCTACACCTGCTTGAAAACAAAACGAAGCAGCTGGACCTGTGTCCAGCACACCTCAGCCACCCTTCACAAAATGATCTGGGTATCAATGCTGAAAAACATACAGCACGTGCAGCGCAAAGGAGCCCAAAGGTTGCAGCCGAGACCAGGAGGCTTCTCCATAGAAGCCACCTGCGGCAGCGAGCAGCCAGCTGTGCTGCGGGAGCACTGCGGCCGTGGGGAAGAAGTCGGAAGGGGAAGGAAGGATCGAGCCACGATTTATAAATCCGAACTGGAGCCCTGCAGAGACCTGGTCCGAGAATGTGCAAAAGGCGGGGGCTCGGTGGGAGGCTGGAAGGAGCCGGTGGCCAAGCCCCCAGCTGGGCTGTAGAGGGCTCCGATCCACACTTTTTCGGTGTGTCTGGAACTGGCTGGAGTTTAATGCTGCTGAGAAACATCCTCCGCTGTCAGAAATGTGTCACTAAGCGCTGTCTGCATGATCTGAATGAGCGCGTGGGTTTTTTGCTTGCTGATGCTAAAAAGCTGGTGGAAGCTGGTGTCGTCAGTGGAGAGAAGGGGGTTGCAAGGGTCCCACCGCCAGGAAAATCTGACCTGTGAGGGGCCTGGGGTAAATAACCCCTCTTGTCCTGCGCATTTCAACCCCATCTGTAAAGTACTGAGCTAGCAAAAAACCTTGTTCATTGTTAGATGTGTGCCCTGCAAGAAGCTTGGGATGTTTAGAAGACGCACACAAGGAATCTGTTAAATTACATTTGCATTAAATTAACTTGGGTGGTCCACGCGTTATCGAACATCTAAAGGACCGGAGAAAATGTATAGCTTAAGAAATCTATTATCACGCCTCCTCTAGCGGTGACCTGTGTAGCTGATGTCAATATGGTTTCTCTTAGGGCGACTCATTCGTTCTTGCTCAGAGTGAAACTATCCAGCCTCCCCGAATCGCCGCGATGGGTGGCTCTGGGTGTTGTGCAACATGTGTGGGGCGCTCACCGGCGGCCGGGACTGAGCGCTGTCAGCCACGTACAACAATGGAAAATTCCCTTCGTTTCTGCAGTGAAACAGAGCTACTGCCACGTGATTGCTCATTAGCCATAAACAATAATTCTCTTTATATTTGTCCACATTTAGCGCAGCTTTATAAAAAGTCAGTGCCTGATAGACTAAATCATCAAAATGAAGACAGTGAGCCAAATTTAGCTTTCATTTACTGCCCTCAGGAGAGATGACCAGAATGTCATTAATAAAGTAAACAGCAGTAGGTGGCTTATGAGTGAAAGACATTAATTCCTGAAAGCAGGACACACATGGCAGCATGTACATTGGCCAATAGTTTAAAAATAATTACATCTGAGTTGTTTATACAAACGTGGCTAGATTTCGTTTTTATCTGAACTGATCAGGCTGTCCTGAAAACCAATCTCAGTTCTGATTTCTATCCGGTCTAATGGCTCCCTGACCTATATCTACCGCTTATAGTGCGTACGGGCAATAACAGCAGGAAAAATGTTATTGCCTCCGTGCACAGGTCCAGGGCAGAGCACAGCCGAGATGTTTCCGTGATGTATTGGCAGGAATGGAGCACAGCCTCAGGTGGGCACGGTGGCGGTGTCAGGGCTGTGTGTCCCACCAGGAGGTGGCAGCGCCCCAGGGAGGAGCAAATCCTTGCTTTTGCCCCTTGAGTTTTGCCCTCTGGCTCTGCCCCATGCCCCGCCGTGGCTTCCTCCCGCTGCCTGGCTCTGGTGGAGGGACGCGCACTTGTCACAGCAGCACGGGCGGTGGCGGTGCACGGGCTGTGGCTCACGCTGGTGATCAAGCGTGCTGCTACATTTGGAACAGGTCTGGGTATTGACGAATCCCTGCAGAAAGTCTTGCCATCAGAAATTCTTCCCAGCCACGGGGAGGTGTTCTCCGTGGCAAGTGCATCCTGGATGAGTGATGTGCCATTTTGGCTCCACGACTTTCATTATTTCAAAGAGCCACTAGCTTAATTTCTTTGGTTCATATCCTCCAAAATCATTTTAATAATGTGAGCAATGATCAAAAGGCTATGCCTTCACCCATGGGAGACTTCAGCCCAGCAGCAAGACTTGCTTTTTGCCAGCTGTGAATATGAAGCAAGTCTAGTGCACGCATCCAGAAGCAGGAGAATGACATAGCTGGGTGACGGCATCGCCTCACCTCGCCGTGCTCGTGGTGCAGAGCAGAACCTCCTGCGTGGCTCCTGTGCCCTCCTGTACCCTGCCGCACGTTCAGAAGTGATCTCTTGGGTAATGTTTTATGTACAATTGTGAAATAACCTCCCAGTAAATTTGGGAAAACTGTGTGGTGGCCTGACCACAGTGCCACTCAGTAGCCCTGATACATTTGTCGGTAAATATACATACAAATATTTTGCTCTTCTTCTCTGCCTCTCACGGGAAGAGGCAGCAGTCGCACCAAGGGTCAAGTCCTGGAAAACAGGACAATAGTTTGACCAAAGCATTCAGCTGGGTGTGCACTGCCATGTTGTTTGGGTAAAACCACTCATTTGTTGCCAGCCATTAATGATAGAGAGGTTTCACTCCGTGCTTTGACAAACGCCTGGCAGGAACGCTTCCAGCAGCCCTGTCAATCCTTCTTGCACCTGTTAGCATGCAGGAAGCGGCTGCAGGTAATTCAGTCATCTATCTGCGATCCTAAAAAATTCACAAAAGTAATCCTAATTATTCACTTAAGTGAATATTTGATAATAAGTGTAATAAACTTGGAAACTAGGTATAAATAAAATATAAGTTATTAAAGTGCTGTAATATGATGGTAAAGAGCTTATAGGTTCTGGTAATTAAACGGTCTGTGTGTAAACAAACAAGCGTGCTGATCGCTCAACTGTCCTCGGCAGCTACTGAGTAGGAGATTTCTTGAGTAAGCCAAGAGGAGAGATACTGCTTGCATTATTATCTCTCTTATTTATTAACAATTCCCAAATACACAATAAACTCACACAACGCATTAGTTTGCAATCAATAGCACTCTTTGGGCGTAAGGGTTTATGTCTTCCTTTCTGCCGTCTGAAATAGGAAGCCAAAACGAGTATGACGGCGAGCTCCCCGCACTCAGTTAGGAAAGTCATTTTTCATTTCAGGAGAAGTCCTCTCCAATAATGGAAATGCTGAAGGTTATTACAATAATAAATGAGTTGGCAGTGTGATTTATATAAGAAACTAATGTACTTTCTTACGGAGCACTGTTTAATTCCTTGTAAATCTTGCTCTTGCCGGACAAGCTCTGACTCCAGAGTGTCTCTGCTGAAAGCCTGCAGAACCGGGAGTTCATGTGGTTCATTTCTTGTTGTCCAAACAGCTGTTCTTGATAGTCCTCCCTGCAGGTATCTGTTTGGGGATTAGTAATGCTTCACATGGTCGTACATCACAAGAAGTGGATGTGTAATTACATTAAACATGCTTCATCTCCTTGGATTCACGTATCCCAAATCACTGATATTGGCTCAACTCAATGAATTTTCTTCACAGACCGTTCTATTTTTTAGCATAATGTACTCTGCGCTGGTACGAAGCCCCACATCAGAGAACAGCTTTCAGCTCTCTCACTGGCTGCCCCAGTTTTCAGCAGGACCCGTCCTCCTGCACGGGGAAGACCACCCGTTCCTTGCGTGCCCGTGTGCTGGATGGCATCCCCCTGTGTTCGGGATGCCGGCTGCTCCCACCGGGGTCACCCCGACGGTGTCCACTGGGGACAGTGCTTTGGGGGGACGGCAGCTCCCAGCCTTGGTGAGAGGAGTGGGGTTAAAGCAATGCAGAGGGCTCTGTCGGCTCCAGGCCAGGGACCGCGCTTCTTCCTCCGGTGGGCTCAAAGCCTTGCCTCGGTGACTGGCACAATGCATCGACAGGTGAGACCTTACTGGTTCTCCCCTCCCTTTTCAGCAAACTACTCTGCGGCTACTTCTCTGCTTAGCATTGCCATTTTTAATCCAGAGCTCCGAGTGCTGGGCACAGGTAAGGCGTCAGAAACCAGTAAGCCCTGACGAAACGGGACAGGTTGTCAATAGTTGTTGCTGGACCCGAAGGGGCGCAGCCGTCTGTGCCACCTGTACTGCATCACAGGCCTCCGCCATCAACAAAGGCACACTTTTACTTTTAAATGAGGTATGTTATTACCTACTGCCATACCAGGCCCGAGCCTGGGAACATTTCCAACAGGACAGTGCCATGAGCCGTCCCGGTGGCTTGAGGCACTACCCGGTGGCAATGGTGACTGTATTGGCACCAAACGCGTCGGGGTGAAGCCTTCTGGGTCGACTGGATTTGTTCTGGATTAGGAGCAGACACCTCCCTGACGCCTGCAACACCAAATACGCAAAGGAACCAGAGAAGGAACCAGCAGTATGTGTTAAAAAAAGAGCTCAAAGGCTCATGTGGGAGGTGTTGCCCCACTCCATGCCCGTCAGACAGCCAGGGAAACACCGAGGTTTCTCTGCGTGAGGTTTGCTGTGGCTCGGGGGCTCTGGAGGAACACCAGGCCGCGAGCCCTCTCCTGAGGCTCCTGCCAGGCCTGGTGCTGAGGTGCGTGCGGCCTGCACACGGTCTGCGCTGCCTGCTGCTGGCTCAGGGAACGCATTTTCCTGCCCCCATTTACCAGCACTGTCAGCTTACAAAGAAACTCGATTCTGAACGTCGAAGCTTCCCAGGAAAGTCCCGTGAAGGACTGGCAGCCTCCCATCCAGCATTTCCCTCAGCTGCCCTGGTTTCTTCCGCAGCGCCTGCTGAACACACACATCTGCAGCGCGCTGCTCGGAGAAACAGGAGTCACACTTAGATGCCCAATGCATTTTTCATTTTCCTTGGGGGTCTAATCAGAAAAATCTATGATTGAAATAGATGAAGACAGTCACTCCACTCTTTATTGCAGGAAAAAAAAAATGAGTAAAATGAAAAATTAAAAGGGAAAGATGACAGGCATGAAAACTTTAAATGAGAACCTCATGCCTCTGGAGTGATTCACATCTCTGCGTGTTTTGGTCCCCCTGTAGCTACACAGCAAAATCCATAAAGATTTAGTGTACTTCCAAACACGGCCCCCCTTCACACTCATCTTTCATGACTGAGTCTCCTTGATTAAATCATGTTTATTTTAGTTTATCTCAGTCTTAGGAAGCCGCAGATTTGCCTACATCAGAGTCCTGACAAAATGAAAAAAAAAAAAAGAAGTCCCAGACCTGGGAAGTCGCACCGAGACCGTGGAGTTTTTCCCCAGGAAAGTCACTGCATCCCGAGCACTCAAATGGTTCCCTGGGCTGGGACAAAGCTGGCGTGAAGGTTTTGCAAGGGAAATGTTTGCATTAAAGCACTTTTCTCTCTGCAGGACAGCACTTGGGAACCCTGAAAGAGCAAGGGGAGCAGCGCAGCCCCGTGGAGCCCCCGGGCAGAGCCGGAGCTCTCACCCTGCCCGGCCGGGCTGTGGGGTGGCAGTGGTCCCTGGCCACTCCAGCATCACGGGTGGCAGCTCGGTGGCCAGGACTTTGACTTCTTCTGGGCCGTAAAGATGCTGCCCTTGTGCTGACCTGCTAATGGAAATCAGAGGGGAAAAAGGGGTTTATTTTTTTTGCGTCAGCACCCTTTCTCTGACGGTTTTCTCATGATGGGAGACCAACTCCTCCTGCTGTGCTGTAGCTGGGAGAGGGGACACCTCGGTGTGGTTCCTCCGGAAGGTCACCACAAGCGATGCCACCAGGACTGGCTGCGCTCAGCCCTGAGGATGCTGCACACCCGCAGCACCTCTGCCCCTTCGGTGCAAGACCCCTGTGTGCGGAGCGTGTTGCACAGATGTGGCACTTGTTCTCACCAAGGCTCTGCGATTCCCACGCGGTATTCCTGCAAAGTCGTGAGTTTGTGAGCCACACAGATTCCACTTTAATTTCAGCCATGCTTAAATCCACCAGTTGGCATTTGGGATTGTTTCTGCTCAGCTCTGCACAAAGATACCAATAAATAAAAATCCTTCAGTCCTGATATAACCACGCTGAAAATTCAAAATGCGCATTCCTGGTCTCTCACTAGTCCGTCTGAGCTGTACAGTTAGTTCTCCTTTTTCCCATAAAAAGAGAAGCCGTTGCAGCTACCAGTGTCTGACCTCTCACTTCCTTGCCTCTTTGCCCCCTGTATTTTCAGCAGTGATTTCTGTGTCAAAGCCCGTGGATCCTGCGGCTGTGGGGCAGGCCGGGTGTGGGACAGAGAGGCAGGGGGTGGTGGGAAGGCCCCTCGCTGTCCTCATCCTCCTCCGCTGGACGCCTCCTGCGTGCCATGGAGGTGCCTGGTGACGTGGGCATGTAGGCGAAGGGCGCTGATGGGGACAGATGTGTCCCAGGCCCTCGCAGCGGGGTCTTTGCCCGGCTCCTGGCGCTGAGCCCCCGCTGCCACCCCCGGTTTGGCAGCGCTCGTCCCAGCTGCGCAGCTGGGGGGGTCCGGCAGGAGCCCTAACTTACATGGCTTGAGACATTTAAAGGCCTCGGATCCTGTCTTCGGTGGAAGATTATGGACTTTTCTCCTCCAGATTCACACCAGGAGAAGTGAACGTCCTCAATCTCGTTCAGGACCTCATCGTCCTCTTTTCCAAGTCTCATGGCAGCGAATGGGAAGTGTCACTGACATCCCCGCTGGTGTCCCACGGGCCCTCAGCCCAGGGGCTTGCTGCCCAGGAGAGCTGGGCATCCTCACACAGCCATGGCTCAGCTGGGAGTATTCTGGCTGTTACCTGCCCTGTGAATCCAGGTGCTGCGGCAGATTGACCCCTGCCAGTGGGTGGGTTACGTGGGCGGGCTGCAACACCTCCTGATGACTCAGGATCTGCTTTGTGGGAGCCTATTTGAGGCTACGCTCCTCTGCGGCTCGCTCTTTGCAAGCCAAATTCCCCTTGCAGTTCAGAATGTTTCTGAGCAGTTTTCAAACACCAGGACAATTTAGCAATTAGTCCTGATTTCAGAAAATGCTGAAAATCAGCGCTGGGCGAGTGCACCATACAGAAACTTGCCCCACTTCTTTTCATCCTAGTCCTTAAAAACTAGCAAGCATTCAGTATAAAATTCCCACTCTTCTTAAGAACCATCTTGTGAACACAAAGACGCTTATTGCGCTGATCTCCAACCATTAATCATCGTGAGTGGCGGTTGCAAGCAGTTCTGGGGAATTTATGTGGCTTCGCATTCAGCTGGGTGAGTACCGGGGTGGTAAGACAGCAGTGTCAGCGTGGCTGTGACTCAAACGGGAGTCTGGGAAGAAAAGGACTGGAAATTTTGAAACTGAAAATTAGCACACTTGAGCTAGGGAGAAATTGCACATTTTTAACTGCTCCATCCTTAGTGTTCAGATAATGAAGTTTTTCTTCTCTAGTCTTTTAGTGAAGATCACATTCCGGAGCTCAAAGAGAAGTTGTATTGCAATTGCATTACTGGGCAGCAGCACTCTGTGCCTGCAATATAAGAGTGCTTTCTCACCCTCACCTTTAGGTATGTGATCTTATTAATTTTTCCAGTGATCCAGCAATTACTGAGGGTAATGGACAAGGTGGATGGCTAATTCCCTTTTCTGTCTTTTTTTTTCCTTTTTTCCTTTTTTTTTTCTTTTTTCTTTTTATTTTCTTTACTTTTTTTTTTTTTTTTTAAGAACAGAGAAAGGTGGGGAAGAAAGGAAAGATGTAATAAGACATACTTTCATGTAGTTGTATTTAAAGAATCACAGAATACTTTCCTTCCATCTTCCATCTTCTGCAAAGCCGCGGAGCATTTCAAAAGCATCCACACATTCAAACGGCCAGGAATACTGTGGTTCATACCTCTCCTCCATTGATCTCTAGTTCTGCCATTATCCAATGAAAAATACCAATAGCAATAAAACAGAGAACTAGATGTGCCACAGACAATCTTCAAACGGATGGCTTGGCGAGTGAGAGGAGGAAATGAAGCACTTAAATCTCTCATCAGATGTTCTGAAAATTATTTCAGCTGCTAAAAATGCTAAACAAATTTTTATTTCAAAGGATATGTTCCAAAATCTTCCCCTTTGATAATTGCTTTTTTTTTTTTTTTAAACCATCTGTCATATATTTCATTCCAGTCCCGGAGGGCCAAAGCTCCCTCCCCTGTGTGCCTGGGGGGCGAGCGGCCGCCTCCCGCCCGGCCGCAGGTGATGCTGCGGGGCCAGCTCCGGCTCCCAGGAGGGTGGGCACCGTAGCTGCTGGTTAGGGTTTCTTGCTCTGCATTTTTGTGATTTTAAACCTTTTTTTTTTTTTCCAATTTTTTATTTTTGTTGTTTTTTTTGAGTTATCTAGGTTTATATTTAAACCTTGCACCCCAACCTTTCAAAATCCTTGGAGGCTGCACCATTTGCCCTTAAACCGTTTTCACTTACTGATAATCTCAATCAGAAAGCTGTTTTTTTTCTTCTTTCCTTTCTTGGAAGTTCCCTCAGTCACAAAACGGCTAAAAAAAGCACTAGAACTGGCCTGCCTCGCTGCTTTGGCAAGACGTAACTGGCTTTTTCCTGCGTTCCTTTTTGCTTCTCTTTGTCTGTCGAAAGACAACCTCTCCCAGCGCCCATGCAGAGATGTGGTCTCAGGGTCTATAGCTGCTCAAAGTGAACAGCAAAGAGGCAGAGACCTTGCTAGAGCCGGGCTGCAGAGCACCCGGCAGCCAGCCCAGTGTCCCCCCAGCATCCCCCAGTGCCCCCAGTCCCCCTGCGAGGAGCCGGGTGCTGGGTGCATGGCTCTTGGTGCTGGCACATCCGCGCTCGCCCAGGCAGGTCCTGCCGGGAGGTTTCAGGCTCGTGAAATGTTTTTCAGTTTGGTGATGTTGCTGGGGAAATATTTGCTTCCAAATCGGTGTGCGGTGTAGAACAGGAGGCTTAGTGCTCGGTGCTGCGCGTTACACGCTTCGCTAGGGAATGAGGAGGGCAGCTACAGCAGCCTTCTCCCACTGCCGGGGAAGCTGAACGCTCTCTGCAGAAAGCAGGATGTCGTTGCCTGGCTTAATTTTCTTATGGGGTTAGGATTTCAAATATCACTTGAAAATACCAAAGCTCATGCTATTCATTGGCAGATTGATAGCCCACACTGCGATTTGTAATCCTTCGGTGAACATCTTGAAATACTTGTGGCATGACTGAGGTAAGGTTTGAAAAAAACACTTGCTTATTTTGTTACACGTTTAAAACTGTTATGGTTTATACCAATATCAGTGCGTTGCTAACCCAAACAGTGCTGCACCACATTGTGCTTTTTCCCCTGCTCGCGGCTCGGTGCGCTGCCCTCTCTGCCCCACAGGAGAGCAGGGCTGTGCAGCTCCTGCACCCCGGGCTGCAGGGTGCGACCCTGGCACCCTGGCTCCAAGTCCCACCGTCCCCGGCCTTCCTCCTCCTCTCTGCTTTCCGAAAGCACGAGTGCAATATGAACCCAACCGAGACACCAACGAGCAACGAATGCAAGCGGAGAGCGGGGCAGGGCTTGAGATGAGCACGTCCTGAGATGCTGTGAGTTACCATGTCCCTGCTAAACGTGCCGGGCAGCAGCATCTGTCACACACGGTGCCGTCCTGCTCCGCTACCCTCCCACGGGGTGCGGTTACGTCTGAGCCAGCACACGGCAGGGCAACGGGGACTCGCCCCCGGTGTCATCTCGGGCGGCTCCGGAATGAGCCAGGCAGTGGCTGGGGAGGCCACTTCTGCTTCTGCAAAGCCGAAGACAGAGGCACTGGCCATTATGCACCCCGTCCACACACACCCACGCAGGGTGATATCTGTGGGGTCCGTCCCTGCTGGAGGGTTTTAAAGGAAAACAGTTCCTTGTTCCTGCAAACTACCAGTGGTAACACTCTTGGAAATATTTCTGCTTCTAGGAGAAATTTAATAATGACAATTTCAGGTTTAAAACAGCCTGGGGCTGCACACCCAGCCGGCGGCAGCAGCTCGGGTCCCTGTCCCGGCCATCCACGGGGCTGCCTCCAGCTCAGACCCATGGACTCGCCGCCGTTCCTCCCCAGAACCAAGAACCCCATACCCTAAGCCATCCCCAGAGTAGAACAAGCCCCTTCCCTCCCACACGGGCTCTCTCTCCTGTTTCAAAGTGCAAAGGCAGGGTCCCTGTGCAAGGTCTCCGCGCGCGGCCGCACAGCCAGCACAGCGCGGTGCAGGCGGAGGGCCTGGCTGCGGAGCCGCGGCGCATGCTAATGCCTCGCTGGCTCCCTGGTGCCAGCAGTTGCAGCTCATCTGTTGGCAGGCGGCAATGTGCTGCGAAAACGTATCTATTGGATTTTAAAAAAAAGGCTATAGGGTGACCAGATGTTCTGGGCACCAAACCAAACCAGTCTGAGGGAGGGGGAGTAAGATGTCTCTCCGAAAATCGCATTAAGTTTCGGGGTTGTCTTTTCTCTGCGCAAAGAGCTCGGTGCTTCAGGGTACGCTGAGTAGCCTGGAGGCTGCAGAAGGCATCTTCCTCAAAGATGGGCTGTTTATGCAACTCCGTCTCCATTTGACCCGTGGCAATAAGCTGTACCTACATTAAGTCTGCTCTCGCGCTGGGCATCCTAGGATCAAGCTCTCCTTAAGGGACAGGGGCGCTGCTGACAGCCCCCAAAGCCTCGAGAGCCACGCACAGCAGGATGATATCAATGCTGGCTGATGTTTTTATGGATACTGCCACTAGGGGTTTTAAGGGTGCTTGGTACTGGTGGAAGGCATTGAAATTACCATTTTAGAGTCTGCAACGCTGCCTTGTCCAGTTTCCCTCCTGCCCCTGATGAAAATGCCCTTGGCAGGCAGGAACATCTCCCAGTCACCGATTCTTCTTGCTTGCCTAGCTCCTGGGCATTTCGCCACACTTAACAAGAGCCAGGGCCAAGCTGAGCTTCACTCCTCACGCAGGGCTCACCCCACCTGCTGGGGGCTCAGGTTTAACCCCAGCATGTTAGGGGTCTTTTGGGGAGTGCAGAGTGGGGGTTCCTGGAAAGCAACTGAAAAACGGAGGTGAACTGGGTGTGTTTTCAAAGTGAGATCCTGGGGCATTGCAGGGAGAGGGAGAAGAACTGGTCCCCAGAAACATTGCTGGAGATACAGGGAAAAAAGTTTTCTTACACCCCTCTTCTTCATTCAGGTGCTGCAGGAAGGGCAGGATAAGGACAGCAGGAAAAATCCTCACAAGTTTCTCCAAGTCCTCATCAGCCCCGCTTTTACCCTTTGCATCTCCCTCCTTCCTTCTCTCCCCTCCCCAAATCATCTGGATTTTTGCATCTCGGCCCCTTCTATTCACATTTCCACCCATTCTTCACAAACCATATGTATGCATTGGTTTGCAAGAATGGGGCCTTGCACGAGCCCTGGAATAGCAGCAAGCCCAACAGCAGAAGAAAACTCAGCTTGAAAATGAAAATGAATAGTTCCCCCTTAAGATAAATGCAAATCAGAGAGCCTGAAGAATAGTGGGAAATAAAGTAAAGTAAAGTCCTGGAAACTATTACCTCCTGCTGGTAGTTTAGGACTGTACAAGAGCCAAGTCCACAGACATCAAAGTATTTACAAATTCAAATAAAGTCAAGTCTCATGGTGCTGTAGGAAATGGGATGGGCTGATGGGGACGCAATGTGGATTTCTTCATAAAAAGGAAAAATTAATATGGGAAGGGATTTTATCATATGAAATTGCTGTACCCAGCCAACACTGAACTTGAATGGTGGTTACAAAAAGGGCCCTTTAAACCAGCATCAGCGTTACAGTATCTGCACTTTGCTTGCTTTCTGGTTCACGTGAGCAGCTGAGGAACTACGGCAGCGTTCGGTCAGCTGGGGCAGCTCACCCCTCGGAAGCTGGCACAGGGCTGGCAGAACAGCCCCACGTCCGTGCCGTGGCCACCGCGCTTCTCTGAGCTACGTGTCCAAGGCTATACATAACTCACCTCTTCAACTGGCAACTTCCTCTGGTGAAAACAAAATATATTTCTTTTTTTTTTTTTTTAACAGCCTTCCAATGTTACATTTTAAAAATAAACTGCGGAAAATATTTTCTGAAGCATGTCCCCTTCCCTACTTTTGGTAACCTTCGGTCAGAAAAAAGAAGTGACTCGAGAGGGATAGGACAGTGGAAAGCAAGTGCAGACAGGCTGCATGAGGCAGGCACGGTTATATGAAAGAGGTGATCAGAAAGAGGTGATCAGAAAGTTTCGTCCGTTATTTCATGCACTGAAATGGAGCTCTTCTGAGCAGTTCACCATGCTCATTTTCTCCTGGCAGACTGGGGTAGGAGGACTCGCCCGTATTTCTCATTTCTGGACATCATGATCTGAAAGGCAGAAAGACATGCCTAAAGGTTTTCAAAAGCCAGTTTACCCATGTCTTGAAATTTGACACCCAAATTCCTGAATGCTGCACTGTACAAAGACACAAATCATAGGAACAGAGGAGGGAGAACTGCTGATCGCCTAAATAATGTCTCTCACTAGAAACAAGCAATTGTTTTCTAAAACTCACATTTATGAGAGATGTACCCCCTACCACATAAAGACACGAATATTTATACACAGGAATATCTATACAACTGTTAGAAATGCCCACCAGCTCTTACAGCCCAAGTCCAAGACAAAATCCCCATCCCCTTCCCTTACACCAAACCGAAAGGGGAAAATCTGCTCGCAGTGATGAGCATCCCCATCAGCTCTACGGGAAGACCACAGAAAAGATTACAAACCTCGACAGTGCTAGTTACAGGGACATTATCCATAAAGCATGTAATCCTATCCAAACCTTCCGACAACGGTTTCACAGTACGCCAGAATTTTTTTAGGATATTTTCTATTTTCATCCCGTGATCCCATGTAATACATAGTCTTGGCATTTCTTATCACTTCCAACCATGCATTTCTCATTTTTTTTTATGTTTGTTCCAAATTTCAGTGCTGTGCATCCTTTTTGCCTTAGACCAAAAGCATATCACACATTCTCATCATTTTAATTAAACTAGGGCCAATCCAGGGCAAATGTTTGATTTTGACTCAAAAGGTGCATGCAAATCACAAATTCCATTTGATTCGAAATGGAAAAGGCTCCCTGCTACATCCTTACTGTATACGGAATTAAGCAGTCTGCCAAATTCATGACTGCACATCTCTTTAAAAAGTGCCTGTGTTTTTGAAATTAAAAAATGAATTCACACATTAAATGTAAGTTGTACATGCATTGTTTTTAAGATCCACAGCAAACACCACAGTGTAAAACTCAGATCTTTTCACTGGAGGCAAGCGCCATTTAAATTTATCAACTCTCAACAAGCAAAGACTTCAGCCTGGATACAGACTGAAATTTGCATTAAATGTCTACTGAAACAAAATTTCCGAGCATGTGAATGTTCTTAAAATGACTTCCTCTTGTAATGGCTTTCCATTAAAAACACTTCCAAGTGCAGCTGCTGAAATGGCACCCATGGAAGGTATGAATGTGCACCTTGAGCTGCTGAAGCACAGTCCTAACGGGTGTAAAATGGGTTTTGTCCCATTAAAATTTGCTATTTATATCTGGACAAACATGGGACCATTGAAAATGTACTTGTGAAATACCAAAGCTATGTCTCAGAAACAGTCTGGGAGAGAGCGCGTTGGGTTGGCAGTCCTGACCCCTTCCTTCTCTGCCGGATCTGCTCGCGGTGAGCGTTGCAGAGGGAGGCTCAGGCACCAGTCCCGAATCAGGCAGAGCACAGCCCTGAACTTTGGAGGCTGCTCTCCCTGGTGAGGGGACTCGCTCCAAGGTTAGTCTGGGACGTAGTCTTCATCGCAAAGCCCACCTCAGGGCTGCAAAATGCTTCGGCTCAGTGTTTTTCCAGAAATACTCTGCCCGTGCACAGAGAAACTTCTCACCAGTTGTTGCTGATGGAGGAAGGACTGACTCTCCCATCAGATGCCACTGGCCGGGCTGCAGCTCTGGCAGGTCTCTGACCGTGGGACGAAGGGCTCAGAGTCTCTCTTCTGAAGAGATGCCCAGAAGGCACTGGCTCTACCATGTGCTGGAGCATCCCCTCTCAAGCCTGGGAACGCAGATCTTGCTCTGAGAGAGGTCGTCTTTATCATGAAGTTGTTCCTTCTTCCTGTTTCCCATTACTGACAGGACATGAATTTGAATCAATTCTATTTTTTTTATTCTTTTTTTTCACAGAAAGGTCCTCAATGTATCTATTTTCTTCACGATTACCAGTTCAGCGAGACAAAAGTCTTGTCATGGGAGCAGGCTGTGTCCTCTCCGTCTTGGAGCTTGTCCAGAAGACAAGAACAAATTGGCTCGGTTGGCTTGAGAAACCCGCGGCTGCCTCACGTTGCCATGCTATTTCTCATGCTCGCAGAGCAGGCCGCTGACTTCTGGGTTTGGAAAGCAGCTGCTGAGCTGCAGAGCCCGTGATGCTCTAAGGTCTGATCGTGTTAGGCCTTCGTGCTTCCTGAGCTCACAATCGAACCGCTCAGGTGATTGCGTTCGTATTGTACTGGCTGAAAGCTTGCCTCCCCTCCCTGCTCACGGTTCTGCAAAGCCATAAAGGTTGCTTGTGTTCCTTGGCTCTGATCAGCCTTGCTTTCCTAATTATCTCCCTGTCTCATTTCCTTTCCTCAGAGCCCTTTTTGTTTAGAGCGTTCTTCCTCGCCGGTCTTCACCTCTGATACATCGGACAAATCACATTTTTGGTCTCGGTCTCGTTAGAACAAATGAGCCAGGCCCCGGAGGTCCCTGTGCCCGGCAGCCCTCCCAGCGCCTCGCTCCTCCTCGTGGCCTCTCCTCACCTGTTCACCTGCCGTCCTCCCAGTGACTGGAGTCCCTCCAGCTGTGGGTGCATCCTTTATATCCCACAGAGGATTTTTGATGGTCTCTCATACTCCAGGGAGGATATTTTTCCGTAAATTGCCACACCGTGGGTCGCCCCCCAGGCTGCGGTACGAGAGAGGGCAGCACACCACACGCAGGTGTTCGCGCACCGTTCTGCAGGATGCTATGCGCACCCCGGGGATTTCTCTCTGGCAAGAAGCGAAGAAGAAACATTTGTCATTTTTAGCAGTTCTCGTTTCATTTCCTCCCTCACTGGCTGCTCTATTATGCGACATCTTATCGCTAGATGCTGAGGAGTCTCAGTTGCCCGAGCAGGCAGCGCTGCTGCTGTCACATGCACTGACTGCTGGCAGGGATAATGCTCCTGGAGCATCTTAGCGTGTAGGTCAGACAGCTTCACACCGAAGGCTCTGCAGGAGCTGCCCGGATTGCACTTCATGCCTGGTTGTCGCACAAGGCCACAGCTCGCCTGTGGCGGCCCGCAGCAGGGAGCGGGGCTGGCGCAGCAGGCTGCCCGCCGCACAGCACCCTCGTCCCTCCCGGGGCAGGGGAAACGCTGGCCACTTTTATGGCCCAGAAAGAGGAGCGGTGTGGCATTCGGTAATCGCAGGCTTATGGCGAGGAGCACAGCAACCGCGCTGGGGAGACGTGTGCGTATTGCAAGCAAGGTCTTGGTACCTGCGGGGAGGCGTGTGCTTTTCTTGGTCCAGGCTGAAACCTTGGGGGGGAAATTCGCTGCAGGGAGAGGGGACGTTTCAAACTCTGCTGTCACAGTAGCTCGCTCAGAGCCATTTACAAACCCACGAGACCTCTTACCAACACCCTGCAGCTGCTCTCTGCGTGGTGGAGTATATTGAAAACGTGCTCCCCCTTGGAGACTGAAGCACACGGGTAGATGAGCAGTGCAGGGGCCGGGCTCTGACATTCAGGAGCACCGCCACCAAACCCGCCGCCTGCGTCTTTCTCACCGTGACACCTGCAGGATTAGCGCGGCATCTCCTGCCTCTGGCCAGGTCCTCCGAAGTGTTATGGCACTGGAACATAAATGTTATGGCTGGAACAAAACATTTTTTTTTCAGATTTCTACTGTCTGCATGGCTCTTTTTGGACTGCGGGTTGATCAGGGTGGGGGCAGCGGGATGTGCCTGTAGGCACCCAGCACCACCGGGACACGGGAAGGGCTCGGGGCAGTGCTGGGCAGGCAGGTGGGGCTGGGGGCTGGGGGCTGGTGCTTCCAGCACCACCAGCAAGTTCCCAGGGAGCAAAGCAGTGCCCTGGAAAAGCCATCAGGACGCAGCGGCCGTGGTAGCGCTGGCACAGTTCTCTCTCCTGTGGATACTCAGGCCTGCTGCAACTTCGGTTTCCTTTCCTGCATGTTTTCCTCACAATCTAAATGTTTTTTCAGACAAACTGTATTTGAGTTATCTATTGATAGTGTATTTTCACATAAAAAAAATCTACAGGGCTGTAATTTGGATGTAATGTTCCCCAAAAGCCATTCAGGCAAAATTTCTTTTTAACTGTGGCTAATTACGTATACTCGGTTGCTCAATACCAAAAATAAGAGCATCCAATGTAATGTTTATTATTTCTCTCACAAAGGGGAAAATCATAAATTCTTTCTAATGGGATCTTTAATAATAAAAAAGAACATAATCATTACTATCAAAAGATGTATGGCTTCCATGGGGTTTACTTACCAACATTTTGTCTGATTACATCTCTGTTACACTCACAGCATTAATTATTGGAGACTAATTAGGCAAAATCACAATGTAAACCCTAATGAAAACTGATCTTACAAAACCCTAACTCTCCTTGCTGCATCCTTGTAGCTAGGTAAACTCCTCGCTCGCAGCAAACAGCAGACCTTGCTTGTTCACTTGTTTGTCACCCTGAGTCTCCCCCGGGCGCCTGGGGATTAACGCTTCCCACCGCCGAGCAGCTTTGCGGTGCCGGCTGCACAATTTGCTTCGTTGAAATTAAGCAGGGCTATCGGCGGTGCGAGCCCTTCTCCAGCTTTGCGAGCGACTGCGCACGGCTCTCCTCCAGCTTTGTGACTTCTCCTAAACGCTTCGCTTTCCTTTGCCTTGCCTTGGCCTCCCCTGCTCGCGCAGGCTGCTGCGCGAGGCCCCGGCGAGCCCCCCGCGTGGCAGGTAGCCCGCCTGCAACGTGACCTCCTTCCCAGCCGCGCTGGAAGTGCTTACAGCATCTTTACTCCGGCAGCTGATGTGCTTGCTCAGCTAAACAAGGTCACACAGTTCTTCCTCCCCAAGGGGTGACTATCCTGGGATACAACCTTTCGCAGGCGATCTGAAATACAGCGGATTTCTGCTCGCTTGCGCAGTTTTTTAGAAGTACGGAGGCATGAAGGAGAGATTAGCCACCTTCAGCTCAATATGCTCTGCTGACTCCCTTGCTCCATGGTGGGGATAAAAAAAAAGGAGAGGGGGGGAGAGAAAATAGGTATTTGTGTGGCTTCTTTTTTTGGATAATAGTTCCATTTCAACTAATCTGCAATATCTCTGCTTTTAGCTTGGTATTGATATGAAGCCGCATCCCCAAGGCTCTCAAAGACCCTTGCAAACAGTTTGCAGAGATCACTGCAGACAACGCAAGAACACAGATGAAGACTGAACAGAGAAGTTCTGTTATCTGCAGCAATTTCTCCCCTTACTTGAGGCAAACGCAAGGGAAAATGCCTGTCTGAGCACCACCTTTTCCCATGAAAGCATTGCACTGGTGACTGCTGCAGCGAGCCCCGGGAGAAGCTGCTGGCGACATGTGCCAGGGGGCAGCTCTCCGGGAGAGCCGCTCCTCACGGGCTCCTCGCAGCGAGGAGAGGGATTGCGGGACGGAGCAGAGGAAGGCCGCGTGGCCGGCAGCGTGCTGCAGAATGTGGCGCCTGCCCAGTAAAACTCTCCCTTGGGAGAACTGGAGGTGCTCCCCGGCAGCGCTCTGCTTGCCAGGAGAGACGTGAGCTGTTACGCCTTGTCCGTGACGGGCAGCGAGAGGAGCTCAGCACCTGCCTCTGCAGCAGCCTCGAACACGTCTGAGGAGCTGTTACACGTCTTCCTCTACACGTCTCTTCCTAGACTAAACAAGCCCATCTCCTCTGATCTCTCCTCCGCGGGCATTTGCTCTCAGCCTCTGATCGCCGCCGCTGCTCTCCCCTGCCGGTCCTGCAGCCGGTCCCGAGCTTCCCAGGAGCGCAGTGCCCAGCCCGGGGACGCTCTCCTGCTGCGGCCTCCCACCAGAGCGGGGGATGACTTCATGTGTCTTACACATGACACTCCTGTTTATACGTCCTGGTACGATGTTTGCTTTCTTTGCAACAGGATGACATTGTGTACTCAGCCCAGACACAACCCAGATTGCTTTCCTTGGAAAGAGTCCCTTGTATAATGTTTTTCTAAATAAAAATAATCATTACTTGAAGCTGTGTCCTTTCTAGTTTCCCAGTGAGGCACATCTGAAGCTTTCATTTCTTCTTCTTATTTTTTTTTTCAGTGCTTTACATTTTTACCCATCATTCGTAATAATTAACATTGCACAGAGATGATCTCGGCACACTGCACTTCAGATTCCTCACTGTCAGAGCGATGCCCTCTTTTTCATATTTATTTCACTGGGCTTTTTGTATCAATTTCACATCATCTAGCCAAAAATAAATGTGGAAACTGGGATTTCTATGCCTAACTTAGGCTGTTACAGCTGCCAAGCAGATGTGGCTGCATTTGAGTTTTCCTGTTTGTAAAATGGGTGCAGCTAAATCTGTCTGCAGCATAATCATTAGCACAAATGACAGCCTATGCTGTAAAGGGTGTAGCACCTAGGACTTTCCATGCACAGTTCCTTGGTGCAAAGACTCATTTGCAGGTGAAGGCCCAAACCGTTGCAATTAACTTTAAAGGAAAGAAGTGACAGGAGTGTAAAGAACAAAATGCTTATAACATTTGCTAAAGATTCTCCTTGTATACTGTTTTTTTTTTCTTTTTTCTTTTTTTCCTATTTTTCCAGGAAGTAACATTTATTATCATCTGAATATTACTTATTATTTGGATAATGCTAATGCATTTTAAAAGCTTTCTAAATTTCCAAGTTCTAGAGGGAAGGTAATTATTCTCTATCAAAAGAAGTCCTTGTCCCAAATAATAATGCAATTTCAGCACTAATGAATCTTTCCTTTCTTTTTTTTTTTTTTTGGTTCAAGTTCATTATTATCAGTATCGTAATGGCTGATTGGAAATGGACTTTTGACACAATCGGTATCCATGTCCTTATCGTCTTTTAGTCAGACGTAAATAGAACAAATGCTCCACCACTGCATTCCTGGCAGTGCTGAGGAAGTGAGTCCAAAAAAGCTGGGAAGAACAGCTAGAGAACAGCAACTGGGAAGAACAGCTACAAATTTGCACTTTTAGGGTAAGAAACCCTCCTCTAAGGTACTGTGGGGTTTGTTCTCACACCCAGAAGAAAGGCATACCCGACACAACTTTGGTGACAGACAGTATTTAGGCACATCAGAGCACAGTCACCAAGGTGCCTGCTTAATCCTTCAGGTCCCTAGGACAGGGAACATTTCACGTACTTTTCAGTATCTACAAATGTGGTTGGCATCTAAGCTAGATTTCTAACCAGGGGAGAAGTATTTTTATCTGCCGTGGTTTGATGTCTGCTTTGGGATGCGATCGGCTGGGATGCTCTAGGCCGCTAAATCCCATCCCTGAAGTCTGCTGGCAGCTCAGGTTTAACCAGAAAAGTTCTGAAAGTTCATACAAGGGTTTTTATGTGCATGTGCAGGGAAATTGTCATCCTGTCAGGGTCAAATATCTTGGTACTTATTTTCTGCCTAAACCAACCTGGGATCCTTAAAATATATATCCTAGTCCTGGTGCCCATAGGGGTAGGTCCACACGTTGAACCTGGCATCCGGAGATGTCTTCATGTCCAATGACCCACATGCCAAGAAGAGTAATCCTTTGGGCTCAGCTGCCTTTTCCGCTTGCTGCAGTTCACACAGAACATGATATGGCTCTGACGAGATGTCCTGCACCACCTAGCTACAGGTGTTTGGGGATGGGAACCATTTCAGCCCTTTCGTCAAAGCGCTGCCCGCAGCCTGTTCTCCTGAAGAGTCAGCGGATGAAGAAGAAGGAGTGAGTCGCCATCCCAGCGATTAAGGCATTCAGCAGAAGAGGGGGGACCGGGTCTCTGATTTCTGCTTTCAGGCCTGTGCATAACGCACCCTGCCCCAGCTGACGAGCAGCTCGATGTGCCGTGCAGCAGCAACCACAACCCAAAGCCTTCCCTTGTGGGTGAGTCCCCTCGTTGCTGGGCCACGGCTCCTGCTCACGTGCCAGATGCTCCTGTCCTTTACTCCCCTCCGCGGCCCTTTGCTGGCCCCTCTGGGATGCCCACACCCCTCATGGTGTACCCAGGTGCCCCAGCTGGTGTTGGCCAGGCCCCCCGGTGCCTTTCCGCAAGGCTGAGGCGGGGTGCCTCAGTGCCACGGCGCCTTTTCTTTCTGGCCGTGTGGTTGCACACAGGTACCGGGGAAATCTGCAGCTCCCCTGCTCAGTAAAGCCTGCGCTGACACGCGATCCAAATGGGCAGTCTGAGCTCGCCTGGAAATCCTCGGCACAGGATGGAATAACAACAGCAGCCACGGTCCTAATAACAACAGCCATATATCACGGGTGGTAGGGACTGGGGCAACTGATAATTACTGTACAGCTTTATTGGTAGTTAATTAAAAATAGATCCAAAGATGTCATGTAACCATTACTTTTGTTTGTAACCACGATTTAACTCTATTGGACTCTCTGTACCTCCGGCCACACAGCCAAACAATTTATTCTTCTGTAGTACTGCTCTGTCCCTGTAGGCCAATTAGGCAGAGATACCACCTTATGAAAGAAACACATGATGAAGCCACATGTCTTTGCTGCAATCAAGGCAAGTCATCACTTCTGCTGTTTATTTCTGATCTTCCCCACGGATTTCCTGGGAGGGTTTTGCCCTGAGAATTATATTTTGAACCTTCTAATTTATGCAGAGAAGATGATTCTGTGAAAGATAATATTGTGCAATTATCTACAGTTATTACTATAATAGTGAAATGGTGATCTTAATAATTATATTACTAAAGCTAGCATTTCATTAGAGGAGGGCTACTCTGGCTCTAACGATGCACTTTGATACACTCTTTCTGTGATTTGTTAATTGCGCTCTCAGAATCAAGTACTGATTCAGTGACCATAAACTCTGCTTCCTATAACATCATTAGATCATAAACTCTGTAATAGCAGAAAGTTTTAATTACAGAGCACATCCTCTTTACAATAAATATTTCTCAGTTTCGCTTGCGGTGTGTGAGCATCGGGAGTCAAATGGGACTGCTGTCAGGGTTTGCAGGACCCGACCAGGGCACGTATTTAAGTTCAGCGAGGAGCAGCCCCCTCCTCCCCATCGAGTGCTGCAGCGCTGATGTGTCAAAGCCTCCAGCCCCAACTGCTGCCTTGGGCTCTGTTACAAAGTGAGCACGAAATCGCATTGTAATGCGCCCGGGCTCTAATACAGCAAATACCGAAAAGTCACAGAAAGACTTGGAGGGGATGGTACTGGCAGCTTCTGTAAAAACAAAGGCTCTGCATTGCTTATTCTTAATTTCCCTGCTTTGAAAGTAGGCAGGAGAGCACAGCTTGTGGTGAAGGCTTCGGGTGTCTGAGAAGTGTGTCAGTCCTCTGGAGTGCTGTGGGATTCTCCTCGCCATGCACAAATAGCACTGGGGCAGTTGGAAAGGGGTCCCCGTGCCCCCCACCAGCATCGCTGTCCTCCTCCAGCCACCTCCTTGGGCTTCCACCTGCCAGGAACGGAGCTGGCTTGGAAACGAGCTGCTCCTCTGCCCTACTCAGTCCCAGGTGGAGTCAGGAGGCAGGACGGGGTGCTTGGCACCCTGGGGTGCTTGCCGGGGTGGCTCCGCTGCCCTGGCCGGCCTCGGGACAGCCCCAAGCACATGCACAAGAGCATCCCTGAGGATGGGACAAAGCCATCAATATTTTAATCTGATGAACTTCCCCTTGTATTTTAGTATAACATGAATATAGAGTTATATTTTAGTATAACGTGTATAGAGTGGTTTGGAGATGCGCTCTCTGGCACACCAATTTTGTGAGTGCGAATTTACAGGGAAAAAAAAAAAAAAAAAAAAGCCAAAAGCCCTCTTTTGTCTGCAGGGCAGCCAGGGCTTCCAGGGGAGTTTCTGTGGCAGGCTGCTGGGAATGAGCACTGGCAGCACCAGCACGGAGGTCCCCAGGGGCAGGGCACCCCCTGTATAGGTGCTGCCCCGCGCAGGTGCCGCCCCAGCACCTCGAGCAGCCGGGCACCGCCGCACCCCGAGCAGCGCCGGGCCTCGTCCCAGCGCTCCCGCAGCGTTTGTCATTTCGCACGGTGCACCTGCTGTCCCGTGTCAGTGCTCCCAAGGTTTCCTTCTCTTCTGTTCTCCTTGTGGAATTAATTAAATGAAAAGAAGGAAAGAAACAGGCATTCTCTGCCTGCTGGTGTGAGTTCCTTTTCTCTTCTCAGCACTGAAAAGGCCACTTACAGGGGTGTGTTTTTACAGTGTTTAAAAAAAAAAAAAAACTATTTGGGAGCGGTAATTAGGTTGAGAATGGGATAAACAGAAGACCAGCAGAAGTTTTACTCAAGCTGTCCATTCACTACAGCTCCTTTTTCCCCCTCGGTGAGTTACATCATCATCCCCACTGCATTTTTCATCATTACCTAAGAAGATTAACGGCTTTTGGATGCCAGCATGATTTTAAAAGTCCAGTCTCTCCTTAGTGTGCATTCATATTGTGTAATTCCCTATTAAGTTTCACTCCAGCTTCCAGGGGAGAGGAGAGCTCTGGTAGGAGCACAAGCACGCGTGAGATCCGCCGCCAGATAGCATTGTCAGATGTGTGGCAGAACTCCTGTTGAACCTGGTGGGATTTGCGTGCCAGCAATTGCTGAAATAATCTGGCCCCCAAAGCTGTTAAGATCATATGTAGTAAGCATGCCTAAAATACTCAGGAATAAAGACAAATTACTGGGGGTGGGAGAAAAAGCGTTGCCTTTGGCAGTGCGGCCCTGACCGAGCACCGTGTGCTGGGACACCTGGGCAGCGGCTCGGTGGGCGCTGGGGCTCCAGACCCCGGCCACATTGGGAAGGATGGGTGCCAGGAAGGCCAGCAGCAGCAGGAGACCTTGTGGGTGCCTTAACAGAGTGGTGGGGGGGTGTGGCTCCAAAAGGCAGCGAGTGAGACTTAGCCTATGCAGGAACAGAGGAGCGTGGTGACCCCCGATGTTTTATGCAGCAGCTCTGCTCTTGTCCCCTCATCCCTGCGTGGGTATCTCTGAGGTCACTGAAATGCTAAAAACACCCTTTCGTTTTGAGAATTTTTGTATTATCATGGCACAAAATTCCCATAAATCCAGAGAATGTGAAATTCTGACTGCTCTTGATAGCCGCGTGCTGAATGCAGCAGGGGGACAGGAGCTGCCGTGTCCCTGCTGCACACCTTCTGGGTTCCCTCTGGTGGTTTAACTCTGTAGGTGTGGAGATGTAAAACACAGTGATCTACCCAAGACGTCATTTTGATGCCTGGTGAGTCAAGCTGTGGTGCTGCTCTTCATTTTCTATGTTTTTCTGAGCTTGAGCTGAGTTCTAGGAACACCCGAAACCCACTGTGGCCGTTGCACCGCGCAGGCTGCACTTTGCTGCGGGTCTGATCCAGCCAGGGGCCGGGGCCAGCCTGCGGGAGCAGTTCTCCTCCACAGCCCTTCCCTTTCCAGTGCTGCCCTCCTGGGGCTGAAATACCTCTCTTTGACAATCTGGCTTCTCAATACATGAAGGAGAGGCACTGGCAGGCCGAGTGACCGGGATGAAGAAGGCTGGACAAAGGCTGAGGGGCTGAAATATGTAGACCGACAGAGGATTTTTACAGAATCACCACCTGCGTTCTGGTCATACCCGGGCCATAAAAAATAAACTGCTTTGCCCGGGTGTGAGCTGAAATATTGCACTGCAGTGTGTTTGAGGCTGCCAGAGCTCAGGAACAGATTCTGCATTATGAGAAGGAGATGGCCTTCAGAGGACAGCAGCGTTTAAAAGCATCCCAACAAAGGGACTCAGTCTTATCCTGCAAGATTTGTCAATCCTTTCTGGTTTCTAACTAAGTGCTGTATGTGTGTAATGGATATATTACACATATAATATGCAGACGTGTATTATGTTGTGGTGTGTGTGCATACACAGAGCGAGGGGGGCTGCTGTGGCTAAGGTGATTATTTCAGCACCGTGATCCTCCAACGCCCGGCTGATATGTGTGTTTTGAGATGAATGGTGATGTTACTGGTTTCCTCTTACGATCTTTGAGGCTTTTGCTTTTGATAACAAAATGTGGACTGATCCACAAGGAATTATTTGAGTAATTTTCCTAAGACCATCCTGTTCCTTCTATGGCAAGATATAAATGAGGATTTATATATACCATCAGCAATGTATAATCCGCCTTCTCTAACCTGTCTGGCAACTTCTATCAGAGCGTGCTGCGAAAAGGAAGAAGTGTGTGGAGTCAGCAGTAACTGTGAATGTGCAACATGTAAAAATAAATCAATAAAAAGGAAAGGAGAGAGGTTCAGAGCTTGGCGAGGCAGCTCCAGGGAACGGTTCCCAGATGCCCCGTAACCCTTCCCTTTCAGAGGAGGCAGCGGTGTTGGGGACAGGCTGTGATGGGGGCAGGCCATGATGTGGGCAGGCCGTGATGGGGACAGGCCATGATGGGGACAGGCCATGGTGGGGACAGGCCATGATGTGGGCAGGCCATGGTGGGGACAGGCCATGGTGGGGACAGGCCATGATGTGGGCAGGCCATGATGGCGACAGGCCATGATGTGGGCAGGCCGTGATGTGGGCAGGCCATGATGGGGACAGGCCATGATGGGGACAGGCCATGATGGGGGCAGGCCGTGATGTGGGCAGGCCATGATGGGGACAGGCCATGGTGGGGACAGGCCATGATGTGGGCAGGCCGTGATGTGGGCAGGCCATGATGGGGACAGGCCATGATGGGGGCAGGCCGTGATGTGGGCAGGCCATGATGGGGACAGGCCATGGTGGGGACAGGCCATGGTGGGGACAGGCCATGATGGGGGCAAGCCACAATGGGGACAGGCCACGATGGGGACAGGCCATGATGGGGACAGGCCTCACTGGGGGCAGGCCACAGGCCGTGCCAGGCCTGGTGCTCCATGGCCACCCTCCTGCAGCCTCCAGCTGCCCGCCATGAGGGCGCCAGGGCCGTGCCGTGGAGTGTGGCTGCGGGCAGGCACTGCTGCAAAGGGCGATGTGGCCGGAGGAGAAGCAGCAGGAAAGCAGCAGGAAAGCAGGGGAAGCCTTCAGGGAGCAGCCCCGGGTGCTGCGGGCACCGCCGGCTCCTCTGCGGATGCCGATGGCTGCTTTGGGCCCCTCGGCGCTGTGCTAGGTATATTGCTGTTGCACACACAGGCAGATTGTCCACCAGATGGTACAGCCTACTCTTTGAGAAATATTTGAAAGGGCAACAAAATACAGCAGAAGCCATTTGACAGTCCACATGGTTAGTGCAAAATTAGCCAAAATGACTCCACTGGAAGCACAGCCAGTGCTGAGCAAACCTGGAGGTGCGGCTGAGTGAAGGCACCCAAACCTTCAGTGATTTCAGTGCGAGTGTGCTCCTCTCCTCCCTGCTCCTCTTTTCTACCTAGAGTCCTCTGCTGCAGTGCCTCGGGCATCTGGGGTGCCCTTAAATCAAAGCAATGGTGGGCTCGCTCCTGAGTCATGCTGACCACACCTGAATTAAAACTATTGAGTAAAATGTTACCCTGTAAAAAGTAAAAAGTGCCCTGGACTTTTGCTCTGGTCTTTACCAGGCTTGGCTGAGCTGGAAGAGGGAAACAAAATGGTGACTGAGCAGCTGATGGACTCAGGTACCGGGAGCCCAGGCAGGGGACGCAGTGGGGTTCCAGCGGCCCCGAGCCCTGCCTGCCTGCTTGGCACGCACCTGAAAGGTGTCAGTGTGGAGAGCAGTCCTACAAAATCCTACGTCTTCCAGCTTCATCTGAAATTCTTCACCAAGCCTAGGGACTCCTCCATCGCTGCCGGGGCACATCCCATGTGCGCAGGAGTGCGGGAACAGCAGGGGAGGACGTGTGTCCTGTGTGTCCACATCCCCGGTGCGGGCACAGTGATGCATGCGACATTGGTCCTGTGATGGACTCGTAAAGAGCAAAGAGGAACTACTGAGTGTCCTAATTGGATCCCTGCAAGAGTTACTGCATTTCCACTGATTTAGGCAATTAAAGGCACAGTCTCTGCTGCTCAAAAGCTGACATCTTCAGGTGGCTCATAACAGAAATTAATACCGCTGCTAACGGTGCCACCTAGTCATGCTGTAAAGTAAATTAATTACTGCAACAGAACTAATAATAACAGTTCGGGCAGAATAGGAGCAATATTATGGTTTACCATCAGAGACTGTGCTGAGACTTTTGCCTCTCTGCTGCCCATGAGTGCAACCTGGCAATTGCTGACTGTAACATTTCTATTGTATAGTTTATGCTAAATATGCATATCTTAATTGCATTAGTCAAAATAATTAGCTAATATATTTTTGCATAATGACGAGGTAAGCAAATATCACCATAGCTCAGTGCTTCTTGCATGAGTAAATTTGGAAAATTAATAGACTCCCAATTTCCTAATTATCTGTCTTTTATTCCAAACTCAAACAATGAAATGCTATTGCACACTCCTGGGCATCTTGTAATTTAGTTTGCACCTTGAAGATTTTAAAGCACCTGTTTCTCTTTATTTATTTTTCTTCCTTCCCCCCCTTTGAAAAGCAAACGTGAAGAACCCTTCCTCCCCTCCCCTGCGTGAGGGAATGGGGCTGCTGTTCTCAAAGGGGAGGATCATGGAGCTCATGAGCTTCCTCATTTCCAGACAGAGCTGGGAGAAGGAACTGCAAAAAAGCATCTTATATGTAAAAATATATATCGAACTGAAAAGTATTGTAAGTTAATTCTGGAGATGGGGAAGATGGACAGTAAATCTATTAGGCATTTAATATCTCTGGAAGTAGATTGTTTCAGAAGTGCTAGTCTGAAGTGTTCCTAAATCACCAGCAAATCCCCCCAAATCCTGAGGCTGTGCCAGACAAGGGGCATTTTGTCAATAACAATTTTTGGGTGTCTCTAATTCGCCGATGTTGTCGTGCCTCCAGTTGATGCAGGTCCCAGCCTGTCTCCACAAACAGCTTCTCTCCTCCTTTCCCTAGGCAGGAGGAAGGTGCCGAGGCGGGGACAGCACAGCGATGGCACGGCAGGGTGTGAGCATCCCACCGGCCCCGAGGCACCTTGGCACCAAAGAGTTAGCCCTTAGTGCTGGACAGCCAGGCTTCCCGGGGTAGTCAGGCTTTCCATGGCACGAGGGAAAGCGATTCAAAACGTGATAAAGAGAGCGCTCTGCCGATGACGCTTGCCTCCACCCGTCCCTCCCTGGCTGATCCCTCGGCTGAGGTATCGGTGTCGCGGTTTGCAGCTCTGCAAAAAGCCTGAGCTGCTTTCCCATGCAGTACCGCTGAGTCGCAGAGTGCCATCCTGGGGCTCAGCACCGCCGCTCCAGCTGCAGCAGCTCAGAAACGGTGTGAACTTCTGTATTAACATGCAAATTACGGCATTATGGAACGGGTCTGGATGTAAAGCTTGTAAATTAATAAACACAGATCATTAAAAAAAAAACCCTGCTGGAACGGCTAAGCATTCCCTCTCTTTAACCTGTAGACAGCATGTAAGTGGAGAACTGGGAGCATCTCTAAGTACAAATAAAGAGCACACATCTGCAGACCTGATTTTCCTGGAACTTTTTCATCATCTGGTCTGGAAGCCGACGGCTGCAGACACACAGAGGCATGCTCCATGCTCAGCAGGGGCCTGCAGGAGCTGCGCAAAGTCATAAGGCAGGTTATTCCTCACTCCCAAGGAAGAAAGAGATTTTGTTCCCCCCGTTTTTTTTTAGAAACAGATTTTTTTTTAGGTAAACTGCTTGATCTTGGCCAAGGTGCCTTGCGTGAGTTGTGCTGCCCTGCCTCTGCAGCTCCCCCTCTGCACTGCCTGCATCTTCAGAGCCAGGGCTGCATTCTCCCTACACCCACGCTGCCTGAGGGAACCCATGGGCTGCTTCGCTTGGACCCTAGAGGCTGGAAATTCAGCTGGGAATGGAAATAGCAAAGGCAGGCTGCTGAGCTCGAGGTGTTTCCCCGGCCAGGCTCAGGAGATGGCAAAGCCCGCGTGTGGGCATTATCGGTGCGGACAGAAAGCTGAGGGACGAGGTGCCAAAATGCCTGTGCTGTCCCCAGATGGGTTCAAACTGACACAGAGGCACCTGGCGAGGGTGCTGAGGGCAGGAGAGCCCGTCTGGGAGGTGCACGGCCAGCACCAGGCAGCAGCACAGGGCACAGCGCTGCGGGGGGCTCGTGCCACTCAGAGGCACGGGTGGTCGCCGTCCTCCTTGCTTGCTGGAGAAGGGTTTCACTCTCAAACATCACATCTGGGAAGCTGGAAAAGAGCTGTAAATATCCATGAGCGGGATCGTACTTGTATGCTGTTGCTATTGCTTGCCTTATTATTACGGAGTGCTTTAACCAAATCACGACAGGCCTTGTTGCCCACCTCCTCCTACACTGTAGTTGTAAGATTACTCCGAGAAGAAGAAGAACATTGTGAAACCTCCTCGGAAAACGAAAGCTCTTCACCTAGCAGCAGGAAGGTTGCTGAGCCATTTTTTGGCTTCACGTGGAGAAGGACACCCGGCTTTTCCCAGTAAATCCGAAGCAGGCTTTGGGGCGGGCGGGCGGTCACTGCCTGCTCTCAGCAGCTCAGCACCACCCGTACAACCTGAGCACAGCACCAGGGCCGTGCACCGCGAGGTGAGGGGAGCTGTGCCGTGCCTCTGCTCCTGCTCGGGGCCCTCCACGGGCGCACGAGGAGCCTCGTGCCCTCCTTCTCGTCTTATGCAAATGCTGTCAGCTCCTAGCGCGCACGCCGAGGCAGCGAGCGTGGCGGGTTTAACCTGTGTTTGGTGTATCACTGTCAGTAACTGTCTCGTGAAACTTCTGCAATATAAATGAACCAGCTGGTATTAGAAGAAGTGTGAAGATCTTTTCTTTTTTTTTTTTCTCCGTCGGGAGGGGGAAGGGACGGGGAGTGGGTGTGCTGCAAGGTTTGCCACACGAAGCTGCGAGATTCGGCGGCTGCCGGGATGGTTTTAGTAGGAGTCGGGCTCTTATTATAATTTCTTCGCTCCAACACGTTTTGCGAGGAGCAGCTCCGCGATAGTACCAGTGCCTTTGTGCAGGGGCTGAAGGCAGCACCCCACTACCCGCGGCGCCGGGCACCATCAGCAGGCTGCAGGGCGCGGAGGGCCGGGAGCGGCCCCCCTGGCAGGGTGGTGCCCGCAGCAGCACCCGGTGCTGAGCCCAGGGCCCAGCCACCCTGCGGGCGCTGCCACGAGCAGCCAGCGCGCTTCTCCCCGCCGCCGCCGCGCGTCCCAGGGGGGCCGTCCCTGATTTAGAGCCAGCTGCTGTGTTTTCTCAGAGTTGAAAATTGTACCGTCAGCAATATCGCAGAAGTGATTTCTTTATCAAAGGTCATTACCAATTATTTTGTAAAGAACTGACGCTTCGGTAATTACCTGATTTTATCTTTTTTTTATGTAGGTCATTTATATTTCATTATTGTCATGTTATGGCCTATCTGCTTGCAAAGAGGCATATATTAAAACCAGCAACTTCGCCTTAGTGTCAGAATTATTGCCCTATATTTCATTTGCCATTTTATCTACTGTTCTGGAGAAGATCATAGCTTGTTAGTTAAAGTGTTATGTAAACTAACACGGAGACGCACACATATGCACGCTCCTCTCCTAGCCGTTCCGCTCTCTCTTTCCACCCTATAGAGAGCGCAGTAAAGAATTTCCTACCTATTTATTTTTAAACACGGTGGGCGATCGCCGCGAGAGGAACCCGACTACACCTGCGAGGGGATGCTGCCCTGGGCATTTTTTCTTTTCCTCCGAGACCCAGGGGAAGGTGATCTCTGGGGGTGCCTAGGTGGGGGACACACGGAGGCTGGGCAGAAGCAAGAGCCCTGCACCCGTCCCCTGGGGCTGTCAGCTCGGAACCATCCCAGCAGGTGCCCAGGGTGCTGGACAGGAAACAACTCAAGTGTGGGGTTTTATCGTCAGTGCTGAATGAACCGTTCAGAGCGAATAATTGGTACAGTGATCTAGGTCTTATTTAACTTGCAGGATCACCACAGGTAGCCCCTGGCTCCCTTGAATTTCAGTTCAGTGTATTTTGAGTTGTTCAGATGTTTGTCCAGCCCTCTCTGTGCTGCCGAAGGGCAAAACCAGACCTCTCTGAGGGATGGCCCCGCTCGGGCACGCAGACCAGCATCCCCCGTGAGACTTCACTGCTTTAGCCTAGCAAAGAGGAAACAGCAGCTTCCAAAGAGAGATTGTCCTGGTGTAACTGTTGTAACTGAGAAACTCTCCTCACCTACACGCAGGACACCAACGAAGTTTCTTTCTGTGCGTCTGTGTTTGTGCAGGCACTCGATGGTATAAGCATTGTTGTTTTCTGATAAAATGTCCCAGCGGGTGTGCAGACGAGTAAGAAAATAGCTCCGTACACAGATGAATTTATAGTCCCAGCTGGGAACTATCAGCTAAGAACAACACCAACAAACCCAAAAAAACCCCCACCAAAACCCAAAATCTAGAGGAAGACAGCAATATTTAGAGCAATCTGTTCTTTCCACAGCATTTGGGTTATTATTAACCACCGCTACTTTTTATTTCTCGTCGTGTCTTGCTGATTAGCGCTTCCCTGAAGACATTTCTGGGGCTGGCGGTGGCTGCAAAGCCCGCGTTCGGCCAGCGGGAGGAAAACCGGGAGAGGTCTGGGACATCTGCCCTGACCCTCACCCCAGGAGGAGCGTGACCCATGTTGGGCGGCTTTGCCAGCTCGAGCAGACGCCGGCTGTGTTAGCGGTGGGCTGACCCCAGTGCCATCGCAGGGCGTTCCCCTCCCTCCCATAGAAGCTGAGCAACTGGGCAGGGGTGGGGGGAAATGGAAAGGGAGCAGGGCAAGGAGTCACAGCCCCGGTGCTGGGGCAGCCCCGCCAGGAGAAGCCGAGGATGTTGTATTTTAAGGCTTCAGGATAGTTATTGCAGAACTCTATTTAATATATTAAATTCATTCTTGTTAAATCAATGCTAGAGGGCTTAGAGATGACTCTGCTGTTTATCGTAAGGGTTTGCAGTTTATCGTGACTGTCTCCTCCACGTATGCAGCAGGGCGTGAGAAAGGGAGAACGATTCTGCAAACTCATAGCCCATTCAGTTCATACACTTCACTCTTGTGCTTTCTTTAGATCAGAATGTATCACAAATGTAGGCTTTTCGCGGGCTGAAAAGCAGGAAGCAGAACCCCCCCATCCCACCATCCTCTTTTCCTTTTTGCAGCACCCCCCGGGTCGGTGCCACCAGGCTGATGGGAGGGAGCAGGCGGCTGTCGGCCCTTGTCCGAGGCACCGGCCGGGGTGCTGGTGGGCATTGTGCTGCACGAACAGGGGGTGGATGCCACCCAGCAGCTTGGGCGGGTGGTGGCAGCGAGGGGACAGCAGGGAGGGACAGGCTCTGAGCTGCCGCGGCCATCCGGAGGGAGTGGGAGCGAGCCTCGGGGAGCGGGTCGTTACTGCAGCTAATGGCAAATCAAAGCAAAACACTGCTGGTAAGCTAATTCTGTAATGGGGCTGTCATGTTATCATTTATGTTTCCCCATTGCCGTAAGAGTAGTTTAATAATCTACATAGCATTTAATTATAATTCAGTTACCTGACATAAGTAATTTCAGTGCCCTTTAATATAACAAATCTCTGGTGTGAAATACCTGAGTAATAAGACCTGGCAGGTGGTTGTTGTTATTCTGCCATCCTGAGTGTCTTCAGCCGCCCCGAGTGCTGCCGTGGGGGGAGCCTGAGCTGCACAGTGGGGTGGGGGGGCCGGGGGGCCCATCCCAGGCTTGTGGGGGCGGCGGGGCTCTGCCCTATGGAGCTGGGAGGGTTTGTAGGGCTCTCGGCACCGCCGTGCTCCGGCTGCGGTGCCTGGCCTGCTGTGGGGCAGCGATGCCCCCGAGCTAATGAGCAGCAGCCATGATTTATTTCCTTAAGCGCGGGAGCACCCCGAGGAGGAGCGCGCCTGGGACCAGCGCTCGGTGCATAGAGCCATCAAGGAGCTGTCAGAGAGCGATGTTCCTGCGTGACCTCACCCTTCCTCCGTCTGGAAGCAAGGCAGGAACACTTAGGAGAGCTGGAAAATATATGTAATCGCTGTCTTTTGCCAGATGTGTGAATAAAACCAGATGTGACAGATACGCTAAGAACAACTGCATGTCAGCTCACCCCGGGGCTGGGGAAAGCCGCCCCTGTTTGACGGCGGAGGGGAAGGGCTAGCTCCGACACCGCTTCCTGACCCGCTTAGAAAAATAGCTACGGAGAGGTTGCAGGGGGTTATAAATCAGCGGCACCGAGTGCAGCATGTGGGACGCTCCGCTAAAAAAATAAAACGTAGAAATAAATGGTGACCTGACATATGCCAAAAGAAGTTACGGCAGCACGGCTGCAGATGATAGATGCTGCGAGTGTGAACAGAAGATGTGAGACACGAGACCGTCTCCGGGAAAGGTGGCAACAGCTCCCGAGTCAGGCGAGACAGAGGAGAGGCCCGGGGAAGGCAGGAGAGGGGGATGCAGAAGCCGGGTCTGGCTGTCGGCGTGGGGAGCCCGGGGTCGGGAGCGGGGCCCGAGGCCGTCCAGCAGCGAGGGCAGCACCGCAGGGCAGAGTGGGGGGTCCCGGAGGGACCCTGGATGAATTTGCTGTTGCACAGACAGCCAAGCTGGGTCTCACAACCCAGACAAGAGCTGGAGTAGGATATAAGCAGTCTTGTGTTTTTTTTTTTTTCACGTTCCTGGGTGCGCAGATGAATTTCAGCTCTATTAGCCAACCTTTAAGTCTTGGTCCGGTGCCATGCCCACCTAGTGGTAAGGTTTGAAAGGACAGAAGGAAGAGTTTACTTAAAGATGTTTTAGCAAATGAGCTGATGGCAAGTAGTGCAATGCATTCCTCTTTCCTATCCGTGTCTATTGCAAATAATTCTCAACTATGCTTTTTTTCTTGTACCTTCCTGATGGCTGACGGGGGATGCTCGCAGACGGATGCAGAGCTTTGTCACAGCCCAGCCGGGTTTTGCTCAGTTTTGTGGTGGCGTTAATCATGAGAAAGAAGTTCATGCTGCTTATGGTTTGCTTGAAAGGCAAGGACTGTATGTAAGCTGCCTAAAGCCGAGCCCCCTCGGTGGCAAAGGTGGGATAAAACCTGCAAGGCGTGTGGGGTGGAGGCCGGGCGGGGGGACAGCATCGAGCAGGGTGCCACGAGCGCAGCCTCAGCTCCTCGGCGGGGCTGCTGGGAGGGTGGCATCGGCAGCACGGAGTAACCCGCACCGCACGGCTTTCCTTGTAAAAATCACAACCAGTACAAAAAACCTTCGGAAACTGCATTCAAAATCTGTATGAAGAGTGCGTCAGCCACAAAGCCAGGCACTTCAGAGCTGGAAAATACCAGATTCGGGATTGTGCTCGTAACTCCCATTCCTCCCTCTCCTGCGTTTCCGCTGTGACAGACTGCAGTCTCCTATTTTTGGACACAATTCAAACCATCTTCCCTCGGCAAGGCCATTTTGTGCAGCGGATGGAAGTGAAGCAAAGGGCTCGCTCTCCGAGGGCGGAGGTGTGAGCGCGCTGCTCCTGCACGTCGCTGCCTCTGGAGGGGCAGGCGGGCACCAGGAGGAACAAGGACAGCCCCCCAACATTTATTAATCGCCAGTGGGGGGGTATGCATGCCTACATGTGTATGTATGCACAGAATTATGTATGCATGTGTCTAATATGTGCACAGAGACACACGTATGCGTTTAGATGTAACAAGATTTACATAAGTCATACCTAAAACACGAAGACACATGTAGGTAACTACCCACGTCTATGGCCACCTAAGTTTAAGCTGGGCTGCAATTAAATCATCCTGCAAACTTTTTAAATTAAATAGTAATTTCCTTACAAATGGAGCCCTTGTTAGATAACTTCATGGAGGAATTTACACAGTTTAATTAAAGAAGCAGCTCTGCCTTGTCCTCCATGTACTACGAAATAAAGCAAATAGTTTTAAAATATTACACTCAATTATACTTATAAATCTTGCACAGGTAATGAACATATTCTTTAGATTGCAGAAAGAGCCGGACACTTATCTTACTCTCTAAGATAAAATACCACATCCATATAATGCATTGCTAAGCCTTCCTTTTACCATACAAGTTGCCCAGAATCCCATTTTCTATTAAATAATAATCATTGTAATTAATAGACTAGTTATTTTATCTCCCTAATCTGGTTACAGTAATTTATCAAAGGTATGTAAATGAATGCAAAAAAAAAAGAAAAAGAAAGCGGTTCATTATTATTTTCTAAAGGGTACACGTCTCTTGCTGAAGCATGTAAAATGTAATTCTCTTGAACTTAATAAGATACTTGACTTCGTGTAATTCTCAGAAAGGAAACCCATTCAATACTTTACTTTTTTATGTCACACTCAATTTGTTTTACTTACAGTTCCCTTGCCGTTAAGACTCGCTAATGGGCTGTTTCTCCGCACGCTCCTCGTGACCGCGTTTGATGCCCTGATGGAGGGACGTGGCTACTGCCCAGCTGCTGCCACCAGCCCGGTCCCTGCCCGCGGGTGCTGGCCGGGGACGGCGGGGCTGTGGCCGGGGCTCTGCCACGCCGCTGCCCCTCGCCCTCCGGGCAGCGCGCACGGAGCCGTACGTGCTCCGGGGGGCTTCTGCCTGATAGCGACTGCAGCCCTGGCGAGTGGCTGCGCGCGTCTCGTTTCCAAGCCATTAATTCAAAACCGGGGAAGAAAAAAAAAAAAAAGGCAAACATTCATAGGGCATTATGTCGCTGCTGACAGAGGCAGTGTGGGCACCCAGATGAAAGGGATCTGATTAATGATAGCACCTGAGATAAGTGGCACTTTAACCAACTTTAACTGTTGATGTACGATGACATAATGTCCCCTCCAATTAATGACAAGGATATAAAACACCTGTATTTAGCAGAGCAGATGTTGCTTTTATGGTTAAATGCACAGAGAAATTGACTTCCAGAGGACCAACGCTAACTTCTCTATTATTTGTTTCTCTATTTGTTGCGCTGTATTGTGATCAGGAATGAAACGTGACCCCACTTGCGAGGAAGTAAGAATCCGTGCTCTTCTTTAGCAGTATTTACAGGTCATCTCAGACTGGCTGACGGAACGGCGCTGTCTTTGCAATTACATCTCTCTAGGGGCATCTCTGCCAGAGGATCTCGAAGCAACTTCGAAACTGCACTGGAGTTTTGAGGTATTGCAGCCCCGTCCTAACTGGACACAAAAGCATTATGCAGGCTTTATATAGTCTGCATAGTCACTTTCTTTGTCCACGAAGGGAGAACTACCTCTGAATCCAGCTAACATCTCCACTTCATTTCTAGTGACAGCTATTTCTGCCATGACCCTAAGGGAGCCAACTTAGTCAATCATATGCTCACATCTTTCTTATGCAATTCAGTTGCTGTTTTTGTTTGTTTGCTTGCTTTTTTCTCAGAAAAAAAAATACACAAAACAACAAACAAACAAACAAAACACTTGTTAAGAAAATTTCCACCAAGGGCAAGTAAGGATAAAGGACAATTTATCTGTGGGATGAGGAAAGGATCCTACCTTTCTCTCTTGGCTTTGCAAAGATTTTTGAAGTGTTTTCTTCACATTAACCACACAAAACAAGAGAAGGTGTTGCATTTCTCCATTGCTTTTCATCTGAGAAGATTCCACAAATACCAGTTATCGGCATGCCACCCCGGCCCTGGGTGACGAGACCTGGGTGGGAGCAGAGACAGCCTGGGTGGGGGGCGTGGGCCGTGGAGGCACTGCAGGGAGAGGAATACAGAAATTATCATTCCCCTCTGCCTCCTGCGCTAATGAGGAGCTCACACTTCCCAGGACTGCCTTCTCTGTGTCTCCTGAGGTTTAAAATACAGTAGCTGCATATGGGCTCGATGGAGGGTTTATTTATAGAGCAGAAGTGTTTCCAACTCTTCCAAGATCACTGCAAGTCTTACAATATTAGACACTGTTCTTAAAGTCCCAGCTTCTACACTCCTGGTATCTCATGAGGATCTAAGATTTCAGCAGGTAGATGAGAAGCCTCTAAGCCTCAGGGGAACTGACAAATACTGCAAAACATTTCCTTGAAGTAAAAAGCCTGCGAACAGCCCTTCCTTCCTTCCCTCCTCCACAGATGAGAGATGGAGAACCATCGACCAAAGAAGCAACTCCTGGCTTTTCCTTCAGCCGTGAGCTGCGTGTGGCCGTGATTTTAATGCCTGTAATTAGCAATGCCAGGCTCTAACTCTCTGTCAGCCATTTCCAGGCAGGCTCATCAGGGACACCCCTTCGACGTTTCGTGTCTAGGAGCCGACCTCTGAAAGCAGTCACCCTCCCTGCTTATGCAGGACCGGGGATTTGCGTTTCATGGGGAGCTGCTGGGAGCAAAAGCCAAGGCCATTTTATTCTATTCTATTTATTTATTTATTTATTTTTTGAATGAAACACTTAGCATCATAGAGATTGCAGTAAAATCTCTTCTAGTATACTAATACTATGTATTTATATACCTTTTTTTTTTTTTTTTTTTTTGTAGCTGCTAACACCTTGAAGATGTCTGTATGTGTCAGGTGCCCTTAGCACAGTAAAAAACCACCAAAGAGGTGTTGTCCCAGGACAGCGGAAGAGCATCAGTGCAGTTGAGGATGCACCTCATTATCAGGCCACTTAACTACTCACTTCACTCCTCGAGGAGCTCCTCTTCCCCAGCTGTGAAATGGGATGAAATGTTCAGCACAGAAACAGGAGAAGAACCTGAAGGAAAGAAGAATATCAGATGTCCTCTTCCCTGGACGTGGAGGTGGACAGATGAGAGGCCGACTCGGGGAGCTGCCATTTTGCAAGTGCATTGTATGAAACCTTGCACATTGCTGTAGCCACATACAATTACAGAAGATCTCATGAGAGCTGATTCTTACCACAGAAAATAAAGACACTGGGTTGCTGTCTCTTGTTTTATTGCCACCATGATGCAAATGAGCCCAGAGGAAATACAGAACGGCATGACACAAACTCCCAAATCTGCAGCTAAATTTACAAAAATCCAGTGTAACTGAGAAAGAATCAAAACCACTCCTGCAAGAGGAAAAGGGAGGTCACTCAGGAGGTGCAAGAGTGCCTCATTCTGGTGCCAACACAAAGCCACTCTGTTGTACGAGGTCCGGGGCTGTACTGGCCACGTCTCACAGGAATTACTTTGTGTGAGGCATCAAAGTTGAAGTCATCAATGACACATTTTTCTGTTTACCTTACATATTATTTCACATCTGTCTCCATAACCCTGCTTTCATTCTAACACTGAGGTCTTCAAATAGTGTTTTCAGATGCTAAAATATATCTCAGTAGGTGACTGTACCTAAAATACGGTGAATTAGCATTCATCCTAGAGAAAAGAAAAAGAAGAAAAAAAAGAAAAAAAGAAGCACTAAATCTATGTTGTGGAAAAGCTGACTACAGCACTTATAAGGGCTGTCGTGGCCTGTATGGGATTGCTATAACTGATCCCAGTTTTACAGCTGCCTGTTTGTTTTACAGATAACCCCACTGAGGGCAGAATCTTTGCATCTAAAGTCAGCCGTGGAAGTAGGATCTTGGGCTGTAGGTTTGAGGGTAGGCACCATCTCCTTCTCTTGTGTGTGGCAGTTGGCATGAAGATAATGACAGTAAATCAATGTATTATTGGCTCGCTGTATATAGAAACAGCTGGCTTTACTTCCTCTAAAATATCAGGATTATTTGGGATATTTTGTTTGCATATGACCTTTTTGCTTTTATCTGACTCATTTTTTTAAGTTTCAGGTCAGGGTCTGGTGAAAGACTTGCCGTTAAAGAAAAGGAGGTAACGTGGTGCTCCAGGGTGACTTTCCGTGTGTGAGCAGCAGCCCAGTACCACGTCCAGCAACAGCACAGGGAAAAGGAGATTCTTCTTGTTTTTCAAGGCAACATGCTTGAACACAGCACATACACACCCAAGACATTTCTGTAAATATTTGTTGGCCAAATAAAGTCTTTAGAACTGCTTGCATTTCCTTGGGTAACTTTGAGTGCTCTGTGCTGTCTGCCCCCTGTTTTTCCACACTAGTGAATCGCTCCCCCTAATATCCTGGATTTCACTGGCATTGCTTTTGCCCCTTTAGCCTTATTCTGTATTTAGAAATTAACTAGTAAAATTAAAGTTTCTCTTCCCACATCTCTCCCCTGGCAGGTGACAGGTAATTAATTATTCACCCTGCTTTTCCCACCTTCCTGCCACGCAGGAGCCGGGTGGCTGCGTTTGGCCCTGGGGGGCAGACACCTCCTCTTTGCTGTCACAAGGCATCTTGTCGTGGCTCTGAGAAGAAGGCATGAAAGGAAAGAAACATTCAAGCTCATAAAGAAGGAACGCAAAATCATGTCCAATTATCACAGCTTTCCTAAAGATTCTAAAATATTGCTTCCATAAGTCAGTCTGAGACAGAGAATCACATTCATTTTATCCTCCTGAGATTAGAGAAGAAGTTCAAGTTTCTGTTCTAGATAAATAAGATTTCCTTAAAGCAGTTTAACAGCTGCAACAAAAAAAAAAAAAAAAAAAAAAGGAAAGAAAAAGTGAAGACATCCATTTTCTGCAATCAGTCGTACAGTGGCAGGTGCAAGTCAAGGGGCATGGCCTTTAGCAGGACCCAAGGGTTGGCCAGAGCATTGCCAATTAATCATCCAGTAAAATGCACTTGACAGCTTGGAGAAGTCTCCAATTCTTTTTCTCATGATTGCATTGCTAATTTGGTCTTTAAACTTACTACGAACAGGCAAGACTTAAAGAAAAGCTGTCATGTTTTCTAAAATATTTTTTTTTAAAGGGAAGCTTCTCTAAGTTGGTTCAGTCAGTTACAGCTTGCAAACTGCTAATATAGCTCAGCGAGAAAGCATTTGAAAAAGCATTTCACCAGTGATGGGTATTCTCCATGGTGTTATTCTATATGAGCTAACAAACATTTTCTTTTACGCATGATGTCAGCCCCTCTTTTATTTCATCCACCTGTTTTATCTTAGGCTAGGCTGGCGAGAGCTGGTGCCTGAAGGCACAGTTTAGGTGCCAAAGCCCGTTCAGAAAGGGCACATCGGCATGCCCTGCTGCCTCAGGGAGGTGCAAGAATGGGGCTGAACGTGGAAACCACTCTGCCCCAAAAGCCTCCTGGCTGTTTTTCCGCAGGCTGAAAGTTGAGGCAATCCCATAGGCTCAGCAGCCTGTGCTGATCACTGATTGCCACGCAGGAGGTGACGCCCCAGTATTGCTCTTCCAGCACAGACATAACTTGGGTATTGCTCTTCAGCTTGATGCCGTCCCCACCATGCTCTCTGACTCCTGCAGGTCCCCATCCATTCCTGCATTGGACAAAGTTAACATTCACTGCAGGTCAAGGAGAGCGGCCATCCAGAGCATTTACAAATCAAACAGAGTGACTTAGTTTCTGAAGAGAACAGTGACAAGAGTCTTATAGCCAGGAGACGAGCTCCAACGCGTCTGACAGCTACAGACTGAATGGATGTGGCAGTGCACCTTGTGTCCCTTTAAAACTAATAAATAATAATAATAAAAAAGGCAATAGTCATTTCTGTATTAGAGTTGTTATCATTATACTTGAGGTGAAGAGGGTGATGGAGAAAATGCAGTTTAAGAGTCAGATCAGGATGACACTCCCACATGGGAGGGGAAGGGACCAGAGTTATCGTGGGGTGCTGCAGGGTGGCACCACCACTCCTGGCTACTGAGGCTCAGCTCACGCCCAGGCGAGTGCTCGTCCCTCTGCGCGCGAGTACTGGAGGCGTAAAGGAGGCAGAAAGCTGTCCCCAGCCTCCTCTGCACCATCTGCCCTGTGGCGGGGTGCGCTGGGCTCCTGCACATTGCCGCTCAGAAATGCAGCGTGTGTTCATGCGTGTCTGTGTGTGCACACGTGTGAGTGTGTGTTCGTGTGGTTGTGTTGGTGCCCATGTGCATGCAGTACTCCACACCCAAACCATTACATTATATTGTGGGGAAAATCCGTAAAGCAAAGACATGACCTTGTGCTTACAGCATTTAGACAAAAGCACAAGAGTAGCTTTTTAGTGTGTTTTCCTATTTTCTCAAAATAGTCAACTTGTTTGTTTGATGCCAACATCTCACAGACCTGAACAGCTCACTGGGGGATTTGGGCATGAGTTGGCACGTGTTACTTCCAGTTTATGTAAGGTCTTACTGCAGTTTCTATTTTTAACCACGTTAATAAAAAGGATTGTTCATCATTATACCAGCTTAGCAGACACAAATCACATGCCTAGGCAAATCTTAAGGGGAAGTAAGGTGATTCATTCCATTAATCCTCTGCTGCACAAAGTCACAGTAAATCCTGGTTCTAATAAGTGGGTTGAAGGCTAAGACCTTAGGGTTCCTCTGTCTAGCTTTTGGCTCTACGTGCTTTTGGGATGTCAGATTTTCATTTCTAATACACATTATTTTTTCTCTCACCAAACTAGAACGAAAAAAAATAAAAAAGAGAACAGAAACAGGGCCCTCTATCAACACAGAAGACTGATGTTAAATCAGTAACAGACAAAAATTAATAATGTGCAGTCTAAATAAGCATTGAAAAGTTTGAAAGCTTTTTTTTTTAATTATAAAAATAAACATGAAAAATGTTTTGTCCTAGAAACTGAGCCAGCAGTGTTTTATCTCAGCAGACTGCAGCTGGACAGCAAATGACATGAGATTGTATTTTGGTTCCTCTACTTCAAGTGAAACATTATAGAGCCAAGTACATGCAGAAGCTGTGCTGGCAGTGTGAGAAGAGGAAATGCAAGTGTACGTGAAGTTAGCGGGGTTACTCGGGTGCAGAGCGGTGAATCAGACGCTTTCCTGTAAACAGCCAGGCAGTGCCATTTGCACAAACACAACTACTGTCAATGACAGAGAAATTTTTAATCTGAATGAATTAAGAAATATATGTTCTCCTTTCCATTGGCACCCACTCTGTCTCGATGTATTTATGGTCTCTCGTTCCTAAAAAACATATGCTCTTCAATGAAAAAGGCAGATGTAGTGGATTACAAGGAAAATAAAAGCTCTTGAAATATACTGAGGATGTCAAGCCCAGGAGGAGCTGTTAATATTTACTTTGGCGTCAATTCACAGCAGTGATTAGGTAACTTGAGTGTTGTCTCAAAGAGAATGTTAAAGTACATGCTAATGTACATAATGTACATGTTAATGACGTCCAAGTTGTCCACTCACCTTTCAGCTTCACAGTGAAGCTGTCATCTCCCTGATATCTCTCATCAGGACCTACCTCCACTTGGAAGACTGAGTAGTGATGGGTGTATCACCCAGATAAGTCCATAACACCAAAACTAAAACTTCCTTCCAATTGTGGATGCTGCTACAGCAATATAAAGGTACCTGGAAAGGGAAATGAAATAAACTGTGCTGGTTGTAGACAGTTTTATTTTGCTGTGAAAGAAACCTCATCCGTGTTTGGGCTTGGATGAGATTATAGAACACAGCACTATTAGGAAGAATTAAGAAAATTCAGAATCTGCTGCAGATGACACGAAAAGATTTCAGAAAGATCTGCAGGACATCAAAAGGTCTAAAAGCCTTTTGTCATATGGGGATAAGTGGGTGCCAAGCCAGGACCCTGTGGCCATATCCTGCAGTGTCCCGAGCTGAGCGGGGCGCTCTGCTCACCCCAGCAGGCTGGTTTCCAGGCCTGAGCTCGTGTCCCAGCACAGCCCCTCGCTGCCGACATGGGTGTGCAGCGGCCAGCTCAACGCCGGGCCCTTACCTGCTCTGGACATGCCTAGAGCGGGCTGGAGTGAAGATGTGGTGGAAAAGTGACAGCGATTAAGGTGTTACGGGTGGACTGGTGAGCACCCGGCTGGTGCAGGCCACCACTGTGCATGGCACCTGCATGGTCAAGGGTCTTTCTGCAGTGATTCTGCCACTCTTCTGTGAAACCAAGTAGCAGGAAAGAAGAAAAGCAAGGGACGTAATTTATCTTAAAGGTCTCTTATAAATCCCCCTGCTCATTCCTTCAATCAAAAAAAAAAATAAAAATCACCAAGACTTAAACCACTCAACCGCCTGTCTGTTACTCTAACATTAAGCATCTTATATTCAGAATTAATCCAATAAAGCGCAGAAATTTGGAGTTAAGTATGACACCCTGTCTTTAAATCAGACTGCTGCATTAATAGAAAGGTGCAATTAGGTAAGCAGAGGCCTGAATGCCACGTTGGAGCTGTGCGCCACTGCTAGGCCGCAGCGCCAGGCCCTGCCCGGCCTGCTGCCCTGCTCCGGGCAGGATCCCAGCTCCTCGCGTCCCCCCGGCCCCTCTCCCTGTCCCTGCCCCTCTCCTCCCGCACACATTCACACCCGGGGTTCCCAGGGCACTCTCGTCCGCTGCCACAAGTGGAGCTTCTCTGAAGAGCCTTAAATAAATGGATAAATGCAGCGCCTCGGCTGCTTTGGCACTGGCATGAGGTGGGGAGTTTGCATCTCTGAGCTGGCTGTTGCGCCCCGGCCCAGCAATGATTTTCATTGTTTTTGAGAGTCAGGATTAGATTAGGATTACATTTCTCAACCGAAAAAAAAAAAAAAAAAAAGGGAAAGGATGAAATCTGGGATTAACAGCTCTGGGCAACAATCTAGGGAAAGCTGTTGGTCACTCAAAGGTCTTGAACTTTAGGGTAATACAGAGATTTTGTAAAATTAGGAGTTTGAAATGCTGCTTGTAGCAGTCTGTACTAGGCGTATGGCTAAAACTGTCCTAATCTCTGAGATATCCAAATCCATGTGAAGAGCTGGAAGATGCCACTAGGCTCTCCCCTTTTGCCATAAAAATACACAATTTTGAATGTGAAGAAATAACAAACAGCAATACTTGTGTGGAAATAACAAAAAGCGGTGCTGCTGTTCAGAAAAGCACGCCCTCACTGTCCATCCCATGCAGTCAGTGTGCCCAAAGCTGCTGAAAATTATTAGTAAAAGCCATGGACTCTTGTGTCACAGGTGATCCCAAACCACAAACTAAAATGCAATTAGATATTATTTCCAGTTTCTAATAACTTCTCATGCAAACATTACACTTTCTTTAAGGCCGATAGTCAGGAAGCACCTTGTGGCTGCTGCAGAGATTATGATAACACTCCAACCTGTTTTAAAATGGAGGGAAAGTGTCATTATCAAAATGTCATTCTGGCATGCTTGCTGGCTGCTTTCATGTCTTTGTGCTGCCTTTAATAACAGGAAAAAGACATCTGATGCATAGGGATAGTCTCCCCTACCTGTTTCCACCCTGTTTTGAGCCCGTGCAGGCTGGGGCATGGCTTGTGTCTCTGCACGTGGGTATGGGTGCACTGCTGGAGAGAACAGTGACCCTGCTGGGCAGCAGGGCATGGATCTCCGTCCCCAGCCCATCGCTGACCCCCAAACCAAAGGGCTGCGGCTGGCTGCACAGCCCACCAGAGGGCTGATGGATGGGTTCCTTCGGTGGGCACGACTGCTCTGAAACCCACGTGCTGTTACAGCGTCCCACGTTCGGCGGATTGACCATCATCTAAGCATGGAAACCCCCATCTGCCTCATTGCCTCTGATAGGAAATGTAACATATTGCCTGATTCAACATAACGATAATGCAATAATAATAAATAATAACATTACACTCCTGTTGTCTTACTACCGAGGTTCAACGAAAAGGGGAATTTTGCCAATATCGCTTGGCTGGGAAATGAAGCAGAGAGCGTTAATAGCAGAACCATTAAGTTCTCTGCATAAATTCAGAAGTGACTGGTCCTGTATGGTAATGTCACGGGAACGGGCACAAGGCAGGTACGGTTGCAGACATATCACTGGGTGTCTAACTCCTCCAGGCAGCAAGCAGGCTCGGTGGGGAGCGTGGCTGCATACCTGCTCGGGGAACACAGATGGATGGCATCAAAGCCATGCATCTTTATTAGCAGCCGTGGTGCAGCATCTGGAAATGGAGCAGGAAGGTCTCGATAATTACTGTGCAGTACCTGTCCCTGGGACAGGTGTATTGTTCCAGGGTGTTTCCATGGCTTGTTCGAGGCTTCCTGAGATTGATGGAAATCATTACACTTTTGTGTAGTCAGCAGCCTGGTATTGATGCCACATGATTTGGTTTGTATGTTCTTCAGGGGGAATGCAGACCAGAAACTGTGGAAAAAACAAGGGTACTGCTTTGTAAACCTGTCACTTGCAGTAAATGGGGGGTGGTGGTGTCAGATTTTTATATTTTATAACAACCTTTAAGACTTTCTATATCAGGACGTGAAGGAAAGTTAACTGGAATTAATAAAAGGTGTGAATTTGTAATGAGTTAGTAAATTCAGGCATTGTAGAAGCATGTGCATTTGGAATTAAAGTGACCTTAATCTGATGTAGCTTGATTTTCTGCAAAGCGGGGTGAGTTAGACTGAATTAAGGCAATTTTAATTCTAAGTAGGGTGTGGTCAGATTCTCATCTAGCAAGAGCTGTGGTTTGAGATATTACCACCTTCCCACACGGTTTTACTTCCTGACTCCATACTCGGACATTGCCAAGCCATGGCATTGCAACTGCTTTTGACCATGTGTCCTTATTCCTAAAAGTGAGGTATTAATACAATTTACTAATTAATATTAATATGCCTTGATTAATTGGCAGAGCCAAAAGGCAGTGGGTGGAGCGAGGGGTCACGAGTGGCTGCGGGGCAGGCAGGGGGCCCTGGCACGCCGGTGGGACCACAGGGTCAGGCAGCCCAGGGGATTTCTTTTGCGGGCTAATAGGTATGTCTTTGTTTTGAAATCAAGCTAGCAAGGAACAGGCAAATTTCTTCACTCCAAATGTTCAAATTTATACCTTAAAAGTTGTCTGACAGAGCAGTGAGTGACGTGGGGAGGGTATGGAAATCAGAAGGAAACAGAGGGGACAGTGAAGGAGAGCACGTGAGAACTGAAGTCAAGAAATGCGAATGCTTTGGAGGGCCAAATCCATCCGGTTGGGACTGATCTCCTGGGTCCCAGCAGAGCTCCAGTCAAGGAGGAGTAATGCAGGCTTCACAGGGAAGAACAATGCAAAATGAGAGATCTATTTCAGAGCTTGATTTACGGCTTTTACTTTGCTTTCTTGGAACAAAGGATTCCATGAAAATTCTGTGCTGATGTTCTTACTTCCAGAAGGGTGCTAGTGATTTTACTAGCTTTTTTTTTTTTTTTTTTTTTAATAAGTTACATACAAACATTTTTCAGCTCTGGCCATGCATATTAACAAATATTAACAATTAATAGCAATTACTGTTATTTATTTTTTTTAAATTTTGAGTTATTCCTAGGTAATAGTGACGCTATTGACCGATTTCAAACAAACTTTCAAACCCCAGGCGTGGGGTTGTGCCGGGGGATGGCGGGGCGCCTGCCCGCACGGTGTGCTTTGGGCTCCTAATGAAAACATATTGCCGTAGTCAGCCAGTTACTGCTGTGTGAGCAGACGGAAGGCTAATAAGGACATTATGGGGGAAAACATATATGAGTCAGGAAGACGCATTCTTTTCCCAACATATAAACATCCCAGAATGATGAAGATGTCTGCCATTCCCCGATAACTACAGGCTGTGCATCAAACGCAGTGCCATGGACAGTAATACCATCCCCATGACTAATGCCACAGGAATATCTAATAGAATCAGGTCCCAAAATATCCCTTTTTTACCTGCATTTTTTGTACCTCATATTTCCATCCTGTCATTCCAAGCTTCATTTTTCCTAATACAATTTAAAAACTTCCTGATATGATTATATTATTCATTGTATCCTATTAGTGAAAACAAAATTACTCAAATGAACCTATTAGGACATGACAGAAAACTGCTGACATGATGGAAAGTTTCGGGGGTTCTTCTGGTCGGATCCACCGAGCCATTCCTCTCCATTACGGCCGGCGCTCCTGTCACAGCGCGGGGGGTGCGGATCCCACCGGGCTTTTGGCAGGTCCAGGGCTCTTGTTTGGGTGGGCACGAGGCTTGGGAGCCCAGCGGGGCAGAGAGGTGGGATCGAGAGCTGGGTGGCCCCGCCGAGGCCAGCAGAAGCCCTGGTGGGAGCATCGGGCCTGCTGTGCCGCTGCGCCCTCGCCACAGTGACGAGGCCAGTGACGAGGCCCTCCGCCTCCTCTTCCCCGAGGAGCGACAGCCTAAGAGAATTAGAGGAATTTATCCAAGCGCTACAAGTTTAACGTCCCTTTTCCCCCGTCAGGTTCAAGGATTTAGAGCAAAAGTTGATTCAAATGAGCGTAAATTGAAATATTAACTAGGCGATGCTTGCAGGCGGAAGGTAAATGTCGTGGCGCCCGTTGGACAGACAGATTAAAGGTGACAGCGAAGGTGAGCACAGCAACACAACAACTTCTGGAAATAGCTGATTTGCCTGAAAATCACCTGTGCTGGCTGAGAAACGCAAGAGAAAAAGGCATATGCTGTAACTACTTGTGACCCCTTCATTGCCAGCAATAATGGCACAAACGTTTCTCCTTCTTATTCCTGCCCTCTGTTTTTTTAGGATTTCAAAGGCTGAAATCCGTATTTTATTCCACGGCTAAAAGGCAACGCACTCTGATTACAATACTACCAAAAGGAGTATTATAGTTACGGAAAATAGCAACCATTGTGCTTTCCTTGAAAGTTGCTTTAAAAGATTTAATTTATAGTTTTGATGATGAGTGAAATTTTTTTACTTAAAAAAAATTAATCAGCTGTCAGTGCTGGAAATTTTAATTCTCTATTCACTAATGTTTAATAATGCCATTATATAATAATACATTAAGAAGCAAAATAAGACTACCCACTTCATTTTGCTTTGGTCTGCCTTGAGGACTGGCACTTGAATCCCACAGATGAAAGGCTAATACTTTTATCCCTTAAACTACTCAGTCAGCCCCTGAAACTAAAGGACTTAAAGAAGAATAATTGGCTCTTTACAGAAGAAGAACAGAACAATGTGCTCTCTGCCTCTCAAGTTCTGTTTTGCATCTGTCTCCATATTCATTTCTTTGTACAAATAAATTAAATAATGCTACCTAAAGAATTAGATCACAAAAATGTTCTCTATTTACACTTTGTTCAGAATTAATCTCCAGATGGCCATTCTCCTATGTCTGGCCGACGAGGTAGAGAAGGTCTCGGCCCGTGTGAACCACGGCGGAGGATGGAGGCAGTACTGTCACTTCGTCTTTGTATGTTTTAATTGTAAAGGCATCGCAAGCTGATGTCCACAAAGAACAATGTGAGGACAGAGTAGCATTTGCTTTGAATAGTCTAAATTTGCAGCACTCAGAGAGAGGAAGGAAGCAGGAGAAAATAGAGGCAGAATTGTATGGCCAGTCTTCATTTGTGTCCTGAGATCCATAAAGGATGCTTTCACTTGGGAGAGGACACTTGTGCTCTCCGTTTTGTCTCGGCAAGGGCGGTCTCAGGCTCCTGAGCGCTGGCTGTAACAGCACACACTCGCCAAACCTTGATCAAGGCTCAATGCCAAGAGGATTTCATCTAGCTGAAGCAAGAATTCAATGTTCACTTGAGCTGAAAACATCCCCGTGCTGTGGCCGGCACAAGGTTATGAACACTTATGTCCTACTTAAACCCTATTTTGAGACTGTAAATGTGACATAAGTGCTCTGCAGGATGAATAACAATCTTCAGCACAAAGGTGAGATTCAGCCCAGGTTTTAGGTATGTTGTATCTATTTTTTTCTGCTTCTTGTTTAAGTTGCTGCATGCACTCGTTGTGCATTTGCTCTTTTTGCAAGCTAACTTTCCTCCCCTTGAAGCTGCTCCCATCGCTTCTGTGTCCACAGGCATTGCAGCTCCCTCCTTATTCACCTGATGCGCCTAACAAGCACCATTGGCTTTGCCAATGAAGCTTGCAAGTTCCTTTTTTTCCACAGCTATTTGCAAATCCATCATGTAGATCTTGCATGCTTGGTTTGTAACTTGGCCATCAGAGCTTGTAAAATCTTTCAGCCAACAAATATGCACACATGTGCAGTAACCTTGATTTAGGATTTTAATCTTAGGGATGTTTATGTAAGCAAAGACACATTGCACTTTGGTTGCCAGTGAACTTTAAACATATGTGAAAGTATAAGGGCATGTGTAACTCCAAGTGTGTGAGTAGGCTGCTGAAACTAATCACATTATGGAGTTCCCAACTGAACTCCACGATAGCAGCACCCAGTGGATTATATCTATCTTCACAAGTCATAACTGATTAAGGGTCAGATGGGGAGACAAGCTGATGTTCTTGCAGTTCGTCCTTAGCTGTAGAAAAGGATACAAGGCTGAGAAGTCCTCCCTGCTCGGGCTCAGATGGCCAGGGAGGAAAATGAGAATCTCTGCTCGGCACTCACAGCCCAGAGTTTGTCGTCTTAATTAGGAGGGAGGATTGCTTCTTTTAACACAGAGCTGAAAAAATGCTGCATTTCTTTCTTAACAGGACACTCTCCTGGGAAATTGTTGCCTCAGGATCAAATGTCATCCCTGCCTTAAGAAACAAGAATACAGCTCAAACTCTTAGGAAAAAAAAATGGTAAAAATACAGGTGTGATGTCTGTGTAGCTCGGCTTTGCCCAGGCACTTGACCAAAGCCTAAGGAGCTCAGCTAGGTAACAGGAGCTACAGAGCTGCATGGTCCAGCTAATACACGCTTCTTTATAAAAACTAATACACACTTCTTGTGGCATGCTGGCTGTGTCGGCTGTAGCTGCATGGCAGAGCCCTGTGTGCGCCTACAGCTTCACACAGGGTTGTAAGGAGAGCCTCAGCCTCCTCTGCTAAGCTGTCCCAATTTGCATAGATTGATTAATTAACTGGGTTGAACACAGAGTCATCCCCACCACTTCAGACTTACAGATTTGGGAAAACATCATCTCACGGGGGGGGTCCAACAAATATTGCTGCATTTCATGCAACATGGAGCAGGAGAGCCTGAAGTGCAGCAAATGTCACAGGGTCTCCCCTGTGGAGCAGGAGCAGGCACTGCCTGGGGGTTTCCACTCCAGGGCAGAAGGGATCTGTGCCTGCTGCAGTGCACACCCCTGGGACGTGTTTGTGGCTTTCCAGGGTCACACATGCTTTGGTACACATTTGCTCAATGGGGCTGGCTAAGGGGCAGAACATCTGCTTGGGGAATCCCATCAAGGTGCAGGCATGAGCCAAGACCACCAAGGCTTTGGTAACTCTCCAGCAGATGAAATTTAACTGCGACACCATCACCAGGACCAGACACTAGGAAGGCTCCAGTGCTCCCGAGGCCAGGCAGTTCTCTCCCACGCCTCTTGGGATTTCTTTATGGTGCACTGTCTCCCATTTTCTTTAAGCCTCCAGGACTGTTGGCTTCCCTCTGCCTTCTCTGGGCTGTCTTTGCCATTCGCGTGCTGCCAGCAGCTGCTGTAGGGCCCGTGGGCAGTGGGCTCTGGGCTGAGGTGGGACCCCCGGGCTGGGCAAGGTGCTGGGCTGTGGGGCTGGCATGTTGCTGTCCAAACCACGGGTGACACTAGTGCGTGTGGCCACACCGTTCACGGCTAGAGCCCGCCACGCACACGTCGGAGCGGGCAGAGCCCCGCGGGGTGCACGAGCTCCTTGTTCTGCAGCGGGTGGCGGTGGCAGGTGGGGATGCTCCTGCTGAAGGCATGGGAATTGCCCGGGTGCGCAGGCAGAAGGAAGCATGGCACTTCTCCGGGAGGCATGTGTCTTTAAATTCAGCCTGTAACAAATGCAGGATTTCTTTTTGATATTAAAAAAGAAGTAGAAAGTCAGCTCCCAAACCCAGATTTCTAGAGGTCTAAATCTGAATTCCCTCTGCTCAAATGCTTCTGTAATACTACTTGATTTCTCCAAAGCAATCTGACGGCATGTGAAAGTTATTCTTATTTTTACCCTTCTTACCCATATGAAAAAGGAAACACAGTCCATTTGCTGTAAGCCCCTAAGCATCTGCTGATTTGTCAGTTTTATTTAGTTAAAATGGATTCACTTTTGCTGCAGAGAGGACCATTTAGACAAGCTAGCTGGAGAAAATTAGTTCTACTTTACCAACATTAACTACCCTGATTGTACATTAATTTAGATATGCTTTGTGACATGTGATATGTCCTGGCAGAAATATTTGGGGAATTAGGCACTTTGACATTTTAAAATTAGTACAGAAGGGGTAAAGGCAGTGTTTGTTGGCAAAACTATTTCTGCACCTTGAGTGTGGGTATTCTGTGTGAGCTGATGTTTAAGGTTATTTCACTGTTTTTATTTTCAGCTCCAACGAAAAGTTCAGTCCAGTAAGGCACTGTCTATGAGGTGACCCTGCAGCCCCTGCGAGCTACAGACGACAACATTATAACCCATCCTGCCCTTTCGAATCTCTCCCAAGCAGGCAGAGCTGCTAGAAATGTGCCGGTTCTCTAATCCAGGAATGTTTCCCGTGGAAGTGCCTTGGTGAAAGGCTTAAATGGGGGCACAGCTGCTGCCAGGGGCAGCGGACGTGGCCCCAGCAAAAGGGAGGAGGTGAGAAGGTGTGTGCTCAGGCAGACCTGGCCTGTCGCGCTCCTCCCTCGTGGGATTTTAAATGTATTTATGAATGCATTCCCATCTTTCCTAACCCCCCTGCCCAGCTCTCCTGCGCTCTTGCCACAGCCTGAGAGCCGTGTTTCAGGGTGCTCAGGAACCACTTGTTCTGGGCCGCGTACCATCAGAAAAGCCGGCCTGCCAGCTGGGTTCCCCTCCCTGCGGTACCTGGAAAACGCAGCGGCGCTGAGAGCGCTGTGGCTCGAGCGCAGCTCAGGACAGCGAAGTCAGCGCTGCTCGGCTCTGGCCGTCAGCTCCCAGCCTGCTTGCGGGAGCTGCTGGTGAAAACGGGGCGAGTTCCGTGTCTGGGTGCCGGAGCCCAGCCTGGGAGAAGAGCAGCCCGCCCGCTGCTGGTGTTAGCACGGCGGCACCTGTCCCCGCAGCTGTCCTGGGCATGGTGCGCACGTTGGGACTGGGGTCAAAAGGCGCTTCTTGTAATACCCACGGAATGCAGAAGGCACGGCACGTGGGAAGGGGACACACGCTGTGCAGCTATAGTGCAGTGTAACATACATTTATAGTGATTAAAGGTATATTAATATTACTTATTAACCTCATTTTTTCAAAAATGCATCTATTCAAACGTCAAAAGTACAGGTGTGCCCATACTGGCTTCTGCCAAACTACTCGTATGTGAGAAGTTAGATAGTATCAACCTTTTAGAGCCTCACATCGCATTTAATCCACTGGTTTTCTAATATAAAAGAATTAAAAGGTTAACGTCTGCTAGCAAGCATTTCCCCTGACCACACTTTTCACAGCTCCTTTTTGCAGTGAGGACGAACACCATGCGACTGGCTCAGAAAAAGCCAGCATTGACTGGTAATAATGCAGGGACGTGGCAGCCCTGCTCTCAAGACCAGCTCCCGCAGATCTTTCTCCCCTTTTTCAAGCCTTTTCTCCAAATTCACGTGACCGTGAACAAAGGGCTTCAAGGGTCTGGTGAGCCGTAAGTTATTTGCAAGCAATATAAAAGTAGTGATAAACCTTTAAAAACAGCTGTAGAGCATTTACCACATAAAACAAATAGATATAAACCGTGTACGGATTTTTTTCTTCTTTCCATGTATGCTTTTTAAAGCAGAAAAAGCCTGCCTAGGTAGCTGGCCTTTAAGCCTTCAATTAATTGAACAAAGATTTTAAAATTGTTCAATTGGTTTCATTAGGAAGTGTATAATAGAATAATAAAGTAAAACAAATGATATAAAGCAGACCCACTAATTAGCTCTACATGATTGATACAGCTTTGGACTAGGCATTTGATCTCAAACAAAATGCAGTTCCTTGTTAAGAGGATTTTTAATTGATGTGCAGAGAGGTATTAGATGATGTTGGAAAATAATTACTCAAAAGCTATTCATGCATTTGGCTGAACATAACAAATGAAGTTTGGGCTCTGGATCTGGCGGAGTGGACACATGCTAATTAATAATGAGAGGAACAAGCATCTTCCAGTAGTTTTTAACCCAGTGTTTACTAGGAGATTGCTTAGCAATTATGCACCATAATGAGGTTGTCATCTAAACAAAATCAACATTACTCAGATGTCATTTGAGATTGCTAAATGTTGCAGCCCATATATATATGTTCAATTCTTTTTACAGATGGCAATATGTTATTAATCAACAAGAGCTGTTGCTAGCTATCCAGCTGCCGTGAGCACGCCGGTACGAGAGGCCAGCCACGCTCCTCTCCTCGTCTCAGGCTGCAAAACATAACGGCATCAGAGTGGCAGAAATTCTCAGATTTATTCTGAAAACCCCAAGCGTAGGTGTCTGTTCAGCAGGGAAGCAAGAAGGACCTACACACTCCTCCTCCTCCCAAAGCTGGCAAGAGGGATGCCCTCTTGCCTTCACACGGAGGCACTGACCGGGCACCGTGAATCCTCCCTGATAAGTAAGTAGGCTTGTGCAGGTTCAGTTGTGTAGATACCGTCTTCAGTTTTTAAAATCCTCCTGGTCTGGGGACCTTCTTTGTCTCAATAATGCTGCTTAACTTTTGTCCTGTGGCTTGAAAACGCATTTTGTCCTCCAAAAGATAAAACAAGACACTTGCAGAAACCGGAAAATAAATCAGCAGTATCTGATTTGAGCTTCCATCAGTAGGAGTGTGTGTGTGGAAATATTTTCTTCCTCGGTTCTTCATTAGAACTACCAACAACGCGTATGGGGTCAGTTCTGAAGATACAGGAGGTTGGGCATTACTGAGATGCAAACTAAAAGGGAATTATTCTCTCTTTGGACACTTCTCCAAGCAACCATAGAGGGTGGCTCAAGAGAAGAGCTCCTCCTTTCCGAGGCACACAGCTTCCAGTTCACGTCCCCGACAAGGCACCACGAGCGTCGGTGCCCTGGTACCACCGCAGGCCGAGTTTGATTTTCAGCGTGCATTCAGTTAGCTTCTGTCAGGCCCAGGAGTGAGATTTCTTCCTTGTTGTCTTTCAGTTGCTTCCAGGTTTCTACGTTTGCACACACACAAACACACGCGTATATGCATTTACGTGAATGCACGCGCATGTGTGTGTGCACAAATAAACCAACCTTGTCAGAAAAATAAAAAAATCTGAATACGACCGTGCAGTCGTATGGCTGGCTGCACTGGGAAACATAAGCTCCATTACAAGCAGGAGCCTGTTGTTCGCAGGACTGATTATTTAAGACAACTGTTGTTCCTGTGCGGAATCCTGTATGCGCTGTGCAAATTACATTACTAATTTACTAGCCGGCCAAATGTTACTCTTTTGTAACGTGCCACATTCCCCGTAGCTCCAGACAAGCGCTCCGCAGCATCCCTCTCTGGCAGAGAACTTCTCAGTTGATTTCGAGAGCGGTGCCAGAAGTCTCACTTTTCTACTTCAGATAAATTACTCTGACACTTCACAGCCATGGCTTTATATTTTTACTTAAATGTGTGTTTTGTGGGTGAGAGTGCGGCGTGGTTTGAACAGTTGTCAGAAGTTTTATTTTTGGAAAAAAGACAGATAGTATTTTGTGAGATAATTAAGAGTTTGTGAAGTTTCCTCAAGAAATGAAAAAGGCCCAGGCCATCATCTTCTGCTCCTATGTGCATGTTACACTCAGTTCCTCATTTGCCACCTCCTCCTCCACTAGTTTATGAATCTGTTAATTAATGGTGTTTATTCTCCTCTCAGCCTGGCCTGAGAAATGGTTTTATGATTATATTATTAGGAAGTGATGATAACGTATGTGAGAAAAGGTATTTTTTTGTACGTAGGCTTACCAATCGCTATGGAAACAAGCAAATATTTGCAGACCTCGGATACTGATTAATACCTACTGGTGATTCTGGCTTTTTAAAGTTACTGTCTGGATGTGAAGAATTTCTTGAGAGTATTTCTCCATGACAATTTATTTACATGTGTAGCAGCCTCATCAGAAATGACTCCGGTAATTTCAGGCTCCATCACATTGTAGCACTTTCTGAAACAGCCATTTTATCAGCCTGTGACTGAAACACAAGCACCAGGATTTTTTTTTTTTTTTTTTTTCTTTTCAAAAAAAAAACAACTTTGGTTCACATTTTGCTGAAAACAGTTTTATTACACAAATATTTCTCCCTGAAGGGAGGGGTGCAGATACATGCACTGACTAATAGTGTGTCGTTACGGCAGGATTGACAAGGCTGGGCTGCCAGGAGAACTGTTTAAGAAGATAAACTCCGGCAGAGCAGCACGAGAGTACTTTGCCAGCAGCGAGAGCCAGGCCCCTCTCCTCCTCCGGGGAGAAGAAGCAGAGCAGGGACCCCGGTGCCTCGGCCCAAACCTTGAGTAAGGAGGGAGGAAGATATGAGAGGGGAAGGCCAGGTTTATCTTGATGTATGAAACTTTGTAGAAGTGTCACAGAACTTCCTAGAAGAAGAAACTTTCTTCTGAACGAGCTGTTGGACATCTCCACTAGAAGAATATCCTGATGAAACATCCTGTGGAAGTGTGGTTTTGCAAGTCATAAAACCATCACGGGATTCTCTCAGCTAGAAAGTATAAAAATAAAACTTCTTAGTTAGGAAATTCTTTACTCATTTCAGTCTTTCTAGAACATTTCAGTCTTTCTAGAGAATCTTAAATTCTTACCTCTTTCCCTCTGCACGCTTTTTCAAAAGAAAATAAATAAGCATATTTGTTATTGGATTTGAATGACTTTGATTTCCATGATGCTATTGTAAATGGGATTTGAGCTCTTAAATTATTTAAATATTAAAAATACTTTGGGAGATAGACAAAATGCAATATCAAGGGTCCCTCTTACTGAACTATGATCTTGGCCAATAAATTACAAATCTTCTTCAAATTCTTGCTCATCATAGCTCCACAGTGACTCACATTTTCATGAAATCTTCTTTGGTTCTGTATAAATTCATGGTTGGTAAAAAAGCTCGGGCAGCTCTGGAAACTCGGCCCTGCTGTATGCGTGCAAAAAGGGAGGAAGCACCATGGGGACCACCGCGGGCAGTGCAGCCACCACGCCAGCACTGGAGCCAAGCTGCTAGCAGATGTCCATTGGTTCAAGGACGGCACCCTCTCTCCCTTCGGTCCCCACATGGTGCTGAGCCGCGGGACGCATCCTCCAGCCCTCCAAGGTGCAAAAAGCTGAGGTCTTCCTGCACAGAGAACGTCAGGGCTGGGCGGGAGAGACAGAGCTCCGTGTGTTGCTTGATGGCACTGGGCTGACGTGCAGCTGCATCCAGGGGTGGACCACACATGTCCGCTGTGGGTCCGAGCTGGCTGGCTTCCCCCACAGCTGGAAATCGGGATTACTCAGGAGCTTCTGTGCACAAACAGCCTCATTATAAATTTTGGTATGAAAGCTGCCTTCAATTTTCTTGTAGCTCAACCATGGCTCAAGAACCAGAAGTTGGCCACCCATGAGCTATTTCTTCAAGGCAGGTGGGGCTGGGAGATACGCAGGCTGCAGCAGCGGGCAGCGAGGCAGAAGGAAATACGAAAGGTAGAAAGTGAAGGCATGGTGATCTGCAGGGCCTTGGGGCATCACTCTGAACATCTGCAGGCACCTCGGGCAAAATTCTGTCCCTGCTGAAGTAAATGGAAAATCTGCCGCTGACCTCAAAACGGCCGGAATTTCGCCCGGGTGTTGCCAGGCGGCGCGGCGCGGTGTCACGGTGTGCGTGCTGCCGCACGATGGCTTTGTCCCACCACGGGCACCCTGCTGGGGCCTCCCCACCCGCGGCAGCTCGCGGGGGTTAGCAGGGCTGGGGGCTGCGAGCACGGATGGAAAGGGAGCAGAAACACCAGAAAGAAGAAGGGTCAGAGGTCTGCAGTTTTCCCTGCTCCGTTGTTTGATGGGGATTTTTCTTCTCCAGGGAAAACTATTTTTAATCCAGTTGGGTTTCACAAGTGAATACTTTAATAGTTGTGCCCGAGGTCCTTAGTCGGTCTTAATCTATGTTACAAAACCAGCAAACGTGGCAGTTTACCAGAGGGCTGGTTGAGGGAGGCTCACAGCTGAAATCACAGGCCCAGTACCTCGGCTCTGGCTGGGACAGGCCACGGGCGCTGGGAGCCCCCAAAATGCTGCCGTCCTGTCACCAGGGGTGGCAGTCCAGCAACTCTGGTGTCGTTCTGGAAGGTCAGACATATGGAGAATGTATACACCAGGGCATGGTTTTGAGCTCTTTTACGTCCTAGCTCCTTTCACTTTGCAGAGGTTTGTGAATTGCTTACGTAGTCACTGAGGTGGTGGCCTGAGAGCAATTCCTTGAGAAGGCCTTGTTCTCCCCTCACTTGATGAATATTTTAATTTTGTTGTGAAATATGCAATGCTTTGCCTCTTCATCTCTTCCTGTGGATCTTGAACTTTTTTCTAAGTAATAACTTTGGTCCTGAAATAGCCCTGTGAAGGGGCAGACCCCTTCCGCTCTGGACAGAGGAGAAAACTGCAACGGAGGAATATTAAGGCCTGAACTGTGTTGTTGGTAGAAAGGATGTTGGACACCTCGGCAGCTGAACTGCAGGGTTAGAAACAAAAGTACATGGTTAAACATATAAATCTAAATCGTGCTTGTAACTACAGAATAAGTGACTTTAACCATATAGGTATTTATTGCATAAATATTACCGTAGTAATATATCTGATGATTTATCCCTTCGTCCTGACAAATTGCCCTTAAATGACTTGCCCGAAGACACTCGTGAAGTCCATCTGCCCAGGAAGAGCACAGCCTGGCTCTCCTGAGCCCCAGTCCCACGGCTTAATGGCAAGACTATCTTTTTCCAGTCAGTAGCTTCATCAATCATCATTTAAGTCAGCCCGATGGTTGGCTTTCTAAGGCCATTCCCGATGATTTATTCCTCCCCTTCCCTCTGCAGCAGCGTGCAGCCTATGGCTTCTCAGTGCGGGCAGAGACGTGCCCTGTGCCCGTCATTCCCTCGGGCCCGCACGAGGAGCGGCCCGATGCTCTCAGGAGGCCGGTGGCAGGAGCCTCCCATGGCCGTGGCCGCGTGCCCCCGGGTGCCGGCAGCGAGCGGAGGCCCTGCCACCGAGCGGTGCTGGGGCAGGGCCGAGGGAGGGAGGCGGGAGGCTGCAGGGGCCTGCAGAGCTCTCGCCTCACTCAGGGCAGCGTCTCTGTGAGTCTGGAGGGCTGCGGAGGGCTTGTGTTTCGCCCTCGCCCAGCTGGTGAGGTTTCTGGCCATGGGAGGCATGCAGGGACTGATCACACCTCGCGTCTGGGCTCAGAAATCCCCTCGGGCTGCCCCTGCCGAGGGGTCCCAGCTCCCCACTGCAGTGGCGTGCATGTGGGGTGGATGCTGCAGGAAGGAAAGCATGCTGCAGGCACCTCAAATTGACTTGGAGAACATCAGTGCCGGTTCTCAATTTCCACCCTCAGTCCCACTGGCTTCCCTTTCCCCTCTGCTTTATCTGGTGTCAGCCCAGCACCTTGCTTGTCAAATATGTGTGTCTCATGTACCATCTTCTGCTACACCGAGTCTCATAATTCATCCTTATTCTCCAATTTTCTATCTCCTTTCTTGTCCTTTCTACTTAGGATTGCTTTTTATGTGGTAATTCTATTTATTTCCACGCTCGGGTTTTCTTCTACTGATTACTCCTCCGTTAAAAATCACTCGTGTTAATTTTTCCCACATTAGTGCTTTTAAAATATGACATCTCTGTGCATGCCCTTGTAAGAAGCGATACAAAGCTTAAGTCAAAACATTAATGGTAGGATTTTCTTTGCATTGATCTCATTCTGCTCCCTCTAAAATCGATGAGACAGAGCTAGGCTAATGCTGAGCAATTCTGAGAAAAAAAAGTGCCTCTGACTGTGGGAGTAATACCACGAGGTTTCTCAGTGTGTTATTAACAGTCCCAGCCCCTGAAGACAACTGATGATAAAAGCATAGCGGATTTTAATAACAGCAGGGTAGAGCTTCTAAATATGACCTCCAGAGACCCTGAAAAGGAAAGAAAATTGATATACTGCAATACAGTCATACCTGGAATCCTTTTAAGTGGGGGGGTACCACACTTACATTTTTGGCAACACCAAAATCCCAGCCAAGTCCCTGACTGTACCGGCTGTGCACATTTCCACCTGCACTTCTGGGTGCAGATCAACTGTAAAGAGCAGCCTGGGGTGTTTTTTCCAGCAGCACCAGGTCCTCTTCCCTTCTGCCTCCAGCAGCAGACCCACAGCATCCTGCAGAAGAGACGGGTTCTTTAAGCAGGAGATACCCGACGTGTAGCTTTCATTTTTTTTGTGACTTCTCATGGAAAGTAGCATACATCCGTAGCAGGGAGGAACCTGGAGGTTCAGCCAAGGGACGTTCAATTGCTGTGGCAACCGGCATCCTGGAAAACCCACCTCGTCCTGAACCCCACGCCTGGGCTCCCAGCTGAGGGCAGAACAAGCCCTGATGAGGAAACAAGTCTTTGCCTGAATTAATTCACCGTTAGGTCTTCACGATCATTATTTTGAGTGCCAAGTGCATCACTACAAGAGGATCAGTTTTACCTTCTGCTTTCCCGCTTGCCTCTGCAGCATGCATCAGCGTACATGCATCACAATATTGATAATAGCATCAGCTTGGTATTTCACTTAGCAATGGTCTGCTTCCCTTAATGAAGCAGTCCCCAGCTTCTTCATTTCCTCTTCTTAGTAACCAGATTATTGACTTGTAATTTGTCACAATGATATAGCTTGGTTCCTAAATGGGAAATGTTTAAATCAAGCAGCAATTAATGCATTGTAAAGCACTTCAGGTAATTGTGTAATAAGCAGCACATTACCTAGAGTAGTAACACTTTTTACAGCTAAACCAGCAGGAAAAATAATGGTTTTTGCCAGGTTATTTTAGGGTGTGAAACATGCTGTTGTGGAAAGACAGTGTGAATCCATATTATGCAGAAATCAATGGATACCCATCTTTTCAGACTACAGTAGGAGCTGTGTGACAAGGGCACAACATTTTTCCTAATCAAGCAGGTTACGTGAAAGCTAAGAGTCAAGCTGAGCTTGCTATATCCAGCTGTACTTTGTTTGCTACTTAATGGAGCAGGTCATAGTTATAACACCCCAAAGAAATCAGCTCGTCTCAGCCTGAGGAGCACAGAGAAAGTGTTGGAACTCCAGCGGCTCTGCATTAAATCACTTCTATAGGTCATCTGCAGAGAGGGGACTCAGGGAAATAATAAACCAGTGTCGTTCTTCTGCTGGTGTTTAAGACTTGTCCCCACGGGAGGGAGTGTCTGGTTTTAGGTTGGGGAAAGCAATATGGCTAAAGAAACAGTTATTTATGTGCTATACGGTTCTTGGCAAACCATCAGACACCGGGTTTGCAGCTCCCTCTCCTCTGGATACAAGGAAGGAGGGTTTGTAAAATAGGTTGGCGTGGACAACAATCCCCGGGGCAACAACCCCCGGGCTGGGCTGCAGCTTGGTGACTGCTCTTCCCACCCGTCCCCTCGTGCTCTTCCCACCCGTCCCAGCTGCTCAGCTCTCGCTGCCTGGGCTGGTCCCAGGGACAAAGCCGTGGTGCCACCCTCAGCCCTCTGCACAGTGCCGGAGCAGCTTTCATTTCCTCCGGGGCACGAGGCTGGGCTGCAGGCAGGGCGCCGTGCGGCTGCCCCCCAGCGAGTCCCGCTGCCTGCCTGGCGCTCTGTGCTCCGCTCCCTGTCTGCGTGGCCTTGGAGCAAAGATGAGTGGGAGAGAGACGATCCGTAATTCTTTCCCAGCAGTAAATTTCAAAAATGTCATTTTTGAAATTCAAAATTTTAGGATTAACAAAGCACATGTTGATCCTTTTGTTTTCAAGGATTTTTTATTTTTTTTTTAATTGCATTTTGAAGAAATATCTGCAGTACATCATACTTGGCCTCCCCAAAGAATGACTCCAGTTCTGGGTCTTTAAGAGGAAAGAATAACACGTACATCATGCTCGCTGCTTTTCATGGCACTCCCAGGGAGCTGCTGACCAAGAAAGTGCTAACCATAGTGTTTTCACCTTTAACTTTGAAACATGCTGATCGCATTTTCTCCTTCAGCCTTTTTCTCTCAGCTGCTCATGTATACAGTTTATTCAATTCATGGCAGTGTACAACAAAAATCAATAAAAAGCATTTATTATAAAGTACCAGAGATTAAAATAACTGACTTAGCTATGCTATTAAAACATGGGCAGCTCAAAGCAAGGATGTACACTTCACACAAAATATGATTTATGTTTTGCAGGGGGGGAAAAATCCAGTAAGCAGAAAAGGAAGTTTTTCTGTCTTGCCAATGAATCACTGTCCTGCTTTAAAGAAAAGTTAATAAACATGAAATGATTATTTAATAAAAGTAATCTAGCATTTTATTAGAAATATAGCTCTTCTAAATAATGACTGTCTTCCCTGGCTAGCAATAATACCTCCAAAACTTTAATCAGGTCAGCAAAGTGGCGGCCTCAGTTTCCAAGATTTACACAAGATTAATTTCCTTTTAGCAGCCAGTTTTAGGTGTACGCACTTCGTAGGTATGAAATGTTTGCGCCTATGCTTTATGAAACAAAGCCTGGTTTTCAAGCAAAGGTATGCCGAGCTTCCCAGGCTCATCTGTCTGTAGGTGCGCGCACCCAGGTAACGAAGGTCTCATCCTGAAGGACGTTCCCAGGGCCAGCAGAGGCCGGTGGGAGCCTGCAGCTCCCGGGAGGACCTCCTGGCGCAGCACGCAGCCTCCCTGCTCCAGCGCTGCCTTATGCCACGCTAATGAGCCGGCGAGGACGCAGCCCTGGAGCCCTGCATCTCCCGTTGGCAGCAGATAAGCAGACAGTCAAATTACAGAACTGCACAGCACAGATGTCTTCCGTGCATGCTGCTGGATGGAAACGCGACGTCGTGAAAAGCTGAAGTCCTAGCAAAAGCAGCAAGACGTCTCAGCTGCATCGTGAGCTGCTCGATGGAGAATTTCACAGGCGGGTTTGAAGTTTACTCAGCTTAGTAAAAGGAAGAGGAGGAAAAGCTACTGTAGTTTGTTGCAACAGGCAAACTGAAATTCATTTAATTTGTTACTTGCCGTTTTGTCCTATAAACTCAACTACTTATTAACACTGTAAATATGCCTTTTTACTGGCTCCCTGACAGCTCACATGCTTTCTGTGCTGTCTCCTTAAACATTTATGAGCATTCATGAATATGCAAATTCACAATCTAATGTCTGCAAAATGGTTGCAAGTACAAATGCTGTGTTAATATTTCATACAATGATGGGAGCAAATCAACAATCATAAATTTTGAACAAATATGTTGCTTCATTAATAACTAATGAAGCAGGGCATGGAGCTCTAGATTTGGCATTTAATAGTAAAAGTGGTGTTTAAAAAGAGCTTATCAGGCACCACGCTCATTTGAAAAAGGGTTAGCAGCCTCTGCAGCTTACAGGAAGGTTCCAGGATGATAAATACTGGAGATGCACACACAGAAACAGAGTTATGGATATATCTCCAAGAACTACTTCTCTTCCCCAAGTCTTTGCTGGTTTTGGAAGACCAAGAAAATTGTCAGACTGCACAGCACTCACCTCAAAGCCTCAGCGGTCTGCATGCCTTTGTGAAATAGGATTGGTAGCCTGGGGATTTGCTTAAAGAAGCCGCCGTGAGTTATCGGTAAACCTTGGCCACCAGTGGAGGTCTCTGCACTGACCCGGGATGCCACCACGCACACCCCTCCTCTGAAACACCCAGCTCAGCGTCCTGCTGTCTGTGGGCATCCCAGAGCCTGATAGCATTAATTAATTGGATTAAGGGCCATAGAGAAGGGGAGGAAATCATTAAGAACGCCTCCCAAGTTACCCTGTGCCTGAGTATTTTATTCCGGCATAATTTGCTTTACGCAGAGTTACTTTGATTGTGATTTAATTAAAGTCTGTGTTTAGCGTTTCCCCACACAGAACCTACTCTATTCCTCTGATTAGGTGGAGGGGAAACAGTGGGGAAATGATGGTTTTGTGTTTTCTGTCTCTGACAAAAGGCGGATCCCAGTGCTGCTCCCAGGTACACTGCTCACCGAAGTTCCTCCTGACGTAACCCAGTGAGCACAGGCAAGGAACACCAGCTTCAGAGTTACCGAGCGAGCAGGAGAGCGTTCCTGTGACCAGCCTGTTTATTTTTCCTCTCCCCTTGCTGCTGACTTTCTCTGAAGTCGGGGCAGCGGGGCAGGGGCGAGCTGGGGATCAGCTGCATTCCCGCACGCTGGCTGGGGGGGCACCGCCGCTGCCCCCCGACAGCCACCTCGCTTCTTGTCGTTTCCACGTCCTTCCTCCAAAGGATTGTGTAAACCGTCTGACAGCAGGGCGGGACGCGGCAGTAAATGTCAAGGGAAATGGATGGGGGTCAGGCAGATCGCTGTTTTGCAGCCCGTTGGTTTGGTTTAGGTTGACCAAAGCACAACCAGCCCTGCCGTTTATCCCGGGGAGGGGAGGGCCGCCGAGCCCAGCAGCAAGAACTTGTTAAAAGTCTCCAGATCCTGTCAAAATGCCTCCGTTTTATGGCTTTCAGTTGAAGGTTGAAGTTTTTGATGAGGTGCATGAACAGTGACCTCATAAATTGCTCCATAAAGTGTAAACATGATTTCTAAAAATTCTTTTTGAAACACAACTTTAATAATAAGCCAAACTTGTTAGAACTGCCTTAAATATTTATGTGCATGGCATGCTCTCTGCACAGCTTGTAATTATAGAATATTATTTCTCTTTTTGTACATTTTTAGGCTGTACTGCCACTAGCATTTGACACTTTAATTTAAGCATAGTTAAAAAAAAAACAGGATAATTTCTTTTTTCCACCTTAGTATAAAGATAAACCAGCGAAATCATTCCTGCATTTGCTGGTACAATTTCAATTTTTAGCTATGTTGATAATTTACTTTTGATGCTAATTAATTACAAGTAATCATAAAAACAAATTAAAAGCACTATACTTGCAGCAGGTTTTTTTATGCTTATGAAATAATGCATCTTTATGCATCTGTTTACTTGCTATGTAAAAAAATGTAATCTATATTCATAGGAAAACAACTTTAGCACTCTACGGTGGTGCTGTAAACCATTACCACTAACGTATTTTTAGCTCTTTCCTTTTAGTAGAAAGAGGGCAGTCCAGTGCAAAACCCCAAAGTCCACCAGTTTGGAAGCTTGTGTTGAAGGTAAAAGCTTGTGATTTAGAGATGAGACATAGATATAGAGGCTTGAGAATATGGATTTAAAAGGAAGCGCGCTTTATTTGAAGATAAATATCCATCAGAAACGGCTCAAAATCAATTAGCAGTGTAAAAGTACCTCGTGCTGAAAATGCACTATCATTTGTTAACGCTGCAGGCCGGGCTTGGCAGGGCAGGGAATGTCCTGGGGCCTTTGGGGCAGGTTGTGCACCTAAAGGAGTCGGTGCTGCCCCGTAGGGGGAAATGTGGCCCGGGGTCGTGTGATGGCGCTGCTTCGCTCCCCTCAGCCCTCTGTTTGCCAGGAAAAAACCCATATCTGGGGAGGTTTTATGAGGGAAAGGCCCAATTCTTCGCCCAGGTCTCTGCCTCGAGTAGCCCCGGAGGCAGCTTTGAGGTGGTGCTGTCTGCATTGGCCAGGAGGCCGGAGACGTGGATGTCACCCGCGTCTCGATGGCACTCGGTTCCCTGATGGCTCCCGGTCTTCTCATGCATTTTTCCATATGCGTTAAGAAGTTTGTGGGAGAAGATAGAGACTTGCAGATAACCCGCAAGTTTTGGGTCGAGACAGCGGTGCAGCTGGTCATTATGACCCTCTGGGATCTTGTGGGGAGGAAGGATCGGAGCCAGCTCCGAAAACTTCCTCCCGCCCTTGCCAAGTCTCAGAGCTGAGTCACCAACAACTCATTATCAAGACTTTGTGTATTGACCTAACTTCTGGAAGAAGGCCTTGAATTCCTTGGCAACTTCCAATATTAAGAAACAGAAGCTTTTATGGGATTAGATGTGAAAATGAATAAAACAATGCTGTGCAGTCATCTTTGCGGTACTGAACTCAATACCAGATTCAATATTTTCATTATGCCTCACCATTATTATTATTATTTTTTTTTCAGATTTCAGCTTAGTGCAAAATTCGGTGTTCAAAGATTTTTAATGAAAAGCATGAAGAGGTGTGTGGGTGGGTGGGGGAACGTCCTGTGCCATGGCGTCTAGGAAACCTGGGGTGTTCACCGAGCCCAGCCGGGCTGGAGTGGCTTTCCCAGCAGAAGGAAAGCTCTCCTCCTGCAGCAGAACTGGTGACAGGCATCACACCCGGCAGCTCTCCTGGTGGCTGCAGAGCTGAGGGGTCCCTGGCCACCCTGTGCCACTGTTGGATTTTAAGTGCCCTGCGCGGGTAGAAGACCTTCCTCCAGCTTGAATGGTGGCAACGGTTCCTCTGGTGGGACCCAGAGGGGTGAAAGCTGAAACGTGCATTCAGTCCCTGAGCTGGTACCAGGAAGGACCTGCCCGGGACGAAGCCCACCGCCAGGCGCACAGGGGAGCAGTCTGTCCTTCCAGCCGGCAGCCTTCTGTGCTGGCCTCCCCCCGTGCCCCCTGCACGTCCCACTCCTCCGGGTCCTCCGCTGGCCCCAGGGCAGCAGCCAGGAACAGCTCAGGCTGTGGGCTGCGGAGCTCTTCAGCGAAACCTGTGACAGTAACCAGAAGCAAACACCAAACAAAAACCACAAGCGTGTCCCTGTCGTATAAGCCCAGTCAGTCACAATCTGTCCCCTGCCTGCCCTTGTTTCCTATTATCTCCTCGGCAGCATTCCCCTCCTGCCCTTTCATATATACGCCCGCTATATCCATTAACACTTCAGTCTTCTCATCTTGTACATTTATCACAATCTTTGGATCCTTGATCATCAAAGTTAATTTTCCGTATCTGCTCCAGCCCCCTCCGGCAGCCTGTCTCACTGGCCATACCTGCCGCCTCCGCTCCCCCTCCGCTGTCACTGGACCCCTATATACAGAATTATATCTAATAATCAGCTACTGCATCACAAATATCCAACAAATCTAGAAAGGTACACTTATGTGCACGCTTATTGTATGTTAATTATAGCACCACGTATGCCAGAGAGGTTTAACTATGTAATAGATATAGATCTAACTAAATACCATAGGTGTTAAAGCTCAAACAACACATTTTTGTTAATCAAATGATACTGAATTAACATACTGTACAATAATTGCCTTGTTAAATTTAAATTAAAACCTTATTTGAGACACATAATCTGGAGTGTGACTCACTGTTCTAACCACATTTAGATTGTTGTCAGTACAATTAGGATTTTGAATTTACAAGTTGCTTTTTTTTTTTTTTTTAATTTAATCAATCACTATAGCAACTGCAAAATTAAATAGGAGACGTTCCCCCTTCCAAGTCCACTTTGCTGTGCTTGCTCCTCTCGCTGGTGGAAAGGCAAACTTTAAAAGTTTCTGGAACCCAGCCGCCCCAGAAGCTCTCCCCAGGCTCCTGAGCGCGCCCCGCGGGAAGGCAGCTCACAGAGGCGCCCAGCACCCAGCCCAGGACAATCCCCGCGTACTGGGTGTCGGAGCCCAGCACCCGGGCAGCTCGCTGTGGTGTGCCCCCGGCCGCGGCTTGCTGCTGCGTGCCTGCTGCTGCCGGGGCCGTTTCAGCACAGGCACTGCCTGCCCTCAGCAAAGGCACCCGACGTCCCCAGCGCCTGGCCGCCCCGGAATGCCCCCCGGTAATTAGGGGATGTTCCCCTGTTTGTTGGTGTTTAGTTTCATGTGGCTGTGGTGAGGGTGAGGTTTCTGCAGCCTGTAATTCTCTGAGTCCCAGCAGCTCGGCCGGGAGGTACGGTTCAGCTGCGACGTTTGAGAGCACGCAGGCACAGTGAGAGCTGCTCACAGGAGCACCGGAGGGGGCGAAATGGCTTGTTTTGAGTACGAACACTGGAGAAAGGGTAAAATTAACAAGGAAAGTCATTTTCCAGAAACCGTTTTCTCAAACAAACAAGCAAACAAAAAATATTCAGCAAAAACAACAAACCTTCTCCTCTGTGTTGTAATTCCCAGCTAGGGAAAATAGGGGAAACAGCTCTCTCACTGTCAGAGGGAGCTGCAAAGTCCATGAGAGGACTGCGTGTTTAGATACCCCCATACCCCTTAAAGTCTAGCCTACAGATAATGCTTCCACAAATGCCTACAACTGTTTCTCCAATCCATTTCCCTTGTTGTGTTCGTCCTTACACCATAGGTGCGCTCTCCCTTTGGACTGCAGACGAAATCCCTCGCGTGTTGGTGCGCGTGACCTTTTTCCTCGACTTTTCGCCTGGCTGTCTGTCCGCTCTGCTTTGCAGCTTGTATTGGAAAAACTGTGAGAAAGTCCCTCAAAGAGAGGAAAATACCCCTCCGCTCTGCTGCTCGAGGGCTGGGAAGACTCCCACACCGGCACTTGCTCTTTGCTCGATTGCGTTATGTATTTACTCAGTTTGTCCAAGTGCGGAACACGCCAAGGGGAAAAAAAGCAAGTGAATTTTTCTTACAGAATAGAAAGTATTTGGGCTGGCTTTGAACCTTAACCAAACATTCAAGTCGGTTTATACAACGCACAGCTTAGCTGAACAAAGTTAAACATTATAGAATTACACCGAGTTCGTTGTTTTACCGACGTGCAGTCGGAGAAAGCATTCGCAGAGAGAACACGGGCCCCGTCGAGGACGGCTTCAGCAGAGCTTAGCCCCGCTCCTGCTTCCTGACACACTACACCGGCCGCCGAGGCCGGGGCCGTTACCAGCGCCTTGCCCGGCCCTGAGCACCGCCAGCACCTGGCACCGTTAATAACCCCATTCATGGGGCTCGTTATTTGTACCCTTGCAGGTTTAGGCATTGACCTCAGATTTACAGGTGTAACTTAACGAGGCACATGTTGCAGCCAGATGTCCTGCAAACAGATACCACATATATATCTTTGTACATGAATAATCCTGAAATACTCATTATGAGGCGCGCTCGTGAGATCTGCCTTGTTATTAGAGCACCAGTCTTGCACGTCAGCCGGAACAGATGGAAAAAAACTGGAAAATGTATTTAACATTCCTGCTAGTTTCTTAAAAATAATTATCTGATTAAAAGTGCCAAATGCGATTTTCATTTTTCCTTATTCATCGTACTGGTAAAAGTGTAGTTGAATTGGCAGTGATGCAACACCACAGAGTTATGACAGGAATCATAAAAGGAGCAGGCCAGCGAGTGAATTTTAACTCGAGAATACGGGATTTAAGTACCGTCCAACCTCATTAATTTACAACTGGGGCTTTGTGCAGCAATCATAACATATAAATTATACATTAGGCACTTTTCAATCACAATGAATGTGTTGAAGGTATTCTGCAAGGACCAGCTCGAGCAGCGAGCTGTGGCGCCCGTGTGGAAATGGCCCACGAGGGCCTTGCCTGCCATCCGTGGGCTGGGGGCTCGCCGGGGGCTCACCAGCCCCAGGGAGGGCCAGCATCTCCCTCCACCAGGGCACTCAGTCCTGGCCAAGGGACCAGGAGCCTGCCTTGGGCAGGGTGGTTGGTGGTGGCCCCTTTTCCTACCAGGGAAGTGGTGGTGGTGCCCATAGGTGTGTCAGAAGCCACTGAAGATAAGGAAGCACAAACTTTAATTGTCAGAGAAACACCTGGGAACCCTGGTTTGCATGTGCACGCAGTGACCATGGGCTTAATCTCACCAAACATCCTGTGACTCCTGTCTGAGCCTGTGCTGATCTGCAGCAGGGGCTTGGGTCCCTGCCGGGGGGTGAAGGGGTGCTCCCGAGGACCGCGGGGCGATGCTGGTGACGGCGCGGGACGGACACCCGGCAGCTGGGGAGATCCCGCCCGCGCTCCCGGGGGCTGTGCAAGAAGAGAGAGAAGCCCCAGCTGAATGTTTCAGCCCTCGCATGTAGGTGAGAGACGTGGCTGAATGAGATTTTAACTTAATTTTGGCAGAAAACTGCCAAATTGTGATTCAGGACCGTGCGTTATGCAGACTGCCTTTTGTCTTTGACTTCTACTTACGCTTAACCCAACGAAGATCATTGTCTTTCTCAATAAACACCTGTTTGGAGTTTTTTTAAATGTCTGGTTCCCAAGAGTTGTGTTATAATAAGGCATGGGTTTAATTGCATTGAAAGGGGGAAAAAAAAGGTATGATTTCTAAAAGGACAGAATACTTATGATATTTATGGACCCATTTAACACACTGCTTTGGTTTAAAGAGGTGGGGATTTACATGTGTTAAGTGCTCCTACAAATCTCCTTTACCCTTTCTTGGAAAAGGGCAACACAATAATAATTGTTAAATTTATGTGTTAAGACGTCTGTACTGTAGAGCTCTGCACATCAGTAGCTAAGCACAATAGACTGTCTGCTTCTACTTTTTATCCTGTATCTATTCACCGAAGCACCCGACGGTCCCGATGCCTGGCAGAGGGGTGGCTGGCGCGCGCTCCGTCGCGCAGCTCTGCTCTACCTGGCGAGGGGCTCAGGCGAAGCTCAGAGCAGGGCTGCCTGGTGTTAAAGCTAGCAAAGTGCAATTACACAGCCCGCACGTAGCGCGGTGATTCAGTAAGTGGGTGAAATCCTGAAGCTTGACACGGGGAACGGGTTGGATTTGTGCTCGCGGCAGCCCTGAGGAGCCGTTTCCAGGAGGAAGACCGATGTGCCCATCAGCCAGACCCCCCCGAAGTGCCGCCAAGCGCCATGGGGACCAGCTGGGAGCGTGGCCTCGGCCAGCCCACCCCGGGGTGCTGGGGTTGGGGTCCCACTGGTGTGCCCATGGCTCGCGGGCAGCCCAGCCACAGCTGCTGCACACCCCGGAGCCGCGCAGAGCCAGCGCTGCCCGCGGGCGTGCGAGCCCTGCCGCTGCCCGGCGAGGTCCCGGAGGCAGAAGTGTAACGCCGTGCTGAGACACAGCGATCTCCGGAGCAGATCTTCCTCTACCCGTGATAGAAATAGGCTCCACAAAATGTCAGCGATGTTAAATATGGTGCTAATTGCTGTTTGTTTATTCTTCTCCTTAAAAACCTTCAAACCAACTGAAATGAACCCTCAATGAACTTTTATCACTGATAACACAATCTCTTAATTTAGATGCCTGTAGATGAGCAGGCTGGGAAAAGGCACTCGTGTTTATCTTACCCCGTGCTCAGTACACAGCCCTGGAGAAAGTGTGTTTCTAAAGGCACTGATAGTCAGACAGCCTCCTCTGGGAGAACGGTGTGTTCCCAAATGAGGCTTGTTATGCTGATATGTATCACAGTTTGATTTTTAGAACTCCTGAATATGTTTGCTTTCCGTATTTTTCCATACTCTGATGACTTCACTGCTATTTAGAGCGATGTTTCTCCGCTGAATGCATGCTTGGGTGAGAATATCATATGCACTTACCTGCAGATATCACGATTCTCAGATCAGCGCAGTCCCTGCGGCATGTGGGTGTGAGACCTCAGCCACATGCGCTGCCCATCCGCAGCCGGGATGGGATGGGGTGGCCCCGGTGCCGTCGGCTGAGCATCCCATGCCCCACCTAATGCCTACGGCATTATTTAGTAACGCATCTGTTTGGAGTCATGGCACCACCAGCACCGTAGTATCAGTGTGGGGCCTGGTACTGTGGTAGCCTTCAGAGAACATACAAGAATGCCTCTCTAGAGATCAGGTGCTGATCTCTAAGTTTAGCCTGAAAACTAGAAAAAAAAAAATCTTAACCTTTACACTAGCAGTGTCTTTGCAAAAGCTGTTGGAAGACACCAGGGAAAGAAGTGTACCATCTTGTAAGATGGCTGGATAAGCCTGATAAAGGGATTTGTGTCGACATAATTACTGGGGACTGGACTTGACAGGTCTGGGAGCTTCGTCTACTTCCATTCACTTTGTTTCTCAAATATTTTTGCAGCATTTTCTGTTCCTGGTTCCTGCATTGAAGGCTGACCCTATCTTCTCAACAGCCAAACCCAATGCACAAAGATGGGCTCCTTGGGTGGGACAAGCCAGCAGCAGGAGCGGCATCGCCCTCCTGCTGCATTCATTGCACCACTGCATGTGGGGTCCTGGTACAGTTACGAACCCCAAATCTGCTGTAGTGGAAGGGCGTAAGAGCAGGACCACTCACAGGTCTGTCTTGCCCAGCTTTGTCTCTCCTAGGGTGCAGTGCAACCCTATCCACGGCTTATGCCGTATCATTTTGAGCACGTCATTTCAGTGAGCTAAGAAAAGCTAAGAAAGCCTTTCATGGCAGAAGGGCTGGTAAACCACAGCGGAAGGAGTCTGCAGTGAACAACAGCTGCTGGAGAGGAGGAGGGAGCGGCTCCCCAGCCGCCGGGTCAGCCCTGCGCACCCTGCTGACAGGCCCTGCACTCAGGGTCCTGCGGAAACGGGGACGCCAGGAAACGCCGCACCTCTGGAAGGAGCTGCTGCTGCCGAAGAGATCTGTGATGGCACGGCCACCCCTCCAGCTGCAGAGGGCTTCCTCCTGCTCTCTGTCGGCCTGGACATGGTGTGCGCAGAGCGTGTGAGCTGTACAGGGCAGCTGCCAGGCAGAGGGCATGGCGAAAGGAACGTGTACCTGCCCTTGCCTGGCGCTGGTGTCCACCTCTTGCCATCACTGATATATTGTGCTCTTCGGCCCACGTTAAGCACCGGGTAACTCAGGCTTCAGCAACTGCAATCAATTACAGCTGTTAACCATTGGATCTGCTTGCAAAGCTCCAAAGAAAATCCCAACGTACAAATCCAACTGCAAATCCGTATGATTCACTGGCTACTGGTGCCAAATGATTTTGTTTTACCATTTATGCACAAAGCATTAGTGTATCATACACTAGTGATGTTTATCATCTTGTATTGTACACACAATATTTGGCAGCTCTTTGCCCCGAGAAAGGCACTAATCAAAGCCACGGCTCAGCAGAGCACTTACACGTGTGCTGAACTCCGAGCGTGCACCTAAATTCCCACCTTGCAGGAGAGAAAGTCACCTTTTGCTTAACGTAGTTCTGCCGAAAAAAAATTGCTCCCGTTGGGCCAATGGAGTTTGCTTCCTGAAGGAAAGCTCCGCCAGCAGAATCGGGGTGGTGCTTTCGGGCCTGGCGCTGGCAGCCCCGCACGCCCTGCACAGCCCTGGGGCCGTGTCCCCTGACCTGCTTGGCCTCCTCAGAGACCCCAATTCCAGCAGAGGGACAGGGACAGGCAGTGCTTTCCTGGCTCACCCCTGTCCCAGATGTGCCCCCGCGCTTCCTCCCACCTGTGCTCTTTTGGTGGCCCCTCTAAATGACTGTGTCCGTTGCCCTGCAGCTGTGCATCACCTGTGACAGCCTCTAGTGAGGCTCATTTCCAAAACTTCAAAAGCTCCCCCGCATCACGCCCGCCACTCCCTTCTCTCTTGTTATCGACATGTACAAAAATTCAAAGAGATTCGTAGATGTGAAGCCGTGTAATTAGTGGAGTTGAGATTCAAAGGTAAAATCATGGGAGGGACGTTGAAATTATCCACAGGACAGCCGTTTTGCGGCTAGGGAGCGGTGACTGAGACCCACGTGCACCAGGGGATGCGGGCACCAAACGCAGGGGCAAGGACTGCACAATGAAGGCCACGCACCACGAGCGGCGTGCCCGGGGAGCAGCACGGGGGGCAGCGTGCCCCCGCCGCCGCTTTGGCACCCCGGCGCTTCCTCTGCGAGCTATCCACTCCCATTCCCACTCTCTCCTCTTTTCGGTTTGCCTGTTTATCTACAATCTGTCTATTTAAATTCCTTCTAAACAAGATGGGAATATCTTTGTGCCTGTTTGTAAGAATATTCTGCATCCATCTGTTATTTACATCATTCATTTTCCTGAGGTGTCTCCAACAAATCCTGGCTGGATGCTCTGTATGTGTTATTAATAAAACAGCTGTAAAAATATTAACTGTACGGCCTAATTGTCAGCCCTGATTAAGAGCCAGATTTATCCCCGAACGGATGCTGAGACACGGAACGTGGCTGTTCTCCAGATCTGACCCTTGCAGCTTGCTCCACAGTTTGCTCTTTGAACACTTCAGTTGCAGAGCTGAGAAGAAAGCTTTCACCCTCAACCTCATTACATTTCTCTTTGTTTCTGTGTGCATAGCCCTGCCGGAGCCACCAGTGCTCATTTTATTCTTTTAATTTGCCACTTATACCCTGTTGTAATAAAGTATTACCAGCAGTGTTTAACCTCCACATCATTTCATTTGGGGCGAACCAGCAGCGCTCCAGCAGCGTGTTACTTTACGAATTCGTCAGCATAAAGACAAGTGGAAGCTCCGTGTGCTTACTCCCTGTGTGGAGCTGCGAAGCTGCATTTTGATAGCTTAACTCGGAAAGTTCAAATCCCTACTGGCAGGCAGCAGCTTTGCCACAGAGAGGACAAGGAGGTGCTGTGGGAGAGGCACGTGTGGCTGCTCTTCGGGGGGAGCTTCACCTTTGGGGAGCAACTCCAGCGTACCACCTGCTGTCGGGACCAACACTGGGGGCTTTTTTTCTTCCGACAGTTTTGCAGAGTCAGAGGGAGCCTCCCCTGGCCTCCCCTGGGAGGAAGGAGCTGCTGTTTAAGCTCTGCAAAGGGCCCAAGGGCGCAGCGCGGCGTGCGGGCCCGCATGCGGGCTGCAAGGCTCCGCTCACAGCAGGCCTCGGGCAGTAACGCTCAGCTCCTGGGCCTGATCCTGCCCGGCAGTCTGCACATGAAAATGCCTGTGCTTGGACCTGCTGGGCTTTGGGCCATGGTTTTCGTGAACACCCAGTTTACAAATACCGTTCTGTAAATGTTTAGTAAAAGTAGAAGAACTATGCTGAAGTTTACAGGCAGGAAAATGGCACAACTCTGCTTCTGAAAACATTCCCAGGCCCCCGCTATTTATTGCAAAGGGCTAGAAGAACACAAAAATAATAAGGAATTGGTCTGTGCTCAGTGCTGCCCGGCTGGCACCAAGGGAAGTGCAAGCAAACGGAGCCGGGCGGGCAGGGGCAGCCGCTGCGGCCGGCACCTCTGGGACCAGCTCCTGCTCTGCCTCCTCGCAGTGGGGTCTGGGGCTGGGCCTCCCCTCCTGTCCCCAAGGCCTCTCTGCCTCTCCGTCCGCCTGTCTGTCCCTTGCTCAGACACTGCTGGCCTTTCAGAAGAGCCTCAATGCCCGCAGCACCACACAGGCGGGTGTCTCCCCGAGACCTTGTTTACTAGCCCCCCAAAAGCAGCCGCAAGGCTGGCTGTCAGCACCGAGTAACGCAGGCTCCTGTACTGATTTGCGGAATTTAGCTTAAAAGTGCCCCGTGGAGCTGTAAGAGCTTAGCTGCAGTGCTGGTTTAAGGGAGCAGGAGGCTGGCTGGGGGCATCGCCCGCCCACCCACCTGCACTCCGGCTGCCGGTGTTGCATTCCGGGACAGCTCTCCTAAAACAAGGACATTAGAGTGAAATATCAGGATTTAGCCCAGAATGACTCTTTTGGTTAATTTTTTAGGCCAAGTGCTATTTCAGCAGGTGTCTTTAATTTTCGTTCTGCGGCCAAAACTCGGCCCGTTTTCACTGACTCCTGCGCCACTCGGAGCGGTGGCAGGGTGACCTCTGGTAACAGTTGAGTGGCTCCAATGTCATCCCGTTTTGCAGAGACATGAGGAGATGGAGGAAAAATGTGAGTGCAGTGCCAATCTGAATGCAATACCTTGTGCTGATGTTTGCTAAGCTCTTTCACAACAGAGGAGTTATGCAAACCCAGTAGAAAGTTATTAGGAAGCCCAAAGAGCCTGAAGACAGATCTGGTTCCTCAGCAGGAAAAGAACCGTTCCCATTGCATAGCTGATTTCAGGTCAGAAATATTTTCTAAAGCCATGAGCTCCCCAGGGTTTATTTAAGAAAACAGTCTTTTTTTTTTTTTCTTTTTTTTTTTTCCTTTTTATTTATTTTTTTATTTTTTTCCTGAGAGGTTTGTGGAGATTCAAGATACTCCTTTTTATTTGAGGGCAGTAACTTCTCTCGAGTGCAATCTGAAAGACAACTGGAATTTGGCTCAGTGCAGCATCACGGCGAGGAAGAGCCGTCCCTGCGTTTTACCCAGAGTCGTGCTCTCGCAGGAGCTGGAGTCTGAAGATGAGTGTTTGTGGCATTTTTTATGTTACCATGGGGATTGCTATAGTAACAATTCTCCTAACCCTTCATTTATTAATTTACTTTGTTCTAAAACTAAAGGTAAACCAAATATCCAAAGAAACAATAGCTTTAAAGAGATTTTACCCTTCGCGCAATCCATGTTTAATGTTCAGCGCAAGGGCCTTGAGTTCGTGTTTAAAGGACAACATTTGCAGATAATTTAATACAGTCAAAGGAATGAGATTCCACAAGGTTTCCTTTGAGACTGGAAAACAACAGCTGATCTATGTCATAACACATTACAGCACTCGGCAGTTTAGCAATCCTGCAGCAGCGCTCCCCCAGGCAGGAGGCAGCTCCAACCTGCCCCTCGCTGCCCGCGGGGAGCGCCCGGGCTGGGCGCTGGGAAGCCGGGCATCTTCCTGGGCATCTCTTGCCAGTCGGGGGGTGACGGGGTTCAGAGATGCTGCCGAGTGGCAGCTCCGCATCCAGCACGGGAATGGTTTCCCTCTGCTTGCGGCCCTCCTCGCCCCTTCCCAGGGCTGCTGCCGAGGGTTTGGGGTGGCCGTGCCGAGTCCCCGCGGGGTGCGGGGTGCCTGGGGGCTGCAGCCCCCCCAACACACCCGTGGGGGCCTGGGGGAGGCCAGCGCCCGAGGCAGGGACCCGCCGTGCTGCTCCTGTCCCAGCCACGGGGGGCTGGGGAAGGAAAGGGGCGGCAGCGCTGCGTTGTGGGGGAAACGCAGGCGGAGACACAAAGGAAAGCCAGAAAGTATTAAATATTTTTAAATGCCTGTTTTATTTTACAAGGTGCAAATATTACACTTTGCAGTTACGTAGTAAATACCAGATTACCAGGTAATTACGCTCAAACATTACCAAGTACTGTACCTGCAGAAATAATTGCCATATTAAGGGCAGTTATTCAGTCCCTCGATAACCCTACAGTTTAACAGTTAGAAACAAATATATCATTTATTCTCTTCACATAAAAGCTACCGACCGTTCAGGTATTGCATATGATCAATAGAGGTTTTTAATGGAAGTGCTGCTGATCTAACCTAATAACCAGAGTATCACAAAAGGCAATAAGCAGCTAAAACCAACATGTGAAGCAAAGTCTATATAGCAAGATTGGGAGCCGTTCCAGGGCCCCAAAGGGTCTTCAAATCACTTTATTTTTATGGGGTAAACGTAACCACGTCAAAAACCAAACTTGACATTTTAAAGTGGTTTAAAACTCACTGTAAAACCTTACTCCAGGCATGAGCTTTCTTTACAAGGTCTCAGCCCTGCAGCTATTGTTGTGTCTGTGTAGTTCGGCTTTCCTGGGTTTATTTTCCATGACTGGGTTGTTGTGTTCTTTTTTTTTTTCTTCCCTATTTTTTTAAATAAGTTTTATTGATGTTCTTTTCTTTAAAAATATATATATATATATTTTTTTTTTTTTCCTCTTTTCATTCTATACTATGTAGCAGGTCTGGCTGAAGGGTACCTTGGCCATACTGTGTAGCCACTTCCTTAGCACACAAAGCTGCATTTTCATCAGAATAGGCCAAATTAAAGGCTGGAGCTGTAAATATAAACTCTGGGATTTATAAGGCAGTGTCGGGTAGTTTGGTGGCCACCTTCCATTGCCTTTCAGCAGACGTCTCCATCCCATAGGTGTGCTTGCAAATCCTCCCTTCGAAGGCTCTAGAAAGCTGTATTCCTCTCTGAGCGCTCAGGGGAGGGATGCAACCAGGGTCAGGCAGGGGCCATTCAGGTTTTGGGGCCAGGTTTAAGGGGAAAAAGGGGCTCTGGGCAGCAGTGAGCTCTGCTCATCTGCCCTGGCACAGGGACAGCTGCTGCAGGGGCAAGGATGGGGGCGAGGAAGGGGTCGCCTGGCAGCAGGAGCCCACCACTGGCCTTCTCTTGCACATGCTGGGGTGTCACTGAGCACAAATGCTGTGTCACTGAACACAAATATTCTCACAGAAAAGTAAAAAGGAAAAAGGCCAGCCTTTCCCATTTGGTGTGTGTGATGCAGCTCGTTACTTGGTGCCGGTGAAAGCACGCTGTGTCCCTGCTCTAAAACTGCGCTGGTCCGAGGGATGATGCTCAGCATGGTGACGGTGCCTTGTGGCCACCATGCCCAGAGCCTGGAGCGTTTAGCAGGCAGCCCACGTAGTGCTGGCTCCAAACCAGCATCTCCTGCCGCCGTGACTTACAGGAGAACCATTCCAGGGGCTGGGAGCAGCACGCGGGACGCCGTGGGGATATGGTTATGCATAGAGCGAGCGCAAGGAAATCTGTCTCTTTGTGAGGGAGAAAATGTCATTCCCTACTTAGCACTGCTTTGCATATTCTTTTGTAAACACAAAACTGTTGTTGGCAGCAAAAATTGCTTTTCTGTGGAAGTTACAGGGTCACGGCGCAGGTGGAACAACACGGCGGTGACAAACAAGGTCGGCCGTGCTCATCTGCAGCGTCAGGGCAGATGCTGCCCTCAGCGAGCTGCCCCCACCTCGTCCCTGCCTCGTGCAGGTGTCACCGAGCGGCTGGGCAGCTCGGCCGCCGGGGCTGGTGCAAAAGGAGTGCTTCACACGGGCGCAGCTCCTAAATCCCCAAGGGCCAGAGCCTCTGGGGCGCCCTGGGCAGGTACAAGCGCCTGGGGACCAGACCTCTGCCCTCAGCTCTCCTCCTCCCCCGTGCTCTGGGACAAGCAGATACCAAGGGCCAGGGGACGAGCACCCCCAGCAGCACTGTGCCGTAAGAGGAGGCTGTGCTGCAAAGGGAAAGGCAAAAACTGCCCTGCGGTGCTGGGGCTGCAGCAAAGGGTGGGGAAGGGCTGCGGGGGGTGGCCGCAGGTAGGACGGGGGAGGCGGCTCCGCGCCGTCCGCGCCCCTCCGAAGCGCTGCGTCTCCGAGCAGAAGTGGCTAACAAATCTCCATATGGCACGCGGCTCGTGCTGGCGGCCCCAAATCGAGTTAGGATGAGTAAGAGGAATTGTACTTCATTGTTATTTTTAATATTTGAAACTTCGCCTATGTTGGAGGCACGACATTGCTCAGCGTGTGAAGTACACAGAAAATAGCAGCTAGTGGCATAATCCCCGTTTCAGAGGAATCCAGGGAAACGTCACAAGGAGAAGCACGTTCCAGAAAGGATTTTTTTTTGTTGTTGTTAGTTTTCAGTGGCTCTAATATTGGTCAAAATGTTGTAAATCTGAGGTAGAAAATTCTATTAGTATCTCATTCGCAAGAGCCTTAACTGTGAAGAAAGAACTGGATTACTGTGAAGGGAAATGAAGGGTTTGTGTGCCAGACTGGGGGGAAATCCAGGAGCGCTGCCGGCCGCAGCCCGTGCGGACACAGGCCCTGGGGGGCTCTTGCCACTGGGTTTCCACCTGGGCTCCGACCTCAAGCAGGGTTTCCTTCAGAGCTCAGTGGGTAGAGGCCTGGAGCTCACGGGCATTTTGAGCGTGCTGTTCTGCAGTAAGAAGGACTTAGGCACTGCATCACCTTGGCACTGACCGCCGGAGTCAGTCCCAGACCAAACGCCATGGTTTTCGGAAAGCCCCCCCACAAAGCTGGGACTGGCCACAGCGGCGGTTAAATAGGACTGGGGAATATGGATCATACGGTGCCTCGGGAAACTTTACTCCCCATCTAGAGAATCGGTTTACAGCTCTTTGAGACGATAAGACATTCTCTGCCCTACTTAGAAGTGGGGCAGATTTCCCAAAATGTTTTGGTATTAAAAGATACGTCGAAGATCTTACCAGGTCCTTCAAAAGCCGCTAAGCACTGAAACCTGTGACAGTGAGAAGCCTACTTTGGGAAGACGTATCAGGTGCCTGTCTCTAAAGTTTAATTTTAAAGGAGTGATCCCCATGTGTTGAAGTGCCGAGCAGATCAGCACCCAAACCCGGATCCTTGGAAGATTTTTTGGCACTTCTGAAGCCAGCAGCGTTGGGCACAACCCAGACCCATGCACCCAGAGCCAGGAGGGGGAGGCCAGGCCTCCGGAGGGGAACCCGGAGTGCCCATGTTAGCACCCGTCCCGCGGGACCACGGTGGCTCTGCGGGGTGAGCGAGGCACAGCAAGGCTGCTGGAGCTCGTGCTGGAATGGGGCTCGGTGCTTTCCAGTCACGGTGGTTTCACCCACGCAAAAATGTGTGACAAGGCTTTGGAAGGCTTCGGGCACCGGTAGCATGGCCGAAGGAAGGGGAAGAAGAGGCCAAGGAGGACGGGTGGGGAGGCTGCCCAGGCGCGCGCCTCCTGAGCACCTTCCCTGCCCAAGGCTTCCTGAGAACTTTTGAAAAACTCCATTAGCTCTCTCCGTTTGAAGGTGACATTTATTTTCAATTCTCCCCACAATATGATGATGAAATTACATGAACTTTAAATCAAACTTTCGTGCAACAGGATAAATAAGTCTCGCAGCTGACTGCGCCGATCCGGCGTCAGAACAATCGCGCCAGCGCTGCAATTTTATCATCTTAACAAACGTTTGTTTTGCATTTGCATTTGACAATGGAATTAATAAACTATTTCACCAATTTAAGTTTAATGAAAAGTGTATCTCACCACTCAGCTCCTGACCCCACTTATCTCGTTTATAGAGTTTGCAGTTTACATAATGGTAAAACGAGGCATTTTCTTTACATCATTTCAAACACCTCCGTTTCCAATTTTCGTGGTAACAGTAAGGGCGCTTAACAACAATGGTCCATTGATCTGGGTTGTCTCTTACCTGCCCCGGAGCCGCCGGGCAATTGTTAAATGCAAAAGCCACAAAACCAGATAACAAAATAGACCATTAGTGTATAAGCTTTGGCCACAATGGTTTCAATAATAATTAATATGCAGGATAGCTAGTCGTGTCACACACCATTTCAGACTCGAATTGCATCTGTCAGTCCAAATTCTGACTATGTACGCGGCATCCAGCACCGAATCTAGTTAGACAGCTAACTGAATTAAAACAAAAATCTACAGATGCATGATAAATGCACAGGATGCTATGTCACACATGAATGACTTCTGTGCAGGCCAAATGACAGATGTATTTCCTCGACTCCAGGCCAGACTCCAGCACAAACCACTCTTCATTTATCAATAATTGGGCCTTAATTTCATTTGGCAGTGCTAGAGCAGCATGCTCAGCTTCCTCTCCAATAGACTAACACTAATTAGACTTTTTTTTGGGCATCAATCTTTTTATTTTATCCTCTAATAATCAACCATAAGCATAGCTATATCTTGCCTTTTTCGAGGGACATGGTGCGCTTTACTCATAACTCATTATTAGCAATAATGGAATGGGAATGGGAACCGTTCTATTATTTATGTCTGAGAGAGAGAGAGGCACGGAGGCAGGAGTGGGGGATCGTATTCTGCCTATTCACATCGAATCAATGTCTCGATTCGTTTGCCACCTCTTTTGAATAATAAATGTCATGTTCTATTAGTCCTTATATACCAAAAAGGAGATTTTAGTTAAATAGAGACTATTTATCAGGGAGATTTTGGGTAGAGTTGAATACAGGCACAGCAATTCTGATGTAAATGTGGCATGCAATATCCAGGCGCTGGTACCATTAAGGCTCAGTCCCGAGGAACTGCTGAGCACTTCTGAGCAGTGCTGGGCATCTCAACTCCACTTAAAAAAAAAAAATAAAATCAGTTCCATGGTAATTATGGGCACCAGACTGGACTGCGTTTCTTAACTTCACGGTTTGCTAATGGCAGACAGTAAGATCCCAAACAAATCTGCCTTACTTAATTTTTTTTTTCCTACAACCCACAGATATGTGTACCTTAATGATTCTGTGATTCTGTGTATGTGGGCATATGTAGATACACACATGCACACACGTTTGGAGAGAAATGAAAGAATATGTAGGTGAGAGCATGCATGCATATGCATAGAGGCAGAGACGGGATAATCTTATAGCTTATTTACACTGCACATTATGCCATCAAAGGATTTACCCCTGCAGAGTTGAGCTTTGCAGCTAAATTCCCTGCAGTTTCAAATGCAGTGATTGAACTGACCTTGGTTTACGTAAGTTTTGATCTTATCACCCATCTTCCCCATAAGCTCAGAGACAAGCATGATATTCCCAAAGCCTTTTTCTGCCTTCAGGTGACAAAGTGAAAAGGCTGTTCCCATTTGCAGAGAAGACCTTCGCTTTAGGTAAGTGTTAAGCCCTATTGATTTGCTCCAGGGATCGGTGCTGTTCAGCGCCACTCGCGCCCCCGTCAGTGTTTTCGCACACAGCACTGTGTTTATTGGCACAGACTAAATCAGTGATGTGGTCCTCAGGGCTGATTGCTATGCCCAGATGATCTGTTGGAGTTTGCTGCATGATCCAATCTATGGCATAATTGAAGAGGATGAGGAACAAAATTCATCCTTGTTTCACCCCAGTAACTACGCCAAATTCAACAGAGAGCTCTCCATATGGTCCAACACAAGTTAGGTAATGTGTATATTATGCCATAATAAATGAAGTCTCATAGGTCTTAGTGGCTAGTTATTATCAGAGATCTTTCATAGCAATTCATTGTGATTGGAACAGAATGCAGCAACTGGAAAAATGATAAATAGTGCTGCTGTACGGTTATGATAGTGATGGAAAAATCTGGGCTCGCAGTCTTTTGCTAAATAACAATGTGCCCACATGTGTTCGCTCTCCACTTTTGGAAAAATCTAACTGCTCTGAATTCAAATTTATTTATTTCCAGGATGAATGCAGATGTATTTCAAGGGCCTCTTCCTAAATAAGCTGTGTAACTCCTGGGAGGCATCTTTTCCCAGAGGGTACGAAATCTGGGAGTGCTCATTAGCTCTAGTGGCTGTTCCAGCAAGTGAGCGAAGGCAAAACATGCCTGGGAGTCAGACTCTCCTTTCCTTTTAGTTGGTGCCACCCAAATAAAAGCAGTGTTTAGACTCTTCCTTAAGGTGTCAAGCAGTCCTAAAGCTTTTTTTTTTCTTTTTCTTTATTTTTTTTTCTCCTCTGGTTGGAAACGTGCTTAGATTTGTATCCTCCTCCTACTTCTTTGTTGTTGTTATAATTAAACTCTTTGTGTAATAAATTCACTGAAAAAAAAGTTCAGATGGAAAAGTCATATCATGGAGTAATATCCCATGGGGGCAGTGGAAGTGCCGTCAAGGATGCATTTAAATACAAAGTACTAGTAAAAAGTTGTTTTTCTCTCCAGCTCCATTTCCATGCCCTCAGTGCACTAAGTAGCCACATATTATATTGCAATTCTGATAAATTGTAGCGTTCCTTGTCGCTGCTACTCTCTACAGCAAGGAACTTTATTGTCAGTGTGATACCTGCCTTGCTGACTCATTTATTTCACTTGATGGGAACAATGAGGAGGCTCCTTCCCCCTGGTCCAGGCGCTCCTGGCTGTTAACTTACGCCCACGGCCTCAGCGAGTAGAGAAGATCCAGCACTGCCCCCACATCTGCCAATAGCCTAGCAGACATGCAGCCCAAATGTTTGGCACAACCACCAAATCAGGGCCGCTTACCCCAAAAGACTATTTTTCCCTTTCTCGTTATTTTATTACATGTGATTTTGAAAATATAGATTTGCTTCCCAACCTTACCATTGCTTTCTAAAGTAACCCCAGAGCATCAAACGCTATCTATATATACACTCATTTTCACCATAAAAGCAACAAGACCAAATCTTCAAAAAAGTCCGCTCCAACTCGATAGATTGATTACCAGATTCAGCTCCTGATTATCTGGAAATGTGCAACTGCTTTTTCTGTCCATTGACTCAAGCTGCAAGCCTGCCACTTAAAAAAGATTTGTTAATGAGGTTTCAATGCCACTGGGCCCTTAACATTTCTTTTTTGCCTATAAACTAATTTTATTGTTTTACCGTAGTGAGGAAAATTGCTGCATTTGTCTCGGAATGAAAAATATTGCCCTATGAAAGATAAAGAGCTGATTAATAAAAGAAGGTTTTTAAAAATATATTATTTTGGGATAAAAACAAAGTCGATAAGCTCAGGAGCACTAGGGAGCTTTTTTACTTCCTTCGCGCTTCTCCAAGTTCAAATCTCAGCCCGAAACACCGGGAGAGGGCTCGAGCGGCCGACGTGCTCCGCGGGCATCTCCCGAGCTTGGCCCGCAGGTTGAAACCGTTCGCGCCTGCCGGGTCCTGGGGAAGCTCGATGCCTGGAGGAGCGGCGTCGCTCCGGAGAGCGGGGTGGCGGTGGCACGGCGGCAGGGGCCCGCACCCAGCCCTGCTCCACGCTGCCATGCCCGCAGGGACCCGCGCCGCAGGAGCGTCCCCGGGGCGCCCGCCGCACCTTCCCTCCCGCTGCCCCCACTTATCGATACCTTCCTCGTTCCCAGACTTTTCTGGTCTGTTACCATGGCAATCCCTTGCCTCAATGGGGTCCTTGTGAACTTGTTTACCATCCCAATTATAACATTTTCAAATCCAGGCTGATTATGACAGCTCTGTGTCGCCCATCTGTGCCTGATCTGATCAGCACTTCCACAACAATACGTTGGCAGGTCACCACTGCCCGCACCGCGCGCTCCCCAGCAGAAACGCAGCGCGCTCGGGTAGATGCTTGTGGGACGCGGAGGATCGGCTGCTCAAAGCCCAGCCTGCGAGGCAGCCAGGGGTCAGTGCCACGTCGAGAGGGCAGTCGCCATGCTGGCACATCCAAATCTCCTTAGAGGGAGGTAAAACACAAAAAGGAACAACTCCGCTGGCTTTGGGATCGTGGCCCTTCTGTGCATGAGCCGGTGCGGCCCTGCAGAGAGCAAGGTGCTGGTGCAACGACACCCAGGCTGCGTCCGGCCAGAAGGGCTGAATATGAGAAAAAACATGAGAAAAATATGAGAAAAATATATATGAGAATATATATGAGAATATATACGAACATATATATGAGAATATGAGAAAATATGAGAAAAAATGTGAGAAAAATGGGTGAGACGATTACATCAAGAAGAAACCAAACCACATACCTTCTCCTTCACCTCTTTTTATGACTACTGTTCAAAAAGCAGCATGGTTTCACATGCTTTGTAAAGAAACCACTTTTTCCAGTAAAAATGCAATTTGTCCAGGGCATCGGACATGGCGCAGCCCAGGTAAGGTTCAGGGCATACCCATCGCTTTTTCCAGTTGACAAAAACCAGCCCAGCTCTGAGGCGCACAAAGCCTTCTTCAGATCCTGCATATTCGCAGCTATATTTTGTGTGGAAAACCTGTTAATTTAACAAAGAGGACGGGGAAGGGTACAAGAAACCAGAGGCCTTAACATATCTGCCAGGGAATAGATTTGAATGGGTCTCTTAATCCTGTGGGCAGGAAGCTACCGAGATCCATGGCGGAAGTCACAGCCAAATACTTTCAGGCTAGAGATAAGCAGGTTTTGGTACAAATTTTCAACAGGGATGAAAATTTAGCCATTGGAAGCATCTAGCAAGAAACATAATGGAAAGTCTGTCCCTTCAAGTCTTAAAATCAAGACAGATATCCTTATGAAAGGGCTGTTCTAGCTCGGCAGCAGGACTGTGCTGGATGCAGCTATTCTGGGGTTTAGATTAAATTAAATGATGATAATGGTTCCTTGTCTCTGAATCTGTAAAAGAAAAGTACACTTAAAAAAATATGTTCTGGTGTCACTTGTGCCAACTTGTGACTCAACTGCAACATGCGCATATTTCTCACAGTTGAGGATTTTTCCAAATAACTCGGTGTTCTCAATAGGTTCATTATGAACCTCTGAAAGAGCATTGTTAGCATCAGCCCGGGACCGAGCCTCCTCCCGCTCCATTTCCGTCCCCTCTCCAAATCTCCTCCGTCGCCGGGAATGCTGCTTCCACTGGGTTTTCCCAATGAAGATAAAGCAAATCTGTCTGTCAGCATGTGTCTGATTAAGTATTTTCTTACTGTGCTTAAAAAAATAAAAAGTGCTTTGGCTGGTAACCGGGAAAGTGCAATGTTGCAGATGTCCAAAAGAAGTTCCTGAGACACCATTATAAAAACAACATTGCTCTGGAAAGGAACAAAACAAAACACAACAGGAATTCGTGTTCCCTCGACGGAAACATTACAATGCTCCGCAGATACCACGATAACTGGCTGAACACTTGCTTGGCGCTTAGGGATGCCTGTCTCAGAAGACATCGCTTTCCTGTGTACCGACAAAGCTCTTCCTGTGCAGTTTCACCCTGACGCGGCGGAGCATCACCCCCTGGCCCTTCCCCAGCAGAGCTCGGGGCGCTGCGCACAGCCTCTGCTCGCCCAGCCCCTGAGGCAGGAGCTGGGAAAAGCTGTGCTGTGGCTCCTCGCGTCATTTAAGAACTGAGGGGAATTCTTCTTTCAGAACGGATAGTAAAAAACGGCCTTTTTCGCTTTTTCTCTGGCAGGGTCCCAGCCCGAGGTGCTGTGGCTGCGGGCAGCCCGTGCCACCCAGCCTGGCCGATGGCATTGCCCCCCCGGCCCGGAGCCCAGCGTGGGTTTGTTCTCTCAGTACAGACACCACCGGAGATCATAGGCTTGAACAGGCTTCCAAAGCACCACTGCTCTCTGTTTTTTTTCTCATGTCATTTTCATCCCGTTTCTGTTTCTCTGCTCCCAGTTCCAAATTCTGGAACAGGAACTGGGGGCGCTTTGCTTATGAGCAGCAGCGAAAGCCACTGATAACGGAGTGAGCGGGCAGCACTGGCACGGGGACAGCCGGGCAGCAGCCGCTGAGCTGCGCATCGCACCCTCCTCCTGCCCCCGGCCGGGCTGCCTGTCCTCCTGCGGGGAGGAAGAGCTCCGTCCTCATCCTCTGCATCTGCCTTCCCCGCGCGGCTGCACGGCGCGCGGCCATGTGGCCGTGGGGACCTGCCTCTCCTCAGGCGATTCGCGGCACCAGAAAAATGATGGGGTTTGGGGTGGTTGGCTTTTTTCTTTTGCAGAACCATTTCCCGTTTTTGTTTGCCATTAAAGCCTAACTTAATTTCAGATGTGCCTGTGGCAGACCATTTTAGTTAAACGCCGCCTTGCCTGCCAGAATACTTCTACCGTACTTTGTTTTTTTTTAATCCCACTAAGCTGAGAACATCTTTTGCTTGGTTTGGAGAGACACAGCTGAAAAAAAAAAAAAAAAAAAGAGCACAGAAGGCCTGGTTTTAAAAATGGATGTGTCTGTGCGCTGGGGAGTGAGCTCCCTTCTCTCACTCGTGTCGGTGGTGCTGCTCGCGTCCGCAGGGCGGAGAGGGGCAGTTGCAGAGGCTTCTGCCCTGCCGCTTTATAGGGCCTGCCAAAAATCGAGCTGTATGAAGGAGAAATGGTGTCTCCCTTTCCACAACACAAGCTGCCTTCCTTGCCAAAGCGAAGGGAGAGGAGAGCAAACCGTGGCGGTGACAACCTCGTTCCCTGGCCGCGGGAGGGGACGCGGCCCGAGGGTGACTACAGCTCAGCCTCACGCCTCCGGTGCGTGGTGGCTTTCTGGGGATACTGAGTGCCACTGCTTTTGTTGTAAGGCACGGTGGTTTTGCCTGCTTTATTATTTTTTGTATTTTAATAAATATTTATGATGCTATTATTAGGTTGTAAGTTGCTGCATTATGCTACTAAGAGAAGTTCCTGGCAAAAAAAAAAAAAAAAATCATCTAAAATCCTCCCAGTCCCAAGCTCTGACAAATGGAAGAAACCCTGGTTCCAGTTTCCCTGTGGAGGGTTCCCTGTGCCATGGCCCAGCCCTGCATCCCATTCCTGCATCCCTTTCCCACCCGAGTGCAGCCCAGGCCTGCAGCGCGGCCGGGGCGGGTGGCACCGCGGTGGCTTCATGGGGCCGGGGCTTTGGCGAGCACAGGCCCTGGGTACGCCTGCTCACGGGTGGGCTGGAGCTCTGCTTGTTGATCAGATGATTCATCTTCCTTGCTGGGTCTTTGCTTTAGATCCGATTTCCAGGGCATTTGAAAAAACAAAGCAGAATCAGTTAGGTTACCTAAGTTGATTACTGTGTTTGTTATTTAAAACAGAAAACTTCTATTAATACATGACAAGGCAACCGCCTCTGGTCCTTCCAGGGGACACAGCTGTGTCCTCACGCTCAACCCCGAGCCCGGCCACGCTCGCCCCTTCTCCCCCCCCCACCTGGTTCTCCCCCTGGCTGGGTGGTGGCCGTGTCCCAGCGCCAGGGGCAGCTCCCCGCGCTGGGGGTCCCCTGGCTGCGAGTCGTGCGGCGGGGCTGCTCGTGAGCATCCCCAGCACCTCCACGGCACCTGGCAAGTGCCAGGGCCCCTTCCTGCTCCCATACAGCCCGGGCTGCTCCCCCAGCCCCTGCCCTGCGCACACCAGAAGCCCCTTGGTGCTCTGGGTGCTCGGGGAGGAGGAGGAGGAGGGTGCTGCTGGATGGCAGAGGCGCTCTCAGCGCACGGCTCTGCACCGAGTGTCATGCTGCACATTTGGCTCTGGGCCCAGGGCTGGATTTAGTCATACAGTGTTAATTTTAAATTCTTAAAAATACCGAGAGGGAAGCAGGGAGGGCAGCTGGAGGACTCTGTTAGTGTCGGCGAGACAGATCCATCTTTGTGGCACAGCGGGGACAAAGGCAGGGAGAATCAGCTGGTTTCTGCAGCATTGGATTGTGCTAGCGATGGGCAGGGGGCAGGCGTTGGCCTCGCCTCATGCCCACGAGAGGGGAGGTGCCCTCAGCTGTTGGGGCAGGGGGCTTGCTGCCCAGCGCTGTGGCAACCCTTAGTCCTGCAGAAAGGTCCCACTGCCGCCAAACCCATGGCTTCAGCCAACAGCGGGGGCTCGCGCCAGCCCCACGGCCGCCCCAAGGGATGGGGCTGCGTGCCCCCCGGCCCGGGACAGCTCCCGCAGAGCCGGCGCTGACACCGGGGATTGCATAAGGCAGCCGTCAGGAAATAGCAACGCCACCGAATGACTCACACAGCCAGCCTCTCGCTGGAGCTGTGAATTTCTCCTTCAGGAAAACGTTTGGGGAATTTTCTGGAAATTGATAATTTGCTTTCAGTGACTGCATGGACAAATATTCACAGGCCTTTTCCCCAGTGAAGCCTGAGCAGCTAAGCGTTGTCAGGATGTGCCAGTAAAGGCCACAGGACAGAACACGCAAGCAAGCCTGGGTTTTATTTGATTTTCTGTGGCAGGTGGCTCGGGCTGTTGCTGTGTGCTGGTCAGAGCTGCAAAGGTGCCTCTGCCATCGGGACCCTGCACGCGCCGGCAGAGCTGACGGGCACCACGCTCACTTTTCTGCAGGGGCTGTGCTTTTAGCTTTATTCCAACAGACCCCAGCACCCCGGCACCGCAGCCTCCCGAAGCCACCCAGCAGTGACAACCAGGCGGCCGCCGGCAGCCCCGGCCCCGGCGGTGTGACACCGGCCCCTCCGCGGCTGCTGGGCCCGGACTAAGAGCCGGCCTCTTCTTTTTGTGGTGAATAATTAGCTTTTTTTTTGCACAGAAACTTTCCAATGTGGGAGCGAGCACTACTTTGCCCAGGAAGGGCATTTTTTAATTGGGGATGACCAAAAGACAAATAAGAAGAAGAACAGGCTCGCTGTGAACCTTGGGATGATTTGCAGTAACCCTCGGCTCCCTGGAAATACAGATCGTATGTCTACTGGACATAACATATGACTAAGATTGGGACTTTTTCTTCAACCTCATTTTCAAAGCATACACACCCAAACAAGGACTGTTCAGGTCTTCATAGAGTCATCTAGGTTGGAAAGCACCTTCAAGGTCATCGAGTCCAACCACAAGACCACGACGCCCCTTACAAAGCATCCTGCAGGAAAAAACATCAAGGGTCACACTTCGGCTTTGCCACAAACGATACAATATGAACTCCTCCACGAGAGGCTCCAAAATGTTTTAATTTTCTGTTTGTTTGTTTGTAATCTGGTACGGTCGCTGGCAAAGCCGGTGGCAGCGTCTGCCACAGCGCTGCTCTGGGGCAGGGACACGTCTGTCCCCACCGCAGGTCTCTCTCTTTCTCCCACCCACTTAATTTATGCTAATTATCAAATGCTGAATGTTTGGCTCCAAAATATCAGTGCTTCCAGTTCCTAGGTTTTCTCGGCAGAGGGTGGATAAAAGCGATTTGCTTAAATGGGGACTTAATATTCAAGTTTCTGTATCAGTCACCTATTTTTGATGGTTTATTATGATCAGAGGTACAACTCCATTGAGCGATCAGTGCCTGCGGAAATTTTAAAAAGAATGGGGAAAATTGTATACGGTTATAGAATTTTTGATATGCATGTTAGTTTTAATCTGAGCAACATTATCATAATTTAACAGAGGAGATGTGAAACATTCAGATACAATAGCTGATGTAATTAAATGTAGAAGGGAGCTGCAGAGAAATGACAGGTTTCCATTTTCAGTACAAACACTCTTCCAAAAATTATGGGTGCTCAGCAACAAATATGACACCTATCTAAATTCAGGAAGTACAAAATGTTCATATTCATATTAAAAGAGAATGTGCAATCAGAAATCAGGCTGAATGGCAGAAAAAAATGCAGACGCGAAGACCACATCAGATGAGGGCGAGGCGCAGCTGACCGAGCCGGCTCTGAGCAGCACCTCTTATAAACGTGGGGGTAAAATCCTACGTGCTCTGATACAAGCGGAGCTGTGGGAGGCTAAAAGAGGTGAAATATTGCCCTACATCCCACTGACACGTTGCAACCCCTTTCTGTTATCTGAGCAGTGGGGAAACTGTGCTCTCCACGGGATTCCTTCCTGAGCCTTGACCTCCTCGTCTTCACCCTTGTCCTCCTCTTCCTCCTCCTCCTCCTCCTCCTCCTTCTCTTCCTCCTCGATCTCCTGCTCCTCTCCCTCCTGCTCCCCACGGCACCGTGCCCGGGGCAGCAGATGGGGCCGGGAGGAGGCTGCTGAGACTCGGGGAGCACTGGGCAGAGGTGGAGGTGTCGCCGCGGAGCCGCACTGTGTGAAAAGGATGGGGAGGAGTGCACGGGGATGGGGAGAAGGCAGATTCGTGGGTGTCTGCTGATTTTATTTGCTTTATGGAAATGTAACAATTGCCTCCATTCAGCAGATGAAGAAATGAGTCACGGAGGAGCCGATGGTTCACATGTAGCTGTGTAGGACATCTGTGTCACGTCAGGCAACTGAGGCCTTTCCAAGGGCTGGCTGCTGCCCCCGCTCCCATCCTTCCTCCTTCCCCTTTGTTTCCTTCGCCAGCTCCTTTTCAACCTAATGTGCTCCGTGGCGAGGGTGCTTCAGAGCAAGGGTGTTTCTCTGAGGCAGGAGGATCAGGACGGCTCTGCAGTCGCAGTTTCTGAGCTGAAAGGAATGTCAACTATTCCATTATTGAAAACTAGGGGGAAGAATTACACCGGGCTGGGAGCAGCGGATAAACAGGCAGCTGGCACGGGGAAGGAAATTTCTTCCTTTCCCTACCTTGTGCTTCTGCAAGTCACAACTTTGTCAGTGTGTGCCTAACTGTGGATTTAGAAACCCGAGTGTAGACTCCCAGCCTTCCCCATGTCTATTTGCGTCTCAGACATGAGGCCAGATGCTCGGCTCGGAGAGGCTGGTGCGCTTCCAGGGGAGCGGGGGGTGCGGGAGCCTTCCCTGCCCAAGGAGCTCCCTCGGTGCCTGCGGGCAGCCCGGAGACACGCAGGCGGAGCAGCAGGGGGCTTCACCTTTCCCCCATCGCTCCTGCCGCAGGATGGGGGTGGCAGGGCCGCAGTCGGGCAGATGAGGTGCCTGGAGGCCGCAGACACCGCTGGCCCCCTCGTGCCACCGGAGGAGCCCCAGCTGGGTGCAGCCGCCGGGAGCGCGGGGCTGCGGGCACTGGGCTGCCACAAGGCTGGCGGGGGTCCCCACGGTGCCATCGGCCCCTGCCCTGACAGGGGGACCCGCGGGCAGCCGGTGCTCGAGGGGTGGGCACCAGGCTCAGTTTGCATGAAACCTGCAGAAACGTGCGAGGTGAGCGTCCTGGCGCTGGGCAGCGTGTGCAGCCGCCTGCCTCCCAACACTGCCACGCCGCGTCTGCCGCGAGAGGACACGGCCCCGTGGCAGCAAAGCCCTCTCCCACGACTGGTCAGAAAAGCAGAAGATTTGGTGCTGCTTGTAAGGCTTCCTCCTCCCCTGGTGCAAAGCTCGTTTGCTTGGTAGACAGTCCTCATGAGCATTTCAAGCAGAAGGTAGAGCTGGCGGCTTGGCAAGGCCCACACTGAAAATCCGTATTTGGATCATGAATCAGTACCATAATTTCTGTGTAAAGGAACATTTCAGGAGGATTTATAGCATAGCATGCTAACATCGGATCTGCTTGTCACAGATCGTGTTAAAGGCTACAGATAAAAGGTTTGCAGTTTACAGCCCTGGAAAATTAGAATGAATTCCCTGCTGTGAGCACAGCGCAATGACTAGCAGAAATCTTCCCTCAGACACTAAGTTGGACCAAGAGCCACAGCTGACTGATGGCAAAAACAGCTTCGAGAAGATGGTTATGTACCCAGCCACCGAGAAACAAAACCTCGGGGGACAGTGAGCAGCGGTGGTGCCACAGCCCACGGCCTCGCATGGCGAGCACCAGGGGCCGGCAGGGACAGCACGAGGGTGTGCCCTGGCAAAAGTCAGGGGCACCGTGAAATGGCTGAAAAACACGTGAATAAATCTGGAGACAGAGTTCTTAATCCAAGACCTCTGACTCGTAGTGCACATCGTTTCCCTGTGTAATTTTTTTTCTTTCTTAAAGTTGCCATCTTATGTCGTGCACTGACTTCTGCTGTTCCTCAGGCCTTCCACGAAAGGATGCTGATATGAACTAACCCGCCCTTGACACTGGCAGGATTCAGGGAAGTTCGGCTCAGGCTCAGCTCCCACAGCCAACCTGTCCACGTCGACACGGCTGGGACCCCGCTCCCAAGCACGCAAACACGTTGCAGCTGCATGCCACCACCCTCCAGATTTGCTTGAAATTAAAGACTTGTGCTTAAAACTGTGTTCAAATCCGCGCACCCCTGAATAAAATCAGACATGTGCACGGCAGTTACATAGAAAACAGAAAGTCTACTTGCAACACGAAATTAGGCTCATTGGACTTGTTCAGATTTTTTTTTTGTGCAATTTTAGGATATTCGAGCTCAAAAGACAAAGTAGAATTTCCAAACCATTGAAACTAATATGAAGAAAAAAATTAAGAAGTTTGCCTAAAAAGCTTCTGAAATGGGACCGGAGAATTTTTCACATAGAAGAAATGTACAAAAGCTCTATGAACATGTTTTCTCTTTTCAAAAGCTGTTTTCTAAATGTCAGTTTTATCGCCTTTTTTTTAAACCATTTATGACCATATGTGTTTTTATGATATTCACAACATGCTTGTGCCACACAAGATGCAAATGTAATTTCCTGTTATAATGGCACAATATGCATAGCAACAAATGAGAAATGAGTGACACAAAATAATGAAAAGTGGCTCTGTGTGTGTGTGCCGGGAGGTTTTTTTTTTTCCCCTAGGAGGGAATTACCCAGGGAGGTGACAGAGGGCTCCGGCACTGGGTGTCCTCGGGATGGGACCTCCCGCACCTCCACCTCTAACACGTGGAACCTGCATCTCCCCCAGAACAACCCGATACGTTTGCACGTCAGCAGCGATGTCGTTGCTCGCAGAGCAGCGATTTCAGGGCGTTTGGGGCAGGGCCACCCTCAGCAAGGCAGGTTGTCCTCCTGCTGGGCTTGCAGCAGCAGCCCCCAGAGCAAACCGCAGCGCGTGGTGGCACGTCCCCTGCCAGCACCAAATGCCGGGCGAGCTCCTGCAGGACCCAGGGCAGGTGCTGAGAGCAGCCCTGTGAGGGCCACGGCACCTCGCAGCCGAAGGGCAGCACCACCCCGGCTCCTGGAGGTTCAGGGCCCGAAGCCTGCCTGGGCACACCAGCAGGCCGTGAGAAACGAGCACGGGGCAGTGCCTGTCTTACGGGGTTTGAAAGAGAAAGGGAAAAAAATGGAAAAAAAAAAACCAAACATAATCAGGAAATGCTTGATTAAATGCCGTTTGTGCGTGCTGTCCAAAACACCAAAACAAACGAAATGAAGAAGCAAATAAACAAGAAAAGGGAAAGAATTTCCTCGCAGGCAAAAGCGGTGCGGGGGCTGCGGGGCCAGCTGGGTGCCGGGGTCCTGCCTGCACGGGGTGGCCCTGGTGGCGGGGTGCAGCCCACAGCCGCTAGCACTGCACCACGGAAAGGTGTTCTTAAACCAGCTGCAAGCTTCAAAAGCCTCAAGTGAAATATTTTATTGCCTATTTTAAGCCAGCTCTGAGAGCACGACACGTTGTGACTGAGGCTGGGCAGGAAAATGCTGACTGAAATTGTTTCTTACAGGAAAGAACAGTTTGAATAAAACCATTTTTGTCAGGACATCACACTTGGCAAAAATAAATTATAAAGAAAAAACATTTGGAAACAAAAATGTACATTCAAAGTTTTATTCTGCTATTTTAAACATTTCAATTTTTCTAATGCTTTTCTTCTGTGTTCCTGTTATCACAATGGTGTGACATACTAGCACTTAGTTTGTCAGTATAGAATCAAGTATAGCATTTTTATTATTATTATTATTATTTTTGTTTGCATCCTGCTTATTAATCATCAAGGAAATTTGCAAATAGATACCAATAGAAACATTTTATCCTCCCAAGAACAATGTACTTTTCATCACTCTAAAATGATTTGAAAGCCTCATTTATTGTTTTATTCCAGAATCCACAGCCGATTACACGATCTTTTGGGTTGATGTGCTCCTCACAAAAGGCCAGACCTTCCCAAACACGCAGCGTTGAATTTGCAGATTCACGGACACAGAGGAACCACCACAGGCAACGCTGACACACGGTCCTGCGACTGAGATCAGCGGTGCAGTGTAAGCAGTACATGTCTTATGCACACAGAAATTAAAACAACATCTGAGGTGAAATTCTGAAAAACAGAGGAGAGTCCAAAAAATAAGAGTCGGTGGGGAAACCCCTTTTCCTGAGAAATTTTAAAAACATTTATACATTTTTTTTTTCCAGCCTGGAGCAAGTGTCAGAATGTTATCATTCCTCATGGAGTGTAAATTAAGAGTTTTGGCCAGTTCTGGCTATGGCCTGCAGTGACACATACAGTCTGTTAAAAAGGGAAAAAAAAGTTGTCGTACTTAAAATATTCATACCTCGGCTCGCAGACTGACATGTGTAGCAGTTAGGAGGAAAACATTCCTGAGGGCTTCAACTGCCTGATTTTAGCTTTTGTAGGAATTACTCATTGAATAATAAATTCCTATGAATTATTTAGAGATTTTTCGTGTAGCACACTGGAAAACAATTCCCACCTTGATCCGCATTTTAAAGTACACAACTTTATTACAACTTCAGAAGGGCGATCTTGCACCTTGCTCGCCGTGTGGCAGCTTGGCGCATTATTCGTGATAGCCTCGGCGGAAGAGTGCTGACATATTTTTCTCACACGTCTCCGAGGTCACAGGTTTAAATCCCAGCGGAGACCAGGTGTAGGCTTCCTCCACCATCTGTGAATCCAAGATGAAATATTTCTGCTGCATTTGTGAAACGCGCGGGAGGCAGCCGGGCGCGTTCCCCGCCGCGCATCCCCGACCTCGAGCCGCTGCTGCAGGCAGCAAGAGGGGGCACTCGCCACAGAGGGGTGTGGGGTGCACCAGAAGCACGATCGTGCTGCCAGAGGAGCTGACTGAATTACTCGTGTACGATGTTTGATTCGGATTGATCATCTTTTGCCCTTCGTAAGTCATAAATGTCTGACACACGACTGGGGTGCGCTGCCAGCAGCTGCTGGCCGGCCTAGGCCGCTCGCGGTGTGTTTGTCCAGACTGGGGCTGCCCCGCTCGCCGCCAGCCCTGCGGTCACCGGTCAGACAGGAGCCGGCACGGCCCAGCCACGAGAAGGCCTGGGGAGCCCATGAGGGACATCAGAGCAGCATTCGCAGGCACGGCCAAGGCCACGAAGCCTTGCACCAGCCGGCTGCTGCAGTACAGGGACAGGACTCCACGAGTGGCTGCGTCACCCGACAGCGTGACTGGGTTCCACATGTGGGTTCACTGATTAAGAAAACGGGGTTGTCCTCATCACCCACTTCATGCCTGCCCCAGCCATGCCATCGGGCGGCTTCTGACCGTGTCCCTCCACTGCCAGCTCCAACAGCTTCCCGCCCGCCTTGGCACGAGGGGACGGGCAGCAGGGACCTGGGGACGGCACCAGGGCTTCGGGTCAGGTCAGGCCGCGCCACAAGCATCAGCCTCAGACAGAGGGGAAATGAATTTTAATCTTTAACAAATACTCTGGAAGTGCACCGGTGATGGAGTCAGAGCAGGGGGCCCCAGCAGGGCTGGCTGGGCACAGATCCCTGTGCGAGGAGTCGGGGCTGGCCTGCCACATCCCGTATGTGTTCGTCAGCATCAAGCCGGGGGACGCTTCTTCTGAATGTGTGCGGGACCGTGTTGTCCTAATTTAGGAGCTTTTGTGTCTCACCATAAAGAGCCCTAGAACAAGACGATTAGGGGAAAACTCTTTGAAAATCAGAGCCCATGTTATTGCTTCTTGATGGACTAACAATTCAGATCTAATTGATCACAGCATTAATTATACATAATCTCTACGTACGAGGGCAGCCTTGTGGGATATTTCTAATCAAATTAAAACTAATTCAAAGCAATCTGACATTACAGAATGTTTTGTCTCTATTTTAGGACAGGGAGTCAGGGGATATGAAATGCATATTACATCTCGATCTGAGTGCATGCACTGTAAAAAGGCCTTTAATATAATCACTTCCACGCAGCGGTGATTATGAGTACAGTAGTCGTGCAGCTCACAGAAATGATTTAAAAAAAAATAAAGCGGACTGGCAACATGAAAAAGCTGCTCTGCTGAAAAGTCAGCGTGAGTAGGTGAGCTTGTGCCTGAAGGAAGAGCTGTGAGGACGGGGCGCTGCTCGCCCTCCCAGGCCAGCACGTGCCCATGTGTGCTCGAGCACACCTCCAGTCAGCAGAACATTTGGGGAAAAACGTTCTGAACAGGGACAGACTGTTTAATCAAAGCCCTAGTAACATATATACATTTGCGGATTAAAGGGCTTTTCATCATTTTTAACTGAAAGCACGGGTAGATATGTTTTGATTTCTTTTTATGAAAACACTCTGAGGAGTTCAGAGGATGTATTTAAGTTAAAAATAGTGTTTTTAATTGCAAGTCAAAAGGCAGTGTGCTTACCTCACAGCTTGAATGGAGCCCATCCAAAAACACACAGCAAGAAAAAAGGCGCGGGAGCAGATTCTCGTCTGGTGTAAATCAGCGCGGCGTTGCTGGCTTGGTCCCGCCGAGGGTCTGCTCTCACTTATCCGCTCCTCCCGGCACCCCCACCCCTGCCACCGCCCCCGTCCCCATCCCCGTCCCCATCCCCATCCCCATCCCCATCCCATCCCCATCCCGTCCCCGTCCCCGTCCCCGTCCAGCAGCTCGGCGGTGCTGGCGGGGGTCAGAGCCCCGCAGCCGGCGCAGGTGGGGCGGCAGCGCTCGCCTTTGACCCGAAGCTGCTAAGATCCTCGGGCGGCTGGCGTTAGCGGCTTCCCGTGTGCTCGGAATCCAGCACAGGCTGGAAACTTCAATAAAAAGTGCTTTATTGATTCTAATTAAATCTTTTTTTTTTCTTTTTTCTTTTTTCTTTTTTTTTTTTCTTTTCTTTTTTTTTTTGAAATGGATAGCAGACACCGATCCTAGTTAACTTTAATTTAGGACTGACATTTACATGCTGTCTAAGAAGTGGGAATTCAGAGTGGACAATTCATTTTAATTTTGGTGAAAAATATCATTTAAATGTCAGAAAACTGCATATTTAACATTTGCAGTAATTAAGTGACTTTAATTTAATAATAAATCTCTCTTGTCTCTATCTATTTACACTCACTCCTCTGTCCTGTCCCGGCACTTTCTGTAGAGATTGAACTACTACTAATTACTTCTTTTCAAGTGTAAATATCTTTTAATACTTTCTTCTAGCCAGGTAGCACGTTTACTATTTAGTTGATAATAACTTTTTGTAATGAAATCCTTGGTTCAGGGACTTCTTTCCTACGACAAGCTCCTGCGCCTGTCCCGCAGCAGAAACAAGTCTAGACGAACCAGGCTGCATCTGGTCTGGGTGTAAATTCCTCCTAACCACCATCTGGAACGGTTTTCGTGTAAACACAAAGAAAACCCTACAGTCCCCCCCCTTCCACCCTTAGACATCCTCAAACCATTGCTAAAATTCACTTTTTCCATTTTCCCCCTTGGTAGCACTGGGTTTTACAAGGCACGCAATGCAAATGCAGAGCCTCGATGTTAAATTTTCTAATCGAAGATGAGGATCCAAGGGCTCTCGGCATTCTGCACCAAGGCCCGGTAGTCGGTGACACTTCCCCTCTCCCTCCCCTTCCAGGTTTCTCTTCTAGTTTCTGTTCAAAGTTCAGAAGAGAAACACTTTTTCCATAAAAATTTCTCCTTTAGTGCAAACATCCCTTAGGGGCTTATTCTGCATGAGGAGCTAAACCTTTAAAATTTAATTTGGAAGAATAAATGTTCATGCTAAAATGTTCAAAAAGTCAGTCTTGCTGTCTTCTGATGCGACATTAGCTAATGTGTGTGAAAAAATTAAATATATTTCTGCATCGTGACGGGACTCCAAAGAGGAGTGAGCAGTTCTGGGGAGAAATAGCGAGGGAGAGGGAAATTCTGCAAACAATTCTCTTTTTGCTCCCTGGCAGCCCTTGGTGCACCTTGCTGTCCTGTGCCAACCCTGCCTATGGGATCAGCTGTTCCTCGGGGTGAAAACCCCCCAAGCACTTGGGGCAGCCCATGCGCCCCACGGCTACGCAAACCCACCGTGCCCACCTCCACCGGCGCTATGCGCTGCCCTTCCCCTGTCCTTACAAAATGCACCGGTAGCAAGCACCTGAGGTTGCTCTCTCCGCAGGATGCCCTTCACCTCGGCTCGCTTTGCTCTCCTGCATCCATACATCTTGCGGGGCTGCGATGTCCGGCTTCAAGCTGCCGCTGCGCCTCTTTGCTGACTGCTCGGGATTTTGCTCCATATGTTATAGCTAGAAGTGTACATGTGTCAAACCCCTTTTTGAGCAGAGTTAGCTTAATGATACCTATTATTTAGGAACTGTAAATCAGTTTAATATTCTAATTAAGCCGTTCAGTACCTTCAGACACACGGTGTACTGGAGTCCTCGGGACCATATGGATATGCAGGGGGCAGCGCGGCACGCAGGGATTCGGCCATATGACTCCCATTAATAAATAGGAGGTGCAGGAAACCCACCTCTGCTCCCGTGGTCTGACACCCTGCAGACCCACCAAAAGCAGGAACCTGGGAGATTTGGGCACCTGAATACGGCAGTGATGTGTGCCTGCTGTAAGGCTGTGGGTAGCGCTGGGTTTGGGGTCAAGCTCCACGTAGCCCCGGGCTCACAGTGTCCCCATCCAGCCACGTGAGGGTGGCTCCCCGCAGAGCTGGCCCCAGGGAAGGGGATGGGGACATGGGGACACAGGGACACGGAGGGGCTGGGCCGTGCTGGCTGCGGGGCTGCGTCCCATCCGTGTCCCCTACACTCATGGCTACATGCACCACAAGCAGGAAAAACCTTACAGCATCCCACCGCCCACCCCTGCACATGCCTCAGCCCGACAGGCTCGCTGCAGAGATGCCGTTCTCACACATCACACAATTATTTATGAGTTAAAAATTAATCCTAATTAATATTGCAAAGACCAGAATCCAGCAGGAAGGTGCTTTGTTATAGGATGTGCCCAGTCACACACCTCCGAGGCTGGACTCATTCAAAGAAATCTTGAGCTCCACAACAGATGTTCCTAAATGTTTGGATTTATTTTTTATGAAGGTTTTACAAGAATCAATTCCAGTTTATAAGGCTTTTTTTTTTCTTTTTTTTCTTTTTTTCTTTTTTTCTTTTTTTGTCCTGAGGACAGAAGAAGATTTGGAGAGCACTTTCTTTCTCCTGTTCTGGTTGAAGCTTTACTTATGGCTTTTAAAACTCCCCAGTTTTATGTGAGCTGCAGCCTTGCAGACAGAGCAGCTATCGCATTTCACAAATCACTACTTCTCGTACCACGTTACATGTGAAATACTGGAGCTGCTAGACTGCGGGATGATAGATTTACTGGGCACATGATGCAGAAAGAGAAATTAGCTCTACACAAGGCAGTAAATATTTTTTAATTTTTTTTTTTTTTTAGGTGAAAAGGGGCCGCTGCCAGCGCTGATCACCTGAGGCATGGGAGCGAGCTGGGCTCAGCCGGGGCCGGTCCCCGAGCCCCCATCCCCATGCACACACGTGCACCAAGGGTCAAAAAAAAAAATTCAGCCATTTCTGAGAAAGAGGCTATGGAAAAATGCATTCTTCCTATTTTAAAATACTCTGTCAGGCTTTTCTTTCACAACAATGTTATATCAGACAGCTTGGTCCCACCTATAGCATTGTGTGCAGCATAAACACTCGCCTTTGTCTCTGTTGTACCAGCGTGTGTATATATTTATAGAGAGAGAAAGCAAATATCATTTACAAGCAAAGGTCTCAGACGAGATATTTGTTGAACAATCTTCCTGAGGTGACTAGAAATTGATTTTTCTAGTAATGTCAAAGTCTGTTGACAGAACGAGATAAAAAGAAAAAACATTTATTATGAAAACATTCCCAAAGTTAAACCCTGCCCCAAGCTGTCCCCACGCACGGGGGACGCTCAGGGCTGGCGACAACCGGACAGACACCGGGGCACTGCCCCAGCACGTGGCAGCCCGTGGGGTGGCCAGCACCCAAAATCCCAATCATCCGTCCCAGCTCCTCGAGCACTGCCCAGGCTCCTGCTCACCCAGCGCAGCCCCCCGGGTGCAGCCCCTGCGCCGCGGGATGGGGTCTTCTCTATCAGCGTTCAGCCCTTGATCAAGTTCCCAGGCACTTTGTATTACACTTGATTTAGCTTTGCTAGACTAAGCACATTATTAATTGGTTCTCTTTTTATTTACAATACTATTGCTTGAAATATATACTACACTCGGTAATTGAATTTTTGGAATACAGTAATTAAAAAAGTCAAAAGAGCAATAAACAGAAGCGTTAGTAAATAATTGCATCTGAGAATGAGCATAAATCATCCAGATTAAATGATTTTATATCATATTTGAACTCTTTAATTTTAATTTATGGTTTCCAGACAATTTACAACCACTGCTGACTTTGTTTTCCTCTGTCTGCCTCGTAGCCTTAGCGCTGATAAAAAGGGTTTCAAGAATCCTTAGACTTTTTTAATGCCGTTTTCCCATGTCGTTTTTTTTCACCCTCTCCAGGTGCAGTCAACGGTCGGACACGGGGGTCAGCAGGAGAGAAGCGAACGGGGACCAGCGATGGCCACCGGGCGAGGGCTGGCCCGTGCAGTCTGGAGACAGGAGCGGGGCTGGGGCTGGGCAGGGGCAGCACCCACAGCCCCAGCGGCTGTCCCAGGCTGCTTGCCGAGCCCAGCACCCCTCCAGCAGGGAGGGGAAGGACTCATCCCAGCGTGTTTTAGCCCAAGGATTTCCAAACGGGCTGTCCCATAGCGAACGGTGCCGCTTGCACAGAACCGGGTCAGCAAGGTGGGCAGAGGCCACCGGCCCCCAGGGCAGCGGCTGTGGCAGAGCGGGGTGGGTTTACGCGGTGTTTCACTTGGCATCTCCTCCTTGAAATCATGCGTTATGCGGCTTTGGTGGCCTTAATTTCACTGAAAATTCCTGCGAGTCAGACTAAGAGAAAAGAGCCGTTATTTAGCACAGTATTAGAAGGAAATTCATGGACTGCTAAAGCTACTTCTGTTTGAAGTTTGTTTACTTTTTTTGCAGGGAGCTGAACTTTATTCATTGTCACTTTTGAAATGTGCCATCTTTCTGGATTACACTTGATAAGCACTTGCTGAGGATATAAGCTATCAGTTTTGTAGTTTTGATCTCCCAGAATTCAATTTTTTCTGGCTTAAGATCAAAAGATGACAAATATCTTGAAAGAAGACAGAAGCTTTATTGTTGCTATTTGAGGATATCAGCATGTCAAAAGTAGAGACGGGTTGTAAACTATCCTGTTATTCGGGACAAGTATTTCCAACCTACACATTAACTTGGGCTTGATAATTTTGCACATCTTTATTGGGAATAAAAGATGTTCTGTCGCGCTGCTGATGGCGTCCACTCGCGGAAATCTGACAGGCGGTGCGGTGACTCTTCTTCAGGCATTTGAAAATGTCACTGGGGAAGTGCTGCTGCCAGAGGCAGATTTTAACTGGCACTGGGAGGAATCGGCGTTATCTCAAAGCATCTTTTGGGGGAAAAAAAAAAAGAAAAAAATAAAAGAAAGAAAAAAGAATAAAGAAGAGACTTGCAATGCTGGCATCCAGAAAAACCTCCTACAGGGAAGGAAGGATTACAGTTATTAGAAAATGCTGAATGAGGTGGGAAGTTATCCCGCTCGGATCCCCCTTTTCCCCAGGGGAAGCACAGAGTTGCTGGGGATGGGTCAGCCAGGCTCCAGCTCCCAGGGAAATAACAGGCCACAGGCAGCAAAACCATGGAACACAGCGGCCAAAACACGGGGCCAGGAAGGAGAGGAGAGGAGAGGAGAGGAGAGGAGAGGAGAGGAGAGGAGAGGAGAGGAGAGGAGAGGAGAGGAGAGGAGAGGAGAGGAGAGGAGAGGAGAGGAGAGGAGAGGAGAGGAGAGGAGAGGAGAGGAGAGGAGAGGAGAGGAGAGGAGAGGAGAGGAGAGGAGAGGAGAGGAGAGGAGAGGAGAGGAGAGGAGAGGAGAGGAGAGGAGAGGAGAGGAGAGGAGAGGAGAGCAGGAGACATCACCTCCTCCCTGCAGAGCTGCCACCCCACGGCTGGGCGCTGCGGGCAGGAGCCGCTGCGGCGCTGCGTCCCCCTGATAACAGCAGTGCCACCCGCGACAGCAGTGCTTCCAACCACCACAGCATTAATTGTTCTGCGGCATTAATTATTAATTTTCTTCATAGCAACCTGGTGCCTGGGGAATCACCTGCTTTTCTGGCTGCCGTACAGCGGGAAACAAACTTGCCTCCGAGTGCTCGCAGCCCCTCTGCGCCCCTCGATTCCCCTGCTGCAGGCGGCACTGAAATAACCCTGCCCAGCACCATCCTGCCCAGCACCGTTCTGGGGATGGCTGGGCCTCCAGGCTCTGTCCCACGAAGGAACAGGGCAAGATAAACAACTGCTTTTCTCTAAGTGCCTGTGTGCATTTGAGAGACTACTTAACACATCGCTGGCTTCTAAAGAGCCCAGCCTCCGCCTGGATTTATTTGTACTTCTGGAGCAGCACAGAAGACGAGAATAACTTGGTGCAGCAGCAGACTCACGGCTGGTGGGTAAAAGCGGAGGCAGGGAAGGATTTGTGACCTGTGCACCTCGGGCAGGGGCAGAGGCGCAGCGCTCCGGCAGCAGCCCCCTCCAGGCAGCATCGTTATCTGCGGGCACCTGCTCTTTGCAGGATTGGGTCTCTAAGCCCTCGCCAATATTACTTGTGTCGGATTTTTTATCTGTGGCCATCAGAAAGGTCTTTTGGACTCCTAAGCTTATGTCAAATTACTCTTTCATGACACATTGCATGGCTTTCATAATGTGCCTTAGCACCTGGTGGAGCAGTGGCTATTTGCAGTGGTTCTGCCTTTTGAGGCAAGGTTTGAATCACACCTAGGTATTTATAAAGAAAAAAAAATGCTGTGGTGCATCAACAAAAAAAAATGAGAAAGACGTGGACTAAGTATGTCTTTAGATCTGCTCTCACCAGAGAAGAGACATTGTCACGTTACTGTGCTGTTGGATTAAACGGCGATGCTAATTAAGGATGTATCAAATTACCAAAAGGTAATTCAATTTTTTAGCCCACAAGACAGGGGCAAAATGCATGCTGAAGTATCATATCAATTGGCGTACATTATTTAGAAATGTCTTTGTAACGTAATTTGGATGCAAAAAGGCAACACTTAACCCAGTCTTCCCAACATTTCTTTGCCTGAAAAAAAAGAAATCCCGAACCACAGAAATCGTGTTGACTAGATCCACTAGAAAGATTAAAAACCACAACTTTTTCAATACATATTCAACCTTTCCAATCCATATTCTAAGTCTTTATACACCAAGAAAAAAAGAAAAAAATATAGGGCATAAAATACCCTAAGAATCTGAGCTGAGAAGAAGCTGAGGTGGGTTTCCTGGTTTTGGTTTGTTTCCATGTTTTCAATCCAGATAAATTACTTTCAAAGCCACGTGATGAATTTCAATTCAGTCCTGTGAAAGACAAAATGTGGACATTAGCTCTCCGTTTTCCTCATTAATTCTTATACTTTTGCAATTATGATGGCTGCAAACCTTTAGCATCACAACGTAGAAATAATTTTTTAAAGAGAGGGAGAAAGAACTTGAAAACAGAGATAAATTTATTTCAGTAAATCACGCTGACAAAGAGGTGTGAGGCCAAATTCATCCCCTGCCAAGCCCCACTGAACGCGGCGTGCTGCACCACGAGGGGATTTGGCCGCTCAGGTTTCAAAGCAGTGGATGGGGGTTTCTCGTGTCGGCGACTTCCCAGGTGCCCTGCTGTGGTGGGACTTTTCCCCCCGTGAAAATGGTGCAACTGGGATCAGCAGGAGGGGACACGGGGAGCTCGAAGGCTGTGTCCAAGAGCCGAGGTGCTCGCTGTTTGCCGGGGGCTTGCCCACCCTCGCTGCGGCTGCCCCCACACATCACCTTGGGACGGGGTCTGTCCGGGTGTCTGTCCGTCTGTCTGGCCGCCCGTGCAGGTGGAGAGGGTGTCAGGGACCCTGCCGGCTGCGGAGATGCTGCCAGCGTTTACACAAAGGCGGCTTTTGTGCTGGATGTGTGCAACACAGGGCACTATGAAAAGCAAAAAAAAAAAAAGAAAATTGCGCCTATTGTTTTGAGTGCGATTAAAATTTCGTTGTTAGGAGAATTTATTGGAGAAAGATGGTGTCGGGCTCCTGTAAAAGCTGGCGGCTACCGGAGAGCCGATAGAGGTGGGGCTGCAGCAGCCACTTCGAACCCTGGGAAATCTGGGCTGTAGGAATGAGCAATATTTTGCTAGCCCTGCAATGCTGGGACTTGAGGCGTCCCCACACCACGCAGCACCGACACCCGCGGTGCTGGGGCTGCAGCCACGTGGATCCTGCGCCCTGCTTCGCCCCGCTCTGCCGCCTGCGGGTGGGCAGCAGGACCAGCACCGCCTGGGGAAGGTCCCTGTGCGAGGAGGAGGAGGAGGAGGAGGAGGAGGAGGAGGAGGAGGAGGAGGAAGAGCTCCTGCTGCCACCTGCACTGTGGTGGGACAAAGCAGCTCCTCAACCCAGCCAGCATGGCCAGGGAGGCCCACAGGGACAGAGAGGGGGAATTCCCCAGCATCCTCCTAGCCCACATCCTGAGCGTTTCACCCTACTGAGCCGTCTGGTGCTGTGACTTCACGGCACAAGGTCAAGGAAGGCCACGGTGGCATTGAAGATGAGCTGGATGAGCCGGGTACTTTGGTTAACATGAGCATTTTCTCCACAGTGGAGATATACAAAGGGAAGTTGATAAAGCACTAGTCCAGAAATAAGGTCTAAGGCCCATATTAAGACAGTTTTAAAATGTAAGGAGGAAACAAAGGCTGGGACAGCATCCTCTCCCTGGAGGAGTGAGGAAGCATGTCCTCTTGCTGCAGCAAAGCGTTTGTGTGTTTTTCTTCTATTTTTCTTCTATCTTCCTGTTACCAGATTGGTCCCGTTCTCTATTTCACTATCATTATTTCAGGAAGGCAGGATTTATTGACTTCACGTGTCACCGAAGCAAGGGCCACAAATAAAACAAAGCGGAGGCTGAGAGCAATGAACCCCCCTGGGCCACGTGCTGCAGGCAGGTGAGGCTGGCAGCACTGAAAAATGCGGCAGCATTTGGGAATCCTAAAGGTGGAGGCGGGGATGGATCGAAACTCTTCTCCTCTCCTGAATTTCCCACCTCCCAGAGCAGACTCTCCTGACAGCCCAGCGCGGGAAGCACTCCCCCAGCCTCACGCTGCCTTAGGCTTCTCCCATTTTCCGGAGCCTCCGAGCTGTTGGAAGCGGCTGCAGGTGCGAGGCTGCCAGCTCCGGGTGCAGCCTGCGATCCTTCTGCGCGAGACCCATTGGGTTTAATGGCTCAGATGCAAGAACAAGCTGATGCACTCTGCTTTTGAGCTTGGCATTGTGATACGCCTGACAGTTACATATGAATATTAGCCATCTGCAGGATATGAAGACACAGCTATGGCTTCTCTCTTTCTCTGTCTCCTCTTTTTCCTCTTTTCTTCTTTTTTCTTTCTGCTTTTTCTTTCTTTCTTTCCTTTTATTTATTTTTTGTTTCTTTTTTGGTGAATCAAATAATTGCTGAACCATGTTTACCAGTGGTCTTTTAGCTCTTTGATTTAGATGAACATCTCCGAGCTCTTTTTGGAAAATTCTACTTAGAGTAAGATAATAACACACACCCAAAAAAAAAAAAAAAAAAAAGGAAAAAGAGAAAACTGTTTAAAAGCTATGTTGAGAGAAATGTGCTGCAGATAACGGCAGTTCTGATATAAAGAGTTTATCTGAGCTTTGGATTATCCTGTACTTGAATGGGAGCTTGGCTCTCGTGTTGAAACAAAGGTCATTTATCTGGATGGTTGGGATGACTAAATATATACGCCTAACTCGCAAGGCATTAATCATGCGCTTTTTAGCTCACCAAAATTAATTGTGTCTGTGCAGACGAAACTCCCTGCACCTACAGCTGCCCGCAGCCCCCTCCCTGCGGCCGTCAGCTCTGCCTGGAAGGAGCCTGGCGGAGAGGACGGGCCGGCCCGGCACGCAGTCCCACGGCGCTGCCAAGGGCAGAGGGCCCGTGAGGGAGCAGTGCCCGGCCCGGGGCTGCTGTCACCGAAAGACGGTCGGGCTCCAGCAGCCCGTCGGGCCCCGGCAGCCCCTCAGGCCCTGCCGTGGTGGCCGGCAGCTGGAGCAGGCCCAGGTGAAGGCCGGAGCTGCTCCCGGGGCTCCCGCAGCCGAGCGGCCCCGGCTGGCTTGCAGCGACTGCAGAGGAAGAGTGTAATTGAGTTCAAGAGCGCAATTAAGAAATCGCTTACTTGGGCTTTGTGCGATTTTGCCACAAATCATTTTAGCATGATGGGATGTGTATGCTGTGCCTTGAAAACATATGCTGGGGCATACTGGCATGCGGAGAAATTTAATCCAGTGCATTGATGTGCATCTAAATATGGGAATAGAAAACATCTTGATTGCCCATAGAAGGAATAACCTTCTCTGGGCAAAAACCATGCTCAAAGGGAATGTTTCTCCCTGTAATTCCATTGCCTTTGTGAGGATATATATAGAGAGAAGGAGGGAAACGGGTTGTTGGTTTATGTCCCTCCTATCATAAATACACAAGGAATTTGGGGGAATTCTTGGGACTCTTGCAACACCCGTGCTAAACCCACCTCACCCAATTAAGCACTCGGGGCAGCTGCTCAGGGAAGTAAAAGGCTTTGCCTAAACGAAGCACAAGAGCGCAGAGCAGCCCCGGCAGCACGCAGCCCCCCCGCGACCCACCCCAAAGGGCGAGCACTGCCCAGCACGCCAGGCACCGCCACCGTCTTCTCTCCCGGCTAACCTTACTGGGGTTTTTATCCCATGTGAAACAGAGAGGTCTCATTAAACAAAAATAGCAGATCACATTGATGTAGCTTTTTTGGTGTGTGGCTGTGGCATTGATCGCTTTACTTTTAGCTGTCTTACCGCCGAGAACAGGCGGTCAGTGCTGCTGTGGGCCAGCCGACAGCTCCCATCCCTATTTCTGAGGTGCTTTTCGCCATCGTGGCTCTTCAGCTGCACTTCTGAAGCTCATCATCACTCAGCTATAGCTCATACTGCCCGCTGAGGCGAGAAACCCCATGCAGGCCCACGTTGCACATGCGGTGGGCACCCACGGTGTCTCCTGCACGGCTGGGGTCAGCACACCACTGCACGTTGCTGCGAGGGCAGCAGGGACATTCAGCTCCTCCTAAAGCAAAGGATAAACTCCAAGCCCCCACGGCTCCCACCTGCACCAGGGAAGAATGAGATGGCTGGGCCCTTGCAGAAAGTCACCCCTGTGATACTTCTGCCGCACCCCAGCTTACCTGGGTGGCCTGACCCTGGTGCAAGAAGCAGGGTGAGACCAGGTGGGAGCAGGCAGGAGAGGCAGGAAGAACGCACAGACATGCAGGGGACTTTTTGTGAAAGATGATTCACGATGAAGAGCTGACTCACAGCGGAAACGCACACTGCATGTACTGAGCTGAGCTTGCGGCACAAATAAGAGCCCTTACCGGAGCAGGCACCACTGGGAACAGCCGCTTTCGTGCCAGCACCGTCTGTGGTGACCTGGCTGCTCCCGGGAGAGGGTTCACGCTGCTGCAAGAAGGGACGGGGAGCCGATAGCCTGCTGCTACCGGGCTTGAAACGCTGGCAATGTGTTGGCTGGATGAGTTTTGAGCCAGAAAGCGGTCATAAGAGTGGGTGCAAGGAAGCACAAGGAGCAGCACCACCGGAGCAGTGCCGCTGGGGAGTGGGGCACGGGGTACTGGGGGCCCAGCTGCTGCAGGGGACAAGTGGCCGTGACAATGAAGCTTCGGGCTGCGGGAGGGGGCTCCCTGGTAACTTTGCAACTTCATGATTAACAAAGGTTGCGCTTAAGATTCCTGTGTCTACTGCTTAATAACACCCAAATTAGTCTCGATGGAATTAGCTGTAATTAAGGACATTGTGAAATATGGTGGGGGCAAACAGAATTACACTGTATTACTTTATTAATAATATTCTTTAACTACACTGTAAATTGCTATTAGGCCTGCATATTACTGCCTGGATATGGAAATAGTCTTTTGCTATGCTAATCTAACACAATTTTCTTTTAAATGTAAACAAATTATACTCTATTAATATGCTGTTCTACTTGCATAGTTAATTATTGTAACAGTAAGGAATAAAATTGTTCTGCTTTCTCTGTTTCTGATGGAAAAAGGGCTACATAAATAGTTTAATGGGGAACTAATTATGCAAAAAATTTAGATGCCTAAAATGTGTTTGTAATTGCATTAAAATGGTCTTCTGTTCAAATATTGGAAAGCCTGCTAATTGGAGGCTAGCTGGAAATTTAAATATTGTGAATCAATGATTTTAATACAGTACATGTTTGGTTGTGTTTCTGTTCATATTTGTCTTTGGAAATGAAGGGAACGTTCGGCGGTGTTTAACAAGAGGAGCTCTGGGTTTCATACCAACGAGGCTGGCGAGCGCGGGGCACGCAGGCTGAGCACATCCCTCGTCCCAGCACGGGGCAGCGAGCGCGGGCGGCGATGGGCACCCGGCGGTCGGCGCCGTGGGGACACCGAAACGTGAGGGGCCCGTCAGCCCCACCGCTCCCGGCAGCGCCCCGGGGCTCGGCGGCTGCTCCCGGGCGCAGCAATTGGAGTGGAAGCAGGGGAACAGCTTGTGGTACAAAGACAAGGGTGGATTTCCAAATGGCTAATCTCCAGCCACCCACACAAGTTTTGTCTCTCTTTAGCACCTTTCCCTGTTGCTAAGTCTCGCATCCAAAAAACGAAGAGGAGACACTTCCAAATTATGCAGCAATATTGTGTCGAGCCGCCGAAAACAGGCGCCGAGGAGATCTCGAGGAGCGCGGCAAAATCGTCAGCAGCCCGGGCCTGCCGGGCCACCCCAGGCACCCCAGCGCCCTGTGGGCACGCCAGCGGCCTTGGGGAACCTCTGCACACAGCAGGCCTGGCACAGGGCTCAGCAGGGACACACAGCCGCGGTGCCAAAATAGCGCTTATTTTCTGAGCTGTTGCAGCGAGAAGAAGCGCGGCAGGGAACAGTGATGCCCCCCTGCCGGTCCTCATCCTCCCAGCGGACAGGAGGTGCTGGTGGTTGTGCCATGGAAGGTAAAGGCCGCAGGAACAAAAACCTCCTGGCCGCAGACGAGGCAAATTCCTCTCAGCTTCTCCCAGCTTCCAGAGGGCTGGGCTGCGAAAGAGGCCGCGGAAAGGCGAGCTTATTCCCCGCGTGCTAAGCCCTCCGTTTGCCTCTCGGGACGTGGTGCGTTAAATAGACTTAACTTTGTTTGGCGGTATTTGACGTGACTGCCCTGTGCCGTGCTATTTCTGTATTGAGATGACAGGGGGAAGAAAAACCCTTAAAATATACCTGAGGTAGAGGGCAGCCCTCGAAGTGAAAACACCTGACAAATTAGATCGGTCCATGAGTTATCACTTCAATTTTCATAGTAAATACCTTATCAAACAGAATTTCTTTAGCCTGCTTGTAAGGAGCTGAAGAAATCATTTGCTACGGGGAGAAGAAAAAGAATAAAAAAAGACATGTCATATCCCAGCTATCCTGCCAAAATCCCCAAACAGCTTCCTTGCTGTTTAAGAGAAGAGCGTTTTAAATATCTTTGCAGAGTCTTGTCTGTTTGTCTGACAGATGTCTGCAATGTACTGGGAACTGCATTCATGCTTAGAATGTAAATAAGATTATAGGTCTTTAAATATTCCCATTACAATGTATTTACCTAGATGCTGATGAAAATAAATAGGAAGCATTTCTGGTGTGTTTTTTTTTTTTTCCCTGGCAGGTTTTTTCTCTGCATCCCACAAACAGGCTTAGCATTTTTTGCCTTGTCAGTTAAATGCTCAGGTTTCCACTCTAATCTAGTGGCTAGTCCAAAGCACACATCTGTTAAACTAAAAGGCTAAAAATACAAATTGCTCATTTGGAAGCGCCACCGATAGCCTTTTTTCTTCAGGCCACATAACAGAAGTCCGAACAATAGGGCTTATTCAGGGCCTGCTCTGCTCACCTGGGAGCCGGGGCATTCCCCAGGAGCAAGGGGCAAGCTCGTGTGACAGCGGGCACTCAGCAAATGCTCAGAGTACGGCGGTGCTGCGGGTGGCATCTGGCTGCTCCGGAGCAGCTCAGCACCCGCAGCCGTACCCGAGGACGCGGTACCTGGGCCTGTCCCCAGCCCGCAAGCCGCCTCGCCGGGGCCTGTCCCCGTGGGGGTGAGTCGGAGACTGCCCGTGGGGCTGAAATCCAGAAATTAATTCAACAAAATCGGCATTGCTAAGACAAAGCCTTACTTCGGAGCCCCGCACCAGACACCACGGCCCCGCTGATTCGCCCTGCCCCTGCCCCCTCCGGGGGCTTCCAACGGGTCGAGTGGTTTTGCTAAATACCCGGCGATTCGGGGCTTAGATCTCGGATGCCAAGAGTCAACCCGATGTTCTGGCTGAGCAATAAATCCCTTAAAAGCAGCGTTTGAATTTGTAATGGAAATGTTGACAGACCCTCAACTAGAGCAGCGCGAGCTCCACAAAGTCAATCCTGTAATTGATCCTGACTTCTACACGGAGCCACATGTGCGGGGCTTTGTGCGCTGGGCAGCGGTTGTTAATATAGCTGCTTTCACCTGAAACAAATGAGGTCTAATTAGATTAATCTGTAAATCAGTGCTCACCAGTTGTATGATTAATGAGCGCTTTGCATTTCTCAAAGATCAGATGAATGGATTATTTGAAGGGATTTAATAGGAAATAATAGATTTTCTCGTCTGTGACAGGGCTAGCGGGGAACCCGCGTCCTCCTCGCGAGCCTCCCGAAGGCAGGCAAGGAGAAGTGTAGAGGAAGAAATTTGCGGCTCAATCTGTCCTTTTTCTCGAAGAGCTGAACTTCTGATTGCGCGGGTGTCAGATGGACACTCTACAGCTGTTATGGAACCATGTGTCAACATTATTTACTAAACTAATGTGATGATAATTATGGCATAAAGTATGGGGAGAAGCATGCGGGCAGAATGGACATACATACTTAATGATTTTATTCTCCTGCATTCAGAGTCAGTGGGAGCCGAGCTTGTCGCTGGAGACATGTTGAAGCAGCAGTGCAAGCTGTCTGTGCAGGATCCAGCGATGACTGTATGCGGCAGCATGCATTCAAAGTAAAAAATTAATTTACAAATGGTTTTCAGGGTTCCCACCAGATGGAAGAGCAATGAAGTCACGAGCGGTTCTTCGCCGCCGCTTAACCCTTGAGCGGACGGGCTGCAGTGGGAGCAGGGCCAGCCGTAAAAAATAATCATCTGAGGCCCCATTCGGAGTTTATTTTTAAAATGGTTACTTTAAAACCGAAACACCTGTACTTTTACTGCTTGCTAAGATGGACTGCAACATCACATGCAGAAGGCAGATGTGTAACCGGAGCCCTCAGAGCTGGTTCGAATTATAAAAACATTGCTTTAAAAGAAAGGGAGGGGGCTCGGGAATGCGTTTTTAAGAAAGGCTTTTATTTCCAGATCAAACCTGAATCATTAAAGAGTTTCTTCACATCACCTTTTGCTCCTGCTGAGCAGTGCCTTGCTTTACAGCGAGTCCCAGTGACGCGGGGAGATCTGACGGTTCCTTGCCAGGAGCCGGGGAAGGCAGAGGGCATCGGGCCCCGCAGGTTCACGCGGCCATCGGTTCCTCGATGGCCAGCAAACCTTTATTCCTCCCAACCTAACCCCTGCTCGGGCAGCGCCAGCGTGCAGGGCAAGGATCCCAAACCTCTCCCCATCTGGACAGGTGAAAAGTGCACTTTTTGGGCGAAACCTCTGCTTCAGGAGGGAGCGCTGCGTGCGCACGGCGGGGACACAGCCCGTGCCCCTTGCGGCCACCAGGAGCTGTTCAGGGCGTGCTCAGCCTGGCTCCAGCCGCTCCCAGGCGCAGCTTTTCTGGGAAGCTGCTCCATCTCTCCATGAATTAAATTCTTCAGGCCGCCTGCGAGAGGTGGGGGGGGAGAGGGCTGAGCTTGGACGGGCTCCCCGCGTTTTGCGCAACGCTGTTATAAAACACGCTTTGTGGTCGAGGACGAGGTTCGCATGCCTCCCGCCAGCGAGCCTTCGCATCCCTCCCACTGCCTTTCCGCAGGGGGGATATGAAATCCGTGGATGCGCACCAACTTTTATCGGAGGAAGAGCGAGACATCCTTGGAGAGGTCGGCAGCCCTTCCTGCCAGCCCCAGCTCCGCCTCGGAGCCGCTGCGCCCTGCGCCCTCCGCCCAGCCCCGGCCTGAATAAAGCCCCCTCGCCACCACTCACCACGCTGCTGCTGCCATAAGCTGGGGGGCTGGGGGCTGGGGGGCAGCCCGGGGGGCTGGGGGCGAGCTCTGCCCGTGCCCAGACATGGCCAGCACGGGCCAGGTCTGCTCAAGCCCACCCGAACGCGCAGGGAGACCCCCTCTGTTTGTAAAGGTCGCTTTGGGCATCACTCCTCCATCTGAAATGCGGCGTGTTCTCACAGTAAAAACAGAGGGGTTTGTCTCAGTTTACACCAAAATCCAGAGCAGCTCCTGCTGCAGACGTGGAGGCAGGGGGGGTGTGGAGGTCGCAGGGGCCACTTGTCCCCAGCCCTGGTCCCCGGGCCGCCGAGGGCGGGCGCTGTCGCACGGCCGCATGCGTCGCTCTGACAGGGTTCAGATTATTTCCTCCCTGCAATTTGTCTAGCGATATTGCAAAGACCATAATAGGAAGAAGAATCTCTTCTTCATCCCAGCCCTTTCAATACCTTTTGGGATTATCCCGTGGCTCTGCAAAGTGACCTGACCTCCAGTACATGGTGCCCTTTTTTTTCTTCTTCTTTCTTTTTCTTTTCCTTTTTTTTTTTTTTTTAACTCTGAGCTCATTTGAAAATTCCAATTTCTATAATAATTTGATGCAGCTGCTAAGATGTTCTTTTTCTTTTGATCACTGTTATTAATGATGTGCTGTAACATATGCAACGCTAGCAATCCCAGCTACTATTTCTTACAAAGATCATTTTGTACTTCCCCCTCATTCTCCCCCCCTTCCTCCCCCCCCTTCTCTGATGAAGCTCATATGTTTTAGGAAGTTCATCTCAGAGTTATTAGTCTAAGAATTAGGAAATGTGTGGGCAGCTCCTCTGTGGTATAAAAGAAATTGGAAAAAGAAACCATTCCCCTTTATTCCCAAAAGAAGGATATTGGCTTTATTTTTGGTCCTGAGTTTGCTGCTAAATATTTCACGGTTCATTCCTAATGTCATCCTTTGTAACTTTTACTTGCTTCGGTGTTTTGGTAAAGCTGAGCTTTCTACTTTGTTATTTTTTATTTTTTTATTATTATTTTTTTTAATTTCTTAAATGCTAACAAGCCAAATTGCCATCTCGGTGATGTAAATGCAAATGCCAGGTGACTCCACGGGAGCCTGGGGATTTGCCCTGCGCTGATAACACTGCGAGGGAGCTCAGCAATTGAAAACCAGGGCTCTGGTCATGCTCCCTCCCGCTGCAAGGTCTGCGGGGGGGCCGGGGGGGCAAGGGGTGATGCCGTGGGTGCCCCCTGCCCGTGGGGAGCCCCCGCTGCCAGCACCCTGCAGCAGAGGCTGGTGCCGAGAGGGCTCCTGCTACGGCGCCCACCTGGCCCTTCTTGGCGCCCGCGAGTGTTGCGAGAGATGCTCCGTGTTCGCTCTCTGCATGGGAAAATGAATTTGCTTGGGGTACGGTCAGGCCGGCTTTTGTCTGTGTGTGTGTGTGTGCCCGTGCCTGCACTGATGGATTGCATCTACTGGCAAGAACACGGCTGGAAAGAAGGAAATTTGTAATTTTCTGACTGGCTCTTGTGGCCGTCAAATATAAATAAATATACAGAAGGATCTCATCTTGATTCACAGATTGGACTTTCCTCTTTTTTTTTTTTTTTTTTTTTTTTGAAATTTATCTTGTGTTTGTCCTAATAATTTAAATATAACTACATGAATGAGGAATTTCTCACACCAGAAAGCCACGCTGGAGGTGCCCCCACCCCAGGAGATGGGAGGCGTGGGGCAGCCTGGGGCTGGGTCGGGCGCTGCACCCTGCTGGAGCTGCTCCCTCGGGGCTGGCGGAGGTGCCCCAGGGGGGCAGGAGGGGCAGTTTGGGGTGTCCTCCACCCCACATCCTTCAGTGTCAGCCCCCGCTCTGGGGCAGCAGAGAGCTCCTGCCCTTCTCACCCCGGCTTCCCATCCTCGTGCTGCAGCGCCAGGCACGGCGGGGACCCCGAGGGGAAACCCAGCTCTCGGTGGCCCCCTTGGTGGTGTCACACTCTCAGAGCCCTGTAACAGCCTCTCAGGGAATCTCTGCTGCCAGCACATGCCTGCACGAGCACGCACAAGCATGTGCTTGTGCACACACACGCGCACATGTGCTCACATGCGTGCACATGCACGTGCACGGACGATGTGTGCGCACATATGCATGCACATGTGCACAAATGCACACGCATGTGCACAAATGCACACACGTGCACAAATGCACGCACACGTACACACCTGCACGCACACACGCAGCCACGCACACCCCCCAGGGACGAGCAGGAGCACAGCAGGGGCACGGGGGTGCCTGGCGTGTGCCAGCCCAGTGCCACGGTGCACGCGGGGGGCAGGCGGCTCTGTGGGGCTGCTGCCAGGAGCCGAGCGGCGAGGCTCAGAGCGGCGATGCCTGCACGAGGCAGCACTCCAGGTTAACGGGAGGGCAGGGGGGGAAAGGCGGGCTGCCGTGCCCTGAGCCGGCGGTGCAGAAGTGGTGCCCTGCTCTGAGGCTGCTGCTGCTAAAATGGAGCAGGGGAGCAACGCCCGAACAAAGCCGCGTGTCGAGGCGCCGTGCGCTGACATCTCTTGGCACAGGCAGGTTGCCCCCGGCCACGAGAGCGGGTGACCAGGTTGCCAGAGCACTCGCCGTCCTTCCGTACCGCTCACCCTTGCTGGAACGCCGCAAACTCGATTATTTTTAGCCCGCCAGCCACGGAATAAAGGGAAGCAGGAGACATGATTGAGGGTGCGCGTATTGACAGGCTTTGCTAAATGGCTCCTTATTCATGAGGCTGGCTGCGGAAGTTTTCGTACCCTACATTTCTCCCCCCAAATTGGAACGAAGCAGCCACACAAAAAAAAAAATGAACGAGGCTGCGATTTTCCCCCCTTCTTTTCTTTCATTCTTTTCTTTCTTTTTTTTTTTTTCCTTCTTTTTTTTTTTTTTTTAATTGCTTCGCTATACGGGCAAAACAGGTGCTGAAATGTGAAACCCTACTGAGGGATTTCCTCTGCAGAACAGCTTGGTGCTAGCGCGGACCTAAAGTTAGCCGTGCTCCCAGTGCTGCATGCTAAAACGGCTGCATCTCCCGTGGAAAGGGGCTCCGTGCCGCCGACTGTCAACAAAGCAGCACACTGTCACTTTAAGAAAAAATAAACTAAAATATGAACTACCAAAAACCCTGCCATTTCCAGCCTGGGCTTGATTAATGATTTTTCTATCTAATAAAAGGTTCACAAACCATCTGTTTTTCTCCCTAATGCCTTGCCCAAAGGTTTTTCGTTCCTATTTCAGGCTTGGGGCCAACTGACATTCCCCTCTTTTTTTTTCCCAGCCTTGTAAACAAACCCTTCTCTCTTTTTAATCTTCCAGTGCTGTTTCCTACCCATCGTTATGCATATTCATTGCGAGTAAACATTTTTAGTGTCTACACTTAATCTCTTCCACTGGCAATTACTGTTCTATGCTGTTTTGTAATGCAGAAGGGCCAACGCTTTCCCTTCTAATAACAGCTGGGTCGCAGATGGGGCCTGCAGTCATTGTAGAAAATAAAAATTTACAAGATGCCAGTGGAATTTATTTCAGTTTTATGGAGTCACAGGAGGAACCTTTCTGTTATCCGCCTTCAGTGAAATCTGCAGGCACAAGGCAAGCTTTTGACATTTAATCAAAGGGGGGTTCAGGTAGGGTCTGGAACAACACGAGGAAGAAAGCAGGTGGATCGTATTAGGCAGTGCCATGGTTAATTTATTTAGAAGTGATTGGCTTAGATGTGTGCAGCCAATATTTGACATCGTGTATATATCTTGTTTAGCATCCCGCTCCTCAGCCGTTACCGCTGCCGAGGCGCGGGGCCGCCGCTGCGCACCGGGCCAGGTGCGGGGCTGGGTGCGGTGCTGTGCGGGGCCAACCGGGGAGGGAGCCGTGCCGTGCCGTGCCGTGCCGTGCTGTGTCGTGTTGTGCCGTGCCATGCCGTGCCGTGCCGTGCCCTGCTGTGTGTGCTGCTCCCCGCGCCGTGCCACGCCGTGCTGCACCGTGCCACGCCGCACCGCTCCCAGACCCGCTACCGGCCCCACCGCCAGCCTGTGCTGCTGAGCGCAGGCACCAACCTGCAACCTAGCAAAGGACTTTAACGAGAAATCCCCCGTAATTGGGTGCTGCGAAAATTACTTTCCGCGGAACGTTTTCGAAATGCCGTGTTTATGTGGTAGCACAGGTCTCGCGCAGGATTAGTCTCCCGGTTACGTGCCGGTAAGTCGTTCTGCCACGTTTAAGAGCTAAATGCAAATATATCGATGAAAAATGAGCATCTTTAGATTTGCCAGGCCACGCTCTGCTTTCAGCAGCGGCCCTGTAAATCCAGGGGACGCTGTGGCTGCAGCACACCCGTGGGGGCTTCACGCGGGGGTGCAGGGAAGCCAGAGGGGCCCTGCGCTGCGCCAGGGGATGTTTCGGGTGGCGGGGCTGGAGGCACTGCCCAGGCCTGCCCAGCTGGGCACAAAGGCATCCCGGTGAGCACCGCCACGTCCCAGCGGCAGAAACCATCTCAGCGAGAAATATGGGGCAGGTGAGGCCATGGCGCGGGGTGCGCAGGGTGCTGGCAGCGATCCCCAGGCAGGCAGGTGGGCACAGCCTCGGCCCGGCCGTGGCACAGCGTGGGAATGGCACGGCACGGCACGGGAATGGCACGGCACGGCACGGCACGGCACGGCACGGCACGGCGTGGGGCAGCGCTGCCGGCCTCCTCCCACCCTGCGGGCCTTGGCACGCCACCACCCCGGCAGCACCCTGCATGCACCCGAAGGCGGGGTGCCTGCCACGGCCAGAGCAATCCCGAGAGCATCCCGACGGGCAGATGCATGGGTGCACATGACGAGGTTAAGAGTGGAGGTAGTCACAATAAATAAGGAGCATATCTCTATTTATTCTGCATTTTATGGAGATTTTTCCATTTTCTATTTTTTTTTTGAATGAGGAGGGGGCAAATAGGAAGCCTTGCATTCCTCTTTTTTTTTTCTTTTTTCCCTCCCCCTCCGTTACCATTATCCAGAACCAGAAACTTATCGACTCACTCAAATTAATTAGATTTTAGGTTGTGTGTTTTTTATTATTCTTGCATTTTCTTCATTTATAAACCCAGGGTTTTCAAGGCTGATTTTCTCTTTACCAAGGGCAACAGATCTCTGTTTCCTAAAGTTTCATAATTTTTCTTCTTAGAGCATCTTGCTTCAAGTGCAAGGAAAATACAACATTCGTGAGACGAAAAATGGAAGAAAAACCTTCAGTTATTACAAAGAGTTTATTCTTGCTCAAAGAATATTTGTTAAAGCTTAGATTTATAGGAAAAAAGCCATTAAAATGTGTAGCTTAGTTAAAACTTTCGCACACGCCTTCCATTTTTAAAAACACGATATTGCTATTTCTATATGCAAACGATGTTCAGAATATTGAATTTGGTACATTAAATACCAGAGATGAAGATCTTAGTAGCTTTTAATGAAGAGGATAAATTCTCATAACTAGATTTCCCTGTGTATCACCCCCGGTCTCCTTTTCCCAGCCCTTTTCCTCATTTACAAATTCAAAAGCTGCAAATAAGCCACTGTGAAGTTTGCTAAGCTCGGCGAAATGCTGTTTCCACTGCAAATATTAGTAAAGATTACCAGCCCTAAGTCACGGGCGCGCGGCTGGCTCGGCGAGGACCTCGGGGGTTATCTGGGCTGCGCGCCCCAGCAATCCCAAACGGGTCTGGTTAATCCCAGCGTGAGCGGGATTCCTCTGTGGGTACAGGGTGCCTGGGGACCGGGCACCTGAGACGGAGGAATAAAGACGGGGTGGATGCGCTCGTCGGCGCGAACGTTTAAGAGCTCACCCAGCGTGGAAAAACTTAGAAGGCAGAAGGGAAAGCGGAAGAAGCACGGGTGCTGGGCGGGTCGGGGAGCCCTGTGCTACTGGCACGAAGGTGGGTGCCCCAGCAGCAGGGTGGTGGGGTGGCCTGGGCTCTGAGCACCCCAAAACCCAGCACCAACCCCCTGCCCCGCCTGGGGCTCCCTGGGTGCCGGCCCAGGCCGGCTGGGCCTTGCCCCATGCAGGCGTGCGGTCCCCCCCTGAGCAGAAAACCTTCTTTGTTTCTTTTAATTGTGCCATGCAGAGAGAAAGCAAATAAAGACTAAACTACAGGCAGTCTTGACACACAACCTAAAATTACTTTTGCTCTGTTACTGCAGAAACAGCCAGAAGAGGGACCACGGATTAATTAGCATACTCCGAGCTGACATCACCGACGATGTTGCCGAGGACGCTTATAAAGCCAAGCACTGCTCTGGGCATTTCAGCTCTGCTGTTAACCAAAGGGAAGGGCAATGGCTCCTGACAAACGGAAAGCAGTGTCGGTGGCAGAGGGTGGCAGGCTTTGGGAAGGAGCTGAGGAAAATGGAGCATTCCCGAGCGCCATGCTCCCGGCGGCTGCTGCGGCCCACGGGATATTGAAGAGCCGAGGTGGGCTGCGGGGCTCCGGCTCTCTCCATGGCCTTGGGGTTTATGGCACGGTCTGGGGCTTGCTCTCGACTCCTGTCCTGAGGACAGCTCCTGTGCTGAGCATCGCTTGTGCTCGCAGCGAAGCTGCGTGCGGTGCTCGCAGCCGCCTGCTGCACCCTACTCAATTGGCACCCTACTCACTTTGTCACCCCCAGTAGTGTCCGATGCTCTTCAGGGGATGGCTTTAACATCTTCCCTGTGTCTTACGCCAGCTCCCAGGCCCTGCGATTCCTCCTGTGGGTATTTCGGGTCTCTTCAGAAAGGCAGGCTCCTGCCTGCAGCCAGGGCGCTGCTTTTGCCCAGAGGAGCTGTGGATGCCCCATCCCTGGAGGAGTTCAAGGCCAGGTTGGACAAGGCCCTGGGCAACCTGATCTGGTGGGTGGCATCCCTGCCCAGGGCAGGGGTTGGAACTGGGTGGTCCTTTAGGTCCCTTCCAACCCAAGCTCTTCTATGATTCCGTGATTTGTGCCGGGATAACTTAAGAAAATACCCAACAGGATTAATCCCATGACTCTCCGCCAGATGACTGCAATTTCTTGACGTGCTCCGGTGGGGTTTGCCACCCGCCACCTCTTTGCATCTCCCCAGAAGCGAGGCAGCCCCCCTGGGTGTGCGCAGGCCACCAGGTCACCCTGCACGGCCGCAGCACAGCCCTCCGATGGGCGCCCGGCGCCGCTGTTTTCATTCAGCTTCAGGCTCCGCTTTGTGGAGGCTGCTTTCGGGCACCTTCGGGCCGTGCCATACAGCCCTTCAGTATCACGCAGTTGGCTCCTCTTCCCCTCTCACCGCCTGCATCCCACTGGCTCTTCACCAGTGTGCTCCTTCCTTCCAGGTTTTAAGTCAAAGCAGTCAAAAAAAGGCAGGAGGGAGGCTGGGGGAAAGGACCCACAAGCGGTGGGTCACAGCAGCAAGCTGTGCAGGATTTCTGGGGATGCTTCGCTGCTACTGAGGGTCCAGGGCTATGTGTTGAAGCAGAGACTGACAGGAGAGGAGACTTCTCATTTTTAGCAGGAGAAAAATCAGTGAATTGTTAGTTGGGTACCAAAATAAATTAGTTTCCTGGGATCTGAGACTGCATCCTTCTGTTAACAATATTCTCAACCTACATCGCAACCTTTCTTGAAACTACGCTTTTCCTTCCAAAAGATACACCAGAATTCTCTCGAAGAAGCATGAAACATTAAAGTATGTGGGATGTGTTTCCCAGGCACACAACAAGGTACCAAAAAGAATAGAAATCCCCAGCGTGGCAGGACCACTCGTCGGGGCACACTTAGATTAATGCACACTTAGATTAATGCATTATTCTGCGCTGAAGGATTCTGCCCTGGATATACTGAACCAGCTCACTAATTCTGAAAATATAAATAAATAAATAATAAAAACACAGTAAACTACCTGTTCAAAATGAGTTTCTTGTAGAAAAGCTATAGTTTCTCATCCACAATACGTAATTCGGAATATGGGGAAGTTTCCTGTGCTTCATAAGGAGCACGTAGGATAAGGAAGAAGTCACTCCAAGAAGGATCCTTTCAGTTACTTCTGATGCTATTTTCTTCCAGACAGTGCTGTCATTGTATCCTGGGCTTTATCTGACATACGAGTGGGTGATTGCTAAGATAGAAGCTGCTCCTACCCTGCCGAAACAGGCATTTACAGGGAGCGCAGCCGTCTGCAACCGGGCTCCAAAAACAGCCAGACTGTCGTAAACTCCCTGGAAGAGCTACAGAAGCAGTTTGACAGGTGGATTAGCTCTCTCTTAGCTTTGGCTTTGTGTTCCCATCTCAGGCAACGGTGCAAATATAGTTTATGCTATAAAAGATAAGGGTCATATGCACACAGAGTATCTGCATTACGGCTGGCACACCATTTGCAGTTGTTTGTCATGGGCCGCTTGCCTGTTAAAAGTGACATTGAAAATATGAAAGGGGTAGCACATAAAATCCGCAGCTAGTTTAGGCAGTTTGTCAAAGCTAGAAACAACCGAGCAGCAACGAGGCAGCAGCTTCCAGAGCATCATCCGAAGCAGCTGGAGTTACTTATTGAGAAGAAATCACCTGATAGCAGGATATACACCAACATTTTCTGAAAACACAATGGGATGGATCAAATGCAAACCCCAAATCTGTCACCCTTATCGTCGCTGTTTTCCATGCTAAGGACGTAATCTCGATGATGTATAAATTAGAGAATCACAAGCCACAGGCTTCAGCTTTGGTCCAAATACCAAGCATTGCTAAAGATCATTTTTAGAGGACTTATTTTTTCCATTTTATTGTGATAACATTTTTTTTTTTTAGTTTGCTCATCAAATGGTACTTATCAGTTTCTAAGATTTTGAGGCTGGTTTTATTTTTACACTCTTTTTTTTGTAGTAACCCTGCTACTCTGAATTTTCTTGTGAAGCGCCATGACCATTGACAGTGATAGAGAGTTAAGGGCTGTGCTGCCTAAAATCAGGCTTTCAAAACCTGCACTCACACACAACTGAAAAAATATGCAAGAAGCACCCAGAAAATGTCAAAAGTGCATGCAGAGAGCTAATAATGTGGGACTGATGATTATCCATAATTAAAGAACTGTCAGGGAGTTTACCGATCTATGAATCGCGTCTTTTCTTTCAATAGTAATAACTACTGAAACTACAGTTTTTACCTTCTGTCTACCAGTAGAAAACTGTCTGAGATTAGCGAAGATGGGAATTATCACACCAAGATTTTCCACGGCCCACGCCAGAGGAGACACCCACAACAGTCGCTGTTGGAGAAGCCCCAGAAGAGAGCGTAGGGCCTGAGCTGGGCTTTGAGGGCAGCCCTATCTCCTCCAAAGGTCATCGGTTTAACCTCACCGTGGGTCAGTGGCACCACAGCAGATGCGGAGGGGGAGGAAAGTGAATGATTTTATGGCTGCAGGCAGGAATGTGGGCACAGCCCCTTCCAGGAGGACGTCTTGTAGGGATGAGCAAAGAAAATGTGCAGACGGGTACTGACCAAAATTGTCTTGGAAAGTGTCATGGGTGAATTCAGAGCCAGGAGCAAATCCAGTGAATGACACCCACATTTTGCAAAATTTCACAGCCTACCGAAGTGCGCAACAGTAGATTCAAGAGCAAGAGAAGTCAAAGAAGCTGCAAAAAGCATTGGGAGAAACGTGATTGATTTAGTACTGATAACTGAGTGACGGGTATGTGCAATATCTCTTTGAAGGAGTTTCCCTGAAGAAAACATCTTTTAATTCCACAAATTTGTCATCTTCAATGTCAAACAACTTTGGCAGAAGAATTAGCTGTGAAATCCAGTCCGATACAGCCACAAGGCTCTACACAAGCTGGAGGTGAAAAGCACGAAAGGAATGCGACTCGGGGGTGCTCAGGGTCCTGCTCGGAGCTAAAGAATGGCCCCAAATGACTGAGATCTGAGGTGAGTTAATCAAGATATATGAGAAAAGAAGAGATGTAAGAATCCTAGATATTAGCAAACACCCTCCACTGAGCAAGTCAGAAACACAAAGCAAAGGGTGAGGAGAGGTTTTTACGGAGATATATTCAGATATAATAAAAGCTGCAGAAAAGGCAAGAGGTGAAGGGGAAGAACAAAGCCTGGTCTCAAGAAGCTGAAGTGCCCTGGGGAGCATGAGCAGGGGCAGACACTCAGAGCACTCAGCTTGGAAAACCACCAGGAGATATTCATTTGGGAACAAGGATGTCTCTGTGCTCCCCGGTGCGAGAGATGGCACGAAAAGGTGGGTCAAATGGTACCAGAAGTTACATGGAGGGTTGGTAGAAAAAGGAGTTTAGAGGCACGCAAGTTGAAAGCCTGCCAGGGACAGAAGAAGAGAAACAGAACATCTTGTTGGAGAGAGCAGTCAGTACTCATCAAACACAAAAGCCCAGAAATACATGATGTACCAGCAGTATGGATCCATCAGTTGTGTGTGCTACCAGCAAAGGAGAAGATATTAATGAAAGACAGGAAAAGGTGCCCTTGAAAAATACTCAAAAATGGCCTGAAGAACTACTCAGGATAGTCTTCCTTGAATGTGATGAATAGGTTTGCTTCAGAAGATTCAGAACTCAGACAGAAATAAATAGCATTGCCTTATTTGTGACATTTGTGACATTTCAAGTGAAGTGGTGCAGGGGCCAGCAGGGTCTGTGGTTAACTATTTGCAGTGTCTTAAAAATCAAAGCTTGCAATTGCCTTCAGAAAACAGGATAAAATCTGTGATTCCAGCTGACACAGAAGTTCAGAAGTCTGATGATCAGCGGAGAGCATAACCAATAATGCCTTCACAAGCACCTGCCCATTGTGCCATGGGGACACTGAGCTACATCCTCACGAATATGAAGAGCACAGACATCAGCAACCAGCAGCTTGCTGGTGATGCCCGTCTTTTAGATGAGGAAGGATAACGGTTTGCAGAGTGGACCAGCACCTTCTATAACAGTGACAGTCTTCAAATGAATGCGGTAGCAAAACAAATACTTGTGTGAGAGGAAGAGAGAGAACTCAGAGATGTCAACAAAGGGGCAAACAGCTTTTTCTTCTTGCTAAACTAACACATAGGACGTACTTGCTTTCAGATGCATTTGACGATTCTGCTATCGCATGCAGTACAATTGATTTGTAGCCCACGGGAAAAGAAAGGCGAGCCTCAGACACAAAGCTCAGGCTGCTCAACACACATGTTGAGCTTGATGTTCTGCGCAGTGGAAACATGAGCAGCTAGATGTCTGGACATCAAAACACAGTGTTACAAGCTATTACAGATAATTCTGTACCTCCCAGGAAAAATTAGAGTGTTATTGATCTGTTTTGAATGCTTAGGAATATATCCATCATGTTGCTTTTGTGTTTGGGAAGGGGAGGCAAGAGAAGAGAATGTGATGCAGAACTTTATTAATAAGAGCAGTAATATGTGTAATTTCATGTGCACTGCACTGGGAAATTACTGCTTGCTATCTAAAACATGTTCCTAATTTAAAAGAGAAAGAGAGAGAGAGAGACGAAAAAGAAGAAGAAAGTAGAAAAAGATTCGAGAGTGGAAAATCAGATAAAATCATGGAGTTTCCTCTAAATAAATATGAGAAATATGCAAAGAATGTTAGAACAGAAGATGATATAAATCTGTTGTACCTGTCCTGTACTTACAGACAGATTTTTAGCAGTAAGTTCAGAATAGAAAGCTAGCTTTGCTTTTGTTATTTTACTTCTAGAAGTAATGCTCTTAAACAAGGCAACTCTGCAAAAGGAATGCCTTTTCTTCATTAAAAAATAGTGGATTTATGCCTAACTGTAACACCATTTTCTCTTTATGTGGTATGTTCATTCGGTATGGTCACTGGCCGTGTATTAACACGCAGCGCCACATCAGCTGAAATCTGCACAGTTTGTTTGCAGCCTTTCTTAAAACTAAAGCTCGCTTCTGCTGTTGGCTCTGATGGGCTTTCTATTCTGCTCCACATAAATCAGCAGCAAGGCTGCCACTGGCTTTGCTGGAGCACCTACAAGCCCATAACGAAGCTCTGCGTGAAATGGTTCTCATTCTCCTCGTTTCAGTACAAATAGGAAGAACAGTATTTGTATTTGGTTTGTGCAAAAAGGCCTCTTTTTGTACAATCAGCTGGGCAACTTTGCATTTGGCACCATCCAAGCACATAAATAACCATTTCATGACTCCAGAGCTGTAATACATGGTTTGGTGTATTCTATGCAGTAGTATAAAAGCAATATCAAAGCAATCTGCAGGACAAGCCAAATTTTAATCCACTCCTATTACTAATCTCTAATAACACTGCAGCAGTCCTTCAAATGAACTGTTCCTCTAGGACCAACAGCTACGAGGCAGTTGCCCTGGCCTGTGCACACACACGTGCGAGTAGTGCAGAACACCCCATTGCCTGAATTTCGGCTCAGAGACTTACCCGAGCTGGTGCTGTCGCTCAGGAAGAAAGCAGGAGTCTCCTAGCTCTGTGTTGACTGCAGTAAGCTGCAGAAAGGAGCAGGCAAAGAACTAAATCTGGCTTTTGTAGCGTAGGTGCCTGCTATGCCATGATTCTATTAGCTATACCTACAAAAAACATGCACCACTAGGGTCTCTTTAATATGTAAAAACTTAACTGGCACCACTTTCAATTTTTGCCACATATTCATCAATACCCTCAAAAGCTAATGAAACAATTTAATCTTTAAGTAAATACCTTCCGTAAAATACCAACACATGTACAATTCATTGCAAGGTTGGGCTGTGCTGTTAGTATGGTACTGCCTAACGTGGCCTAACTGCCACTAGGACAGGCAACTTCATGTGCTATTTCCTTATGCATGACAAATCTAAAAGTCAACTGCTCTTCTTTCAGGATGAGTGCCCAAGCTTGAGATGCAAGCTTCTAAAGCTACTGCCTGAGAACAAAACTCTTCAAAAGTGGTAGTATTTATTATTTTACAATGGTTACAAGTACTCTGGATCCTTTTCAATTACACATGAAACACATGCACTCTCCCCAGTTGCTTTACAAGGAAGGCTAGACATGAACTGATGCTGTGCTGGGAATGAGGATGAGGATGAGGATGTCCTCTCCAGGTCCTTTCAGACTACATTTTTTTATTTGGCGAGAGCAGACACGAAGTTTGGCAAGGCAGACACAAAGTTTGGCAAGGTAAGGGTCTATGAAGGTCACTGCAGACCATCATGCTAGCAGGCTGCATGCTGCCATGCGATCATTATGGAATACACAACTTTTTCTTCCACCCATTTCACTTTTGCATTTTCCCATCAAAAATCCATTTTCAAAAGAGCTAAAGAGAATGGTCAACCCAGTAAAACAATTCATATGGTGAATGACAGGATTTTTTCCCCCATTTTGACACATTCAAATGTTTGTTATGCATTGGCCTGCCCATTAAAAGCAGCCAGTGTCTCCTGACATCTGCACTATATAGCCAGCCTTATGCTATTAACCATCCCCGCTACCACAACCGCTGCTGCAATATCCCTGCTCTCAGCCATGCAGTCATACACATCTCGACTTGTTTCCTGGCACAACCTGTACTTTTAAAAGTAGCAGCAGTTTTCCGAGCTGCACCGAAGCCTAAAAAGAGCTGGCACGGGGCGAAAAGGGGCCCCGGAGCCCCCTTGCCGCGGCCGCGCGGTGCCGCACACATGGCCCACCTTCTCACCCTTCCCTCGCTCTGCTGTGGGCCACGCAAGCTGCCTCGCTTTTGTCAATGCTTTCTTTAAATATTATTTTGTGCTTTTGGCACGGCGATGAAGCTGCAGTAACCAGCTGGCACTGCCTCTTCCCTTTGATTGCAGCATTGATTGTGCACCACATGCCCTTCGCCTCCTCCTCCTCCTCGGTTTGCTACATCACTGAAGCTGATTGCTGTGGCCACTCGTAGAGAAGGTTTGGCAGCTGCAAGACCCAGATGCCAATTTCTTTCGGCAGTGGCCTGTGGGTGTCAGCTTGTCTCCCTGTTTGGCATTTCCTCTGGCAACGAAACCTGCTCTGTGTCAGTGTGGAGTCTGCAGAATGGAAAAGTTATCATGGAAATACATCAGAGCGAGCCGTGGCGAGGCTGGAAGGAAAACTCGTTTGAAGTTTGCGTGTGAGAAGGGAGATACAAACCTATCTTTAACTCGGGACTTGCCCAAACAGCCTTTGCCATGGTCACACAACCCAGGTGGCTCAGGCAGCACGGGCGTGAGGGCTGCGCACGGGGCGCCCAGCGGGGCCTGCTCGCGGGGCCTTGCCTCGTGTCGGCGCGGGCTGTGCCCTGGCACCACCCGCCGGGATGCAGGAGAGCCCCAAGGCCTGTACACGTGCTGCGGCACACCGAGGGGCACCGGGTGCTCCCCGGGGCAAAGTTTCTGGCAGCAGTGTGTGCCATACACAGCCCCCCGCCTTCCTATCACTGGCGGCATCTCCACCACGCAGGGATTCAGCCACATGTCGGGCCGCCGTGCGCTGTGGGTGCCTTTCGTGCGGTGGTCCCGGCACCAAACTGGGCCCCAGGCACGTCTGGTGGCCATGTGGCGTGCACAGGGAAGGGGACCGGGAACATCAAGCCACTGGGCAGGACACGTGCGGCCAGTGGAAAAGGCCCACGGAGCTGAGCGGCCTGCCAGACGTCTGTTTGTGTGCCGCCACTTCCAGAAGTCACCGTACTTCCTTTCCGCCCTTCTCCACCATCGTTCTCATTGAAACAACACCAAGTTTTCTGATTGCTTTCAAAATATTATATATCAATGGAGTTGCAACTGGGAAAAGCGGCTAGAGAGAGATGTAAGGAGCCAGGGAAACAGCCCTGCCACAGTGAGGGGATCGTTATCTACACAGAGAGGACTGTATTTCTTATTAAAAAGAAAAATGTACTTAAAAAGGTTTTCTTGGGAAAAGACATACTCAGAGCAATGTTTTAATCAGTAAGACTTGGCTACCAAAATATAAATAAAAAATTGCATGACCAGCTTGGTATTTTTACAACAATTTTCCTCTATATATCTGAAGTTTACTTCTTTTATGACAGATTTTTACATGTCACATTAATCTAAAATATCATTTACTAAGAAGTAAGAATTTTACTAAGAATACTAACAATTTTATTTTGTACATAAATCTTTTAAAATGTCCAACACCCTACAAAACAGTGAAAAAGATAAGTGAAACAAGCTCTAAACATACTTTTTCTTTAAATAACATTTTAATGCAAATTTCACAGTTGGTTAAGGCCTAAGTAAGGGTCTTTGCCTTCCTGGAGCTGCTAGAACTGACTATCAGAGAAAGGAAGTCATAAATGGAAACCTGATTATTTTCACAATGAAACTGAGGGGTTTTGCTGCCAATCTCAGCTGGAAAAAAAAAAGGGGGGGGGGGTGAACTTAGCAATTTGGTTGGAAAATTTGTGAATGATTGCTTGTGCCTTCTATATAGTTAAAATAATGGCCGGATCGCCATCTGCAGCAATTAGAAATCCTGCTTTTCTCCAGCCTAGCCTTAAGAATTTATTTTATTTATTTATAGATACACAATTAATGCCACTTTTCCTCGCTTAACACCTACACGGGTTCTCAGGCCACCTCCCTGGAGAAGGGCGGTGCAGGGCTCAACCAGGACAGACCTGGGGCTCGCGGGATGCCCCTGCCCTTCCCGCAGGAGCGGCTGCAGTGGCACCAGGCATGGCACTGCGGGGCTGGGAGCAGGGCTCGGGGCACTGCTCTGCTGTCCCGTGCTCGGGATGGAGGAAATCCAGAGAAAAGTGAAGCTGAAGCTGCTCGGTTCACCGAACGTGCCTAAGACTCTCGAGGGGGTGTGAGGCTGTCACAGTCCCCGAGTGCAGAAGAGAAATTTGACAACGGGAGATCCACATATGGTAGAAAAAATGTGGCTAAACACAGAACCTAGACAAATTTAATGTAGGAATAAGGCATATTTTAAACAGTGAGGCTACTTAGCTACTGGAACAACTTACAGCTCATCACAGGAAATTTTAACATCACAATTGTATTTTTTGTTTGTTTGTTTGTTTTCTTTACCCCCAAAAACCTTTGTGTCTGGGATCAAAGGCAAGAGCCACTGCCCGCCCCAGGTCAAACTGAAGGACCACAACAGGTCCCTTGAAATGCTCACCTCTATACCAAGGGGTTGGATTCAAGCCATAGGTGCCATTCTCTCCTTTTGAGCTCTGATCCAGCTGCTACAAGCACTTCCTCCAGCTGCATATCCTGGGCAATTTGCTGTGCTGGAGTAAATCGGCTCCTTCGGAGGCTACAGGGCTGTGTCACATCAGCATCACATCTTTTCTTGTGACTGTTAAAAACCAACTCTCTAAATTGTATTTTGTTGTCCTGTCTTTACCTCTTAGCATTTAAAGGCGTGGGGACTACAGCTCCTCACTTCCACTTCTAACTGAAAGTCCTCCCAGTAGTGCCACAGCTGCTCTTTTTGTGTTTCTAGCATAACCCTGGCCCAGGGAGCATCTTCCTCTTCCGTACACAAGCACTGTTGAGCACAGCAGGGCTGAAAAATTTAGGCACTCAAATAAATAAGTAATAATAATGCACCACAGCACGCAGGCAGAGGAACATCAGCGAGCTCCTGTCATACTGGCACCGCAGCCCTGCCTGCACTGAGGACAGCAGGACATCGGGAGGCAGGAGAAGGAAGGACTCTGCCTGCATCCAAGGGAGGTTTGCATGCCGTGGTCCGAGAATCCCCCCTCGGGACCTGAGTGACCTCCATTAGCAGTACGGCTGTGAAAAGATTTGTTGGTCCAGGTTTTATTCAGAGAGGCAGCACGAAGGATGCCACACGTGGGGGTGCAGGGAACAAGCCCAGGTCTGCTCTGCATGCGGCAGGGAGCTGGATGCAACCAACCCACCTCTTGACCTTGTTCCTGGGATGTTCACGGTAGTCGCAGCAGCTGGTTTACCCAGCAGTGGCTTGCTCAGACACAGGGGCAAGGCAGGAAAACAGAAACACTGTTTTGGGAGCCAACACTGGCCCTAAATAGCCACCGCGCTCTGCGGTCACAGCCCTACCGCCCCGCTTTGCTAGCTCGATGGGCTTCCTCGGGAGTGAATTAGTCCCAGGGAAGGAGTGGGGATCAGCAGGGTCAAGGGTTAAAATGACACCAGCTCCCTTGAGGAGTTAAATTTAGACAGAAAGACAAGCTTGGAGACTGCAAGCTCCAAGGTGCCAAATGGGAGCCTCGGAGAAGTGGAGCACACTGGGGTCTGCTCCAGGAGATCAGTTAAAACCTTAAAACCGAGTTTTCAAATCCTTTTATGTGTTCTTTCTGCTTTTTAGATTAAACAGCACTAAGTCTGGCTTGGGTCACTGTAATCCCCTGTTTCCTTGTGGTCCCCGGGGAGACAGGCCGCAGCTGCAGGCCGGCCGGGAGCGGGGCCGGGAGCAGCCGGTGTGGACATGGGGCCGGGAGCGGGGCCGGGAGCAGCCGGTGTGGATGGACACGGGGCCGGGCAGGCAGCCCCCGGTGTCCCGGTGCAGGAGGAGCCCCGTGCCCGGCCCTCGGCGGGTCCCAGGGGGCTGGGGAAGGCGTCAGCAGCACCTCCTGCCTTCACGCACCTTCTGCCTCGCTCGCTTCGCAAGCACACAAACATGCACACGAGCCCATATTTAATGCTTTCAGATCTATGTATATACACACACATATGCTGTTATTTTTATAACATTTGATATAGATTGTTGAGAATAACAGCTCACAAGTGGAAATATTTTACCTATGGCTGAGTAATATAAACCGAAGTTAAAACGCTCTTTTCCTCAATAGGGTCCTGAAATAATGGCGTGGCTTTAAAACACAGTTTCTAACTTTAATTAACCTTGGGCTCCTCTAGGGAAGGACAGAACAGGGGGTCGGTGTGGCAGGGACCTCTGAGGAGGGAACTTTTCAGCCGGTCTGGAACAGGCAGGAGAGAGATCTCGCCCTGCGCTCAGCCGGGCTCACCACGGCAGCCCCTGCTCCGGGAGGGCATTTCTTGGTCAAGACGCCCGCACGGTGGGGGGATTAGCAGAGGAAAACGCCGCCTGCCTGGGGAGCACAGACAGCCATCACGTCGGCCTCAGAGAAAACTAGAGCAGGAATTAGCTACGGCTGGGGCAGGACTCCAAAAAAGGAGCATTTTGCGGGGTCACAGAATCATGATATCCCTGAGAATTAAAGCATCCGGCTGTGTTTCAGGCCTCGGTTCCCAGTGGTCACTTGGAAGTGAATCTCAGTGCCTCAATAGGCTTTTAGGAATTTCCAAGGATTAGGTTTAATCAGTGATCTGAGGTAATTTAATATATTTCCAGTGCTCTCTTCTTTAATACTTAATGACTGATGATTAGGTTTGTGTATCAGATCTGAAATCTGCAAGTTATGTGGCAATTAATGTTTGAAGTACACTGTAACTTCAAATATAATGATCATATTTGCAAAGTAATTACAGAATATATGTGCCTAATAAATAATAACACTTAGCACTTACGCAGCACTATTCACCTGAGGAGCTCTAAATGAAAAAAATCCCAAAAATAATGGAAGCATTTCAGATGCGAAGCAGGTTTTCAGCGGCAGCTCACGAGCGACGACGTGACAGTTTCTGTGCAGAGCACCGTGCATTCACCGGTGCTAGTAAAGCCCCGTGAGCTGCACATACCACAGGTGACCAAACATTTTCCCCGGGTTTGGGCAGGGGACCGGGGGTGTAGCTGCTGGAGGAGTTTTTCAGTGCAAAGGCAGCGCGGGGAGCTGCTGCCTCTGCCCCGTGCCTTTTTGGCTGTGCTTGAACAAGGGTGCACGGTTCAGAATATATATATATATATACAAACAAACTTTAAAAAGCTCGGAACACTTAACCGAAGGACCACAAGGCAGCCCCATGCTCAGCAGCCAGTTCCCCCTGCACAGCCTTACCATGCCCCGCACAGAGGAGCGATGCGGGACGGCAGGCACGCAGCGGGACGTCGCTGACGCCCTGCAGCTCGGCCACGCTCAGTGGGAACAAGCAGGTGAAAGCCCAGCACAGCGGGGCAGCCAGGCCCAGCACTGCCCCAGGGGCAGCAGGCGAGCACCCCGCTGCCAGCGTCCTCGTCCTCGTCCTCGTCCTGCTCCCCTGCAGGGCACTCGGTGCTCCCCTCCCTCGCGCGCCCGCTCCTTGCCCGGTCAGCAGCCGAGCGAGGCACCCGGGGGTGATGTAACGCGGCGGGGTCCGGCCGCGCTCGTTTCCATTACACCAACTTCCTCCCTGCTTAATTCCTGGTTGACCTTGAAGTTTAATTGCAGCCTAAAAAGAACGGTTACGTAACGGAGGCAGCAAACCTAAATAAAACAAAAACAGAAGGGCCATATGCCACATAGCCCAGAAAAATCTAGAATCAAATTACACTCTTTGAATTATTTACAATATTTCTTCGTGCCAAATCTAAGCAAATATTCCACTTGCTTCAACTGCACTGTAAGAGCTTTAACTGTTTACTGTAAACCCAAGCATACAATAGCTCTTTCATCAAGCATTTAACTGCACATTTCACATTAATAAATATTACAAGGATGTTATGAATGCTTCCTTATTATAATAGAGGCTAGATGTAGTTTTCATGAGTCCTCTAGCTGCTGCACAGAAAATGAGTCTGAACAAGACGTTTCCTCTCAGGCCATGTAGCCTAGTAGCATTTGAGCTACTGAGTAAATATAGCGAAGCTAATATTATTATTATTTTAATAGTGGTTTCCCACCGCACATTGAAATAGAGAAAATGAACAAGGAAGCATTTCATAATCATGCATTGTGTTTGCTCAGATTTTTGTTGTTGTTGTAATATGATTATAAAACACTATGTACTCCTATTCAGTCTCTCAGATTAGGCAAGTGTCTGAACTGGCCTATCCTTATTTCCAGCAGGGAGCAAAACATGGTTTGTGCAGTAGGAGAGCTTCCACCACCGTGGGTCATCCCATTTTTAGATGTTTAAATTAAAGATTTTGATGACAGAGCATGGATTTGGTAACCTCATTTGGAAAATGGTGACCACTGGCTTAGTTCCCTTATCTGGAAAACCAGGATAATACTTGTTTGCCTGCACCGTAGGAACCTCCTGAGGGTTGCTGACATTTGAATGGCACTGTGAAGAAGTAACAAAGTGACGTGATTAATCACTGTGTAAGCTCCGTGCTTTACAGCGAGGTGAGATGAGAACATCCCTGCCTTGACAAGATGCGCTCTTGAAAGACAATGTAGAAATAAAGAATAAGGGAGGTTGGAAGAGTAGAAATGAAGAAGGAAAGAAGATATAGCAGACTCAAGCAGTGATTTCCAGCTCCATACTCCCACCCCGTGCCACCTCCTCTGCCTTCACCAGGCATGGCTGGCGATGAGGAGGTGGCCCCCGGTGCAGCAGGGCACCGACCACCACTCCTGACCACCGCTTTGGCTCTCTGATGATGTGAATCCCAAACTTTTACCCTCTTTGCAGTTGGAAGTAGACTGTTTTCTCCTCTACCTCCATACTCCTGGTAGGTACGTATCCACTGCTCCCAAAATAAACTTAGCTTGGATCTAACTTGAGACAGGAATTGACAGCATGAATCATGCTGGTGCAAACGTCATCTCAGTAATTGGAACATGGATATATGCCTGTGGAAATTATAAAAGTAGCAAATAACTGTATTATAGAGCTAAGGAGAGGAAACCTGGATCTGCCAAATCAAAGAAAGCTTTACTTGGCCTTCAGTAATGTCAAGAGCTAGTCTCATTGCCACTTATTACAGCTGACAGTGTATTCTGCTTACTTCACTCGTCTGCAGATGGGATTCATTGCACCTAACTTTAGTCATATAGGAGTTGGCATGCTGGTCTGAGCCACGCTTCTCTGCTCGTCTTGCTGTAAATGGAAGAGGTGAGTGCCTCAAGAAGAGGTAGTTCATCACATCTATTTCTAAGAGCCAACTTAGGTCAGGACAAATCACCTCTCAAGAGTCCAATATCTCTCTCTATTAATTATAAAGGGAACCTGGATTTTCTTAGACTAAAACAACTAATTTGCACGTAGCCAATGACAGATGTGATAAATCTGGCCATGTGGATTGTACAAAGATTTTTACTGTTACCCACAGTTCAGATATTTCCAAATCTCTGTCATCCTTGTCAAATGGTGATCAATACTTCACATCAAGAAATATTGTGGAACTGGTGATTTGTTCTTTTGAGTACATTATGAAAGATAGACCTCTGCCATAATGCTTTGGAGCACCTCATATGATATCCTCATAAATATAAAATGAGTTGAATTATCCATACTGTATCCACATTTCTCTTCGCTGTGACATGCCAAATTCATCTCCTCTCATGGATCACAATTCAGGTAAGTGCAAGCAAGCCAGGAAGATGTTTATTTCATTTTTAATGACTTAAAGCTGTCTCGAGGTCCTTCTGGTTATTTGAGAGACAGTATTTCTCAACTGCTTTATTTTATTCATTACACTAAGCTGCTTCCTTCTGTGCTCCTGGAAGTGCTCAAAAGAGTCTGAAGAAGTCAAACGTGAGGTTCCCTCCAGACAACATGTCCTCGTATATATTTTTACAATCTGAGGAAAACATCCAGCTCACAGAGCTGTGTTAAGAAGTAGAGTAACTTTAATTCAGATGCCTCGTGCTTGTGGGACACGGGTACCCCTTATTCTGTCGTTTCTGTCATCCAACAGCTCTTCCTCAGCCCTTTTGACCAGCTAGGCCCCTCACTGCTGTCATAAGCTTTTGTCCAACTTCTGCTTTTGTCCAACTTCTGTCTCATTGCCAACTGGGGCTTCTCTGAAAGCACACCCCAAAGTAGAAGTGTTATAGGTTTGTGCTTGGTGAGAAGAAATTAGGGGGAAGAGTTCTTTCTTACTTGGATATGAAAACTAGACTCTGGGAAATATCAGAAAAAGCACGACAATCTCTCTCTTCTCCCACATGGTAAGCAGAGCCCGTGTCTGCATATAAAACATGTGGAAGAGAAAGCCACACGTGAAGCCTTTATTTGATGAAGAGCCATTTCCCTCAGGAATACAACCTCTCTGCACACCCTTTGATACAAATAGAGATAAACCAGGAAGACACTTGACGGAGGAGCAGCTTGTGGCTTATGAAATCAGCCAAGCTGGTTACGATGAGCCAGATCCAGAACACAGAAGAAATTTGCTTAAGTGGATCATTATGAAAATGATACCTTTGAGGCCTTGGGAAAAATCCCAGAGAACTGGGAACACTGCTAGCACGGACACCGTGTCACCTAGCTCAGGAACAGACATCTTCTCCTGACCAAACCCCTTCGTGCAGCTTGGGAGAGTGCCAAAACCAACGGTGGCTACCAAGGCAGGTTTAGCTCCAGCCTGCCACATCTGAAAGCAATGCTAGCTCTCCCCTTCCCCCTTCTCAAGTCTTTCACCTACTTGGACCCGTACCAGAAAGAGCCCGAACAAAAGTGAGAGACCCTGAAGCTCGAAGCCACTCTAAAGTTAGAAGCCGCACTAAGATTAGACAGCGAGAAGTGTGAGATAGCTGAAAGCCTGTGAATCGTGCTAAGGATAGAAAGTTAGAAGTAGGAGGCAGCCAAACCCGATACTGAGAAATCAGAAGTTAAGCACTAAAGTTGGATGAGATTTATGGGTAGGGAACACAGCCTCTTATTGCTCTGGAGGCAAGGTAGTGCCTAGCAGCCAAGGATGTTCTGACAAGCCACTCTGTTCAGATCTGATAGCCTGCTTCCCAAAATAGGGATTATATCACATCTTTTGATAGAACACGTTATGCACGTAAAGTACCAGAAGACCAGAAAATATGCTTTTCATTCCCGTAGCTCCCAGGGAAAGTCCTGTCTCCCTTCAGTGCTCTAGACGGAGCCGGCAGCGCGCCAGGTTACCGTGCATTCGGAGGTGCTCTGACTTCGTGCAGTGCTTCCACAGCCAGCAGATTTGCATCGCATAGATCTGCCTCTAGATTCTAGAAACATGGTAAAGTAGTGAACTAGCGAAAAGGAAGGGGTGAATGACAGTACTTTTATTGCTGCTGCCTCTTTCAAGCAGCAAGGAGTGAACACCATGAGCTGCTCTTACCCTCGGAATTGATGTAAAACGTGGCACTAGCCAGTTCAAGTCCTCCAGCCGTTTCCAAGGTTCATCTCCAGAGCGTCTGAAGCACTGTTCTTCACGTCTTTGGAAAATTAATCCAAACACCTTACTAATTGTATCAAATGCGAGCATGGTAGCATGGGAAATCACAGATCATCTGTGATGAAAAGCCAGGGGTCTACTGGGTCTCACTAAACCTGGGGAAATTGTCGCTTGCTATATTGAAAGGTCTGTAGCCATTTAAAACCCACCACGAGTTTTAGCAACAGGAAGTGCGGTAGAACCAAGAGCTCAAAAATTGATTCCCATTTTAAAAAAAAAAAAGAAAAGAAAAAAAAAAGCAGGAAGCAGATTTTTTTTCTTGCTGGTTTTAATCCCCACTGAAAACCAAAGTCTGTCAGTCAGGAGCAGTCAAGTACAGCAGGCCAGAGATCACCTGGCAGAGCAGATTAGCAGGAGACAAAAGGCACATTGGAGCTGGGCTCGTAGGCAAACCTAGCAGCCTCCAGTTGTTACAGTAATTAGGAAAGACCAGGGAGAACCAAGTTCTGTGCGATCAGAGGAGGCTCCGTGCCATCACTGTACTCAGCCTCTACTTACTGGATATCCTGAGCAGGAAAAATGTCTGAGCACACTGGCTATAAGCGAGGGATGCTGGCAAGCCTCTGCTGGAGGCGCCTTCTCAGCAGAAATCTGCATTCATCGCAAATGAAGGACCCTCATGTTTAGGCCACACTTCTAAAAGTGAACAATGCAGCAGCTTTTCAGATCATGGTCAATTAAGTGTTGGCAAGATTGCATAACTTCATCCAGGCTGTGGATGGCCGTGATCAGCAGCAGCTGAAAAGTAGCCAAGAAACATGTGGATTTGTGTCGTACGGGCTAGAAGAGGCAATTTTAACCATTAAAGTGCATGAATGTAGAACTCGAGCAATCAGGATTAATTACAGAGACTACAGACTGGAGGAGAGGGTGGTGGTAGGAAAAGGAGAACGCTCTGCAGATCTTTACAGGTGAAGACCCTTCCTTGTGCATTGGTCTTTCCACAGACCATAAGACAGGTTTGTCTGTGAAAAGATTTGCAAAGTACCGTGTGAGTGATGTAGAAAGTTCCAGTGCGATGCCCCTCTTTTTAGTGGGCCCCATTAGAGTTGTAAACCCACACAGAGATTTTGTTAAATGTTTGTGAATAAATCCGGAGCTGGTAAGAGGAATGTTGGTGGTGAGGTCTGTCCTCACTAGCTGAAATTTTAAAAAGATTTAAGTTGTTTACAGAGGCTCCAGACACACGGGTTAGGAAGCCTGCTCTGGCAGGTGAAAGAAAGTAAGAAAAGCTGCCTTTGCTTTTTCAAGCAAAAAACATGAACGCCATGTGAACAAACGTGTTAAGTAAGCCTTACACCATTGTGTGAACCGCCAGTCAAGTGAAATATAAGTCCTGAAGGATCTTTGTCACCTGGAGCGACAAGGTGAGCAAGGCTTGCTGCAAGGACCCCAGAGCTTTGACACGCAGGACACGCACATCGCAGGCAAGGAGAACGTAGCAAAAGGTTTGCTAGCATAAAGTGGCAGTCCCATGCTTCCCTCCCTGTCCCCAAAACAACACCAAGACAAAAACGTAGCCAACCCCTGACGCCTTTCTGAGGCAGAACATGTCACACGGTCTCTCAAACAGTAGTCTGGGAGTCAATCATCCCAACCCATTATCACTGCAAAGTGATTGCCATCGCAGCTGGCTTCAATCAAAGCCACTAATGATCTTCTTGCATCAGCATCATTTATTGAGTGTGTGACATGAGACCGCCAAGTTGTGTAGTTTATAGCGGTGTCAGGTTCTATGTACAACGAATCTTTACCCAGAACTCGAGCATAGTCCCCCCAAGCTTTACAGCAGATGAACTATCTCGCAACAGCTAAGCACCACAATGTCAGTGGTGCGATGGGAGGAGCTTTGGTAACTCTTCTAGTTCCGTTGAGAAAGGTAACGTCATGTAAAGGACTCGTGAAGATCAGTACCCGAGTGGTGCTGCAGGGAACCCAAGGGAAGAAACTGGGTGTAAAAGCAAACGAGTGACCTCAGGCCAGGTTCTTTTTTTTTTTTCTGAGTGCAACTTGAGGATGCAGGAGGTAGGATCCCAACCATAAAATTAGGTAACTCTCTAAACGGGCTGCCAGCTGGATCACGGGATGAAGGGGCAGAATTGTGCCTTTCTCCCCAGATGCTCCTATAACAAACATAACTATGTTCTTTGGGTTTTGAAAACACATCATTTGAGTTGATTTCTTCTAGCTTATGATAAGGGTGATGTTGAAATAACTAGGAAACACCAAAGCAGAGCAGTTCCTTAAACCAGAACACTGGCTCATTCCTCTAACAGCTCACACCCCAAATGGCGTTTGGGTGTTTTCCAGAATAACCAAATAGGATACCTCTGCTTAGCTGCTGAGCTAATTCATGAGTTAATGAGGCAGAAACTCTGTGGAAGGAGCACTTTCTGATGAAGAGCATTACCCTTGGCAAGCCTCAGTACAGTGGAGAGCAATAGTCCCACCTTGGGGTATGCGTTACACCTGCCATCGTCTGCAACAAATGGCTGGGGCTACGCAGAGACCTTCCGCATGCAGTCGGGACAAATCTGCCCCGCTCCGAAGTCATCCCAAGTGCGGTCCGCGTGTGCAGATGCCCCAGTGAAGGGACAAGGCCGTGTTCTGTGTCTTGGAGCATTCTGCATGTGCCAAGCTGAGAGCCCATTAACTCGAGTCCCCTGGGAACTCTCAGTGCTTCAGACGTGATCCCTCGCATGAATTGGTATCACGCAGGCTTTTTCAAAAAAACAGGGAGGAAGAAAAAGCAAAATTAATGACCGGTTTTGGAAACATTTCTGTAAGTTCCTTAACAGCTTCCTCCTCTCTGCCTCTGCCATTTTCCAACTTCTGCAACGACGGGGACGATGTCCGAGGGCAGAAGTTTCCGTCACTACCCATCTCAGAGCTCTGAACAGCAAGCCTGTCTGAGGCAGAGCCCTTGGCAGAAGAAACCAACCCCTTTGTGTGCCACCTGGGGTACTTCTAGCATGCATCGTTTTAGCTAATTATGTTACTAACATATATATGTACGCATACGTGTATGTAGGTCTGGGAAAAGCGAGCTATCCAAAACCCTGCATAGCTTGTCAGATTTAAAGTGCTGTTACAAGGTATAGGAACAGGCAGGAACAAAGGCAATCTTAAGAGCACGATTTAATTTTGGAAAGTCAAATCTCCAGTTGCACTAAGAGGCAACCTAAGTACCTTGGCTCTCGCAAAATCCCATGAATCAGATTTTGGTTTTGCAAAGCTGTACCTTAAACCAGAAGTATTTTGAATATAAATTCCAAAGTTTGGAGTAGGATTAGATAAAATATTCTAATGTAAGCCCACGTCTAGTTAATGGATAGAGTTCTCCTCCAGTATTTATCTTTCTGCTGCTCTTTCTTTATCACTACTTGATCCCCAGCTAATCTCTACTTCATAACTGAATGTTTTCTGTGCATATCTTAATCAGCTCTGCCTTCCAGGTCAAAGATCAGGGCATATATTTTAAAAGGGTATTTCAGACCAGAGCAGACACTCGATTGTTACGGTTGCAGTATAAATCATTTATGGAGAGGGAATCTTTCTGGCTAATTCTCAGAGATATGCAAATGATAACTTCTGCTTGCTGCGTGTTTACAATGCAGCAGCCATAAATGGAGATAAAATACGAAAAGTCCGTGTCCCACAGAGGGAGGGGAGGGCTGCTCTCAAATTGCGGAGGGTTTGAGAAAGAACAGATAGTTTGCAATAAATATCCGAACTTCTAGGGCAGGTTTTGCGCTTTCATTCTTTACACAGCGAAACAATACAAGGAAACCACACAGGAACAGCTGGATCCCAAACATCCCTGTTTCCAGAATATATGCAGCGAGATATGCGCGTGCTGCTGCTCAGGGGGCTGCTGGTGGCTTTTAAAGCATGGAGCACAGCAAGCGCTGTGGGAGGGCTCACAGGCTGTTAAAAGGGAATCTCGGCTGTTCCTGCAGGGGCGGTTAGCCGTGGTGCAGCTCGGCTCCCATTGAAGTCAATGGGAGTTTTACTTCAATGGAGCAGAGTTAGGTTAATGCTGAATGTTTTGGAAAACACCATTCCCACTTGCCAGCCTGAATCCTCTGAGATCTTCCCATCATTAGTTTAATTCAACCATAAATGTTTGGAACAGCAGCCAAGGGATTAAAATGATCAACAAAGTCAATTGCTTTGTTTGTAAATGTTCTTTTGCTTAGTTTTCTGCAATGTAAAAGTTGTTCTATGAACCTTGTTTTGACTCATTTAAACCCCATTTAGTAATCCTGCAGGAAATACAGTATTTGTGATGTTAGTGTGATATCTTCTGCCTAGAATAACATCCCCTGCCCTTATGAACTTCAAGTAGCTTGTCCCAGATTGGGCTGGTAAGGGCATTTCTGTTTTGCGGACATGTGAAGTGCTCATATTTCAGTAAGGAATTTAAGAAAAAAAATGCCAGAATATTGTTCTTTTTTTTTCCAGAGTTTTTGAAGATGAAGACATCGAAGCTTTTAGAAATGCCTGGCGCCACATTTTCTGAAAGACACATTAGCCTGCTTTTGTATTTCAGAATTGACTTTGCCTAGAAGCCTCACATGTATTTTCATATGCTGAGCCTCACAGAGAAATAATGAGCAGGTGGAAATGCCAAAATTAACTGAAATGAAAAGCAACTAATTTTAACTGCTCTTCAGAAATCTGCAGCGATCTGCAGAGATCTGTCTAGGTGAGGTTACTCTTGGTTCAGGCTACACGGAGAGCGCCTTTTGGCCATGCAGATTAGGAGATCAGCTCTGCCGTGACAGAAACCGTTACCTCCTAGCACTCACGAGATGCTGCCACCTCCCCGTTCTTCATCCCTGTCCTCCCTGCACAAGTCCTGCCCACAGCACTGCACTGCGGTCCCCAGCAGCCCCACGGCCCTGGCAGTGGTTTTGGTCGTGCAAATCAGCACCGGGCAGCGAGCTGTGGGGTGCGTGAGGGGGTGTTTTTCCCCTTCTTGTCCTTTCCGAAGGAGGGGTGGGCTGGAAGGCCTGCCCGTTGGCTTCAATGCGGTCTTACGATGGCTATCTGCCCTCTGAACCCTTGGGTGGTATCCCCCCTCCACCCCCTGGCCGTAGCTGCAGCCCCTCATTCTGGAGAGGGATGTCAGATCTCTCCTTCTTTAATCACCACCTTGCATTGTGATAATTAAATCGCAAATTTGGCTCTGAACTGGGCCAAAAGAAGCTTTAAAATCGGAGGCCTGCGGACCTGCCTCTACCATTTTGCCTTTCGCTTGATGTGCGCGCTTCCCAGCCATTTGATATTCCCCACTCTCTTTGTGATTGATAAATGTGCATTTGTGCACAGGTGATTTTTCCACCTCTCTAGTCACACCAGCTACTATACCTCCCATTGAGGTAATGGAAAGCATCCACTGCTTATCTCTGAGCAGCACATTAAACAAAGCAACATAATGAGCTGCATTTTGTTGAGGGCTCTCCAGGTCCCCCAAATCCTTCTCAAATGTTATTGTTTATAAAATGTTTGATAAAAAATAAATGATGCTTTCAATTTAAACAAAACCTCACACTGTTACCGGTTTTAATAACAGTTTTGACAGATGAGATTTTCATCATCTGTTTTTTCTTTGTAAAGGCTTCTTCAATAAACTAAAAATGCTTTAAACTAACAGATGTGACTATAAAGTAAGGCTGAGCGTGAGACATCAGGAGCTGAGGTTTGTCAAATGCTACAATATATAAATTAATTCCTAGTTTAAGCTTCCATTGAGCATTGGAACCGCTGTTTTCCCTGGTTCTTGGTTACTGAATGGTTATCTGACCTTGCAAAGGTGTCACACACAGAGAAAAACGGAGCCTGAGAAATCTATACTTGTGTGATTAAAATTATATATGTGTTTTGGACACTAAATAGCGCAATGATTTATTGATGGTGAGTAAGTAGTTTGAAGCCAGAGCTATACACCTGATAATGGTCTGGTATCCACCAACGGTGGGCTTTTTTCACTTCCCTTGAATTCTCAGCACTTTTAAAATCCAGGTAGCCTGAATGCCAGTGGAGGAACTCTGAAAGCTGTTTTGAGGCAAGAATTTTAAAACCTGCAGCCTCAGTTCCTCCCTAGCATTCCTCCACCTTTTCTTTATGTCTAATCCATTTAGCTTCTCTTATGTCACAGACGTGTCTAACAGCCACCCCAGAATCAATTTAGGATAATGTTGATCCTTGAATAACTGATAAGCTGTGTATATTTTATCTGTGAAAACTCCAGAAATTAGAATTTCCAATGATATTCTGTTTGCTGTAAACAACTTATATTTACTGATTTGGAGAGGAGTTTTGCTTTGTTTAATGGGCTTTAAGCAAGGCAATTTTAAAAGCTTGATTGCTTGTAAACCCTAATACTGTTTGTTTTTAAATTTCTGATATTATTATTATTCTCGTGCTTTGCATGCTTTTCACCGGTTCTGCTTCTCTGATGATTTGAGCTTCTGCGGCGTAACAGGGGCTTTGCACGGGAGAGGGTGGCCGTGATGCTCTGTTCTGCTGACGGTGCAGCCCCCTGCTCGGACAGCAGGGAACAGCTCTAGAGAAAACCCGACGTGACCTGCACATTGCCCCGCTCCTCGCCCCTGCTGTCAGTCCCAGAGGTGCTTCCAGAGCAGGCTCCTGCTGGGTGACTTGGAGGCAAAGGAGGATCGGAGAAAGGAGAGCATCCCAGGCCACAGGTCTCCTCTGGCCGGGCGCAGCTTGTCCAAAGCTTCTGAAGCACTCAAATCAAAGTGTGGGGCTTCGCGTTGTGCTCACCGGTGCTAGGGAGGGAACCCGCCTTCCCAGGAGAAAAGGTTTGACCTGTTGGCATTTCACTTCTGGTGGTACCCCAGTCCTGTGCAGCCCGCCCTGACCACAGCCTCTGAATGAAGAAGTCATTTCACAGGTCACAGGGCATCCCGACTCCGCAGGACACACTGACACCGCATACAACGAGATCATAGGATCATGTACATTGCTTGGATTTTCACCAAGTATTTTCAGGTATAGCAGCTTCCAAGTGTCACTGCATTGAGACAGAACATTTCTCTGGAAAATTAGGTCCCAAAGCAAATAAGGTGTGAAAGATTGCAAGCAACACCCTGAATTAGGCAGTACAGTCACCGGTATCTTTGCTGTGACAGCCTCCCCAGAGCGCAACGCCAATATGCTGGCAATTTACTCAAGTCTGCTTCGGCTCTGGAACTTCAGAGCATCTGATACAGAGCACAAGATATTAATAGAAGAAACAAATAATATACTCTGAATAAAGGTACGAAATGACCAGCAGCTCAGGAGATCTAAGTACAGCCTGCATACCTGCCTTCGTGACAGACACACCAAGTTACTTTATTTTTCTTTTGCAATTCTTATTAATGAGTCAAGGCAATTAGGTTTCTTTATGTTCAGATAAACCACTTATACAATTCATCCATTGCTTCAGCAACATCTCCAGGTTTTACTGTAACACCAACAATAATAAAGAATAAATAAGACATAATGGGGTCTTGCCTCATGACTATGATTCTTAGGTGCTGCAGTAACACAAAGGCATGCATAAATGAATTAATAATAACCTCAGGGGTGATGGTATGTAAATATATTAGCTCAGGATAGGAAGAAAAGGGAGGATGAAACAAAAGTCACGGTGTCATAAAAATTCGAAAATAAAATTATTTGGGAGTATTGATTTGATAAGTGAAAACTTAAATAAGACTTCGGAAGAGAGATTTTCCAAAAGACACAACTCCACTGAGATCCCTGCTGTCAGATACAGACAAGGTGCAACAAGGACGAATTCTCCATCTGAGAAGTCTTGGATATTTATGTAGATTCTTGAAAAGGTACATTATACTTACTTTTATTTGATGTTTCATTACGGAGTCCCAGAGACTCCAATGGAATAACTCCTCATTGTCACCGTTTTTATACCTCAATATCGCTCTATCTCAGATTCTCTTTTCAAACTCAGAATGCCGTTCATTAAATTCTTTCTTCTATGGAGCCATAAATGCAGTAATCTAGATCCTGATAAAGGCTTTAAAGCTATCCCATAGGATACTTGCGGTTGGAACTGATGGAACATTAGTGTCAAGGAAGCATATTATTTGAGTCTCAATATAATTAATAAACCCTTTCTCTCCCCCACAGGAATGTGCTAAATCTCCGAGTCTTGTTTGTGTTAGGCAAAAGATTTAGTTACCTCTAACAGAAAAGAGGGAAAAAAAAAAGATGAAAAAGGCTTTAAATATTTAACAGTTTAAACCCTACATAAATTGGAGATTTGAATAAAAAATCAGCCCAAGTATATTTGTATGAAACTGGTGAACAGAAGGAATATACATGCTCAGAGGAATAGATTTTATGCCAAACATCAATCAATCCCAGCTTCGAAGCCTATTTATAATACTGTGGGGGTTCTGGACGGTTGCACTTCACACTGTGAGGACCAATCCATGACATTATCTGTTGAACAATTGAAGTCTTTACAAATAATTAAAACTCTGTTTGAAAATGGAGATATTTTCCACGGCTTTTGTGTCCATGCACCGGATCATAGATATTTGAGTGTGTAAATAATGACTAGTTAATGTTGAGAGCCTGTAGCGTATTTGCCTTGCAGTTCAGCTCTGTGCTGTGTCTTTCTGCCTATCGATGCCCCCATTGGCACAAACACATACTTATTTCCACCTTACGCTTCCCTCTCCCCTTGCCTCCATCCAGGGTAACTGAGTGCTGTTCCAGACCCTGAAGCAAAAGAAAAAAAAATAATTTTGCCTGCCATTGCAACCGCCGTCCTCCCCCCATACTCCTCTCTGTCTCCTTGAGGTAGCACAAAATTTCCAATCATTTCCATGTCCTCTGGGCCTGTCAGCAGTGCCAGGCCAGGCCCTGTTGGTTGTCCTACTTACACCTCTGAAAACTAGGGCTAATGCTCCGCAGGCCCGAGTGCCTCGCTGCCAGAGGTGTAGAACTCACCAGGCTATCTACAGTGAGGAAATAGGTTGACAGTTGCACAAATTGAGTAACTCCTCCGTTGTGATTTCAAAATGATGGAGGAGTTAGTTGGTCGTCGTCTCATGGACACATCACCTCACGGTGCTTCATACCCTAAGGAACTGCCCCAGTTTGATGAATTTGGTCAGGGATACCTGGTCCAGGTCCTAACGAAGGGAAACAGTGGAGGTGGGTTTTCTTTCTACAGGTATGTAAGGAACTGTTGTCACAGAAATAGACTTCAGTCCCACTTCCGTGGTGCCATGCTGCTCTGATGTGCCGTGCTGGTCCTTTCGGTGAGGGGCCTGCTGATGGGACACGGAGTCACGGCTGAATAGCAGTGCCACGGCTCTGCCCTTGTATTTAGAGACTACAGCCAAGTAGTGTGTGATAATAGGAATGTAATGCAGTGAAAGACCCATAGATCAAAGCAAATGGTGCCAAGGACCCAACATCTATACATCACATATGCATATGTACATATACATACACATATACGTCTGTCCTATCCCTATCCCTATGACCTCTAACATAGGCTATTGAGCAAACGCCCATTAGTAGGTGTCAGTGGTGTTCCTAGACCATTTTATTTTTATTTAAATCTGTAAGAAATGGTTTTTCTTGCTCCAAGGTCACTGAGCAGTGTGTGACACACGGCGTAGCCAGAAGATTCACCTCAAAAGGAGGCTCCTGGCGAGAGCTCAGATGCCAGTGCCGCTGCACCCAGGGAGCGGGGTCACACTGCTGCCCTGTGCTGGCACCATGCGGGGTGACACCAGCACACCCAGTAACAGGACACGAGGCGCTTAGCAGGACTGGTGGGGCTGGGGGCAGCTGCCCAGCACCCCAATTGCTGTGCGACGGGGAATGTGCGGGCCCTTGCTCACCGGCACAACGTTCACAGCTTCTGTGTAGGGGGGAATCTGCAAACAGCCTCAAACGGAGGTGAATTCAGATGCGGGAGCATGGGTGGAGTTCACATTGGCATGGCGCACCCCGGCATGCTCCAGAGCCAGAGTTTGTATTTCTGCACAGAATTGGGTGTGGGTGCTTTGGGCGTGAGGAGCACGGAGCAGAGGACCTCCAACTGTGCAGGCTGTGCCGAGACGCTGCTCAGCACAAAGAGCCCTCATTTCCCCAGGCTTCTCAAGGATGTGCGTATTCTAAACATCAGGTTTATTCCCTAAAAATTAATGAAACCTTTCAGCGCTTGAGGTAAGTCAAGTGCTCATATACCTTTTCCTGGACCAGGGCCCGAGTAAACAATAAAAAGAAAAATAAACTACCTGTCAAATCGAACACGTGTGAATTTCTCGAGGCCACATCCAGTATTAGGTTAAAGGAACTCGCATTTCAAAAGAAACCTTGTAGAACTTATTTAAATTTTAAAAATAGTTTAAATGATTTTAATATTTTTCTTACTAGCATTTCGTGCTTTATAAGCAGCGCCCATCCACAGTTAAAACATCCAGATGTTTTAACTAAAGTTAAACTATGAAACAGAACAAAAATAAAACCCATGGAATACTTGCCAGATAGCTCAACCACATCTGTTCAGAAAACCATAATACTAGTTCAAAATAATAACAGCAACTATCATTTTCAAGCATGCACAGGATTAAAATAAAAACAAACATGCTTTTGTGCAGAGGATGAAGAACTGGAAAGCTGAGATTCTGCTCTGGGAATATCACTCGCTCCCCCTTTGAACTGGGAAATACGTGCTCGAGCGAGGCCCGACGGAGGCCGAGGCCCACCTCCGCGGCACGGAGGAGTGTTTGTTCCTCTGCTCTTGGATCGGCAGCAGAGGAGCTGAGCCCCGCGGGGAGCACAGCCCTGCTCGCTCGCCCCCCGGCCCGGCGGCGGTGTCGGGTGGGTCACCGCATCCCACCCAAGCGCTCGTCACAGATCCGGCCTTGGATGGCTTAGGCCATGCCGGCACTGCCCGACAGCATGGCTGCTGTACTCAGGAAAAAGGAGCTTTAGGGGCTTGGTTCCTAAAAGAACAAAGTGAGGGGCTTGCCGCCTCCTTGGGGCCTCACCAGGAGCAATAACATCAGTTAGGCTGCTGTCTTGCCTTCAGCACCTGGACGCAGCACCTTCAGCGAGCATTTTCCTGCTGCCAGCATGGCACCATTAGTAACACGGCTGAAGGCCGATGGATGCAACTCCCCAGACACCCCCAGGTTTATTGCTCTGGCACCCCAAATGCGCAGGAGGGAGAAGCACAGGCAGTGCTGCCATGGGAGCTCTCGGTGGGGAGTACCTAGGGACCCCTCCCCGCCGCATTATTCTGGCTCTGGGGGCAGAGAGGCCTTCCCCTACACCCTGGGAGCTCAGCACCGTGGGATGTGCCCGCTGCAGGACTCTGCCCTTCACTGCCACGCTTGGTGCTTCCCAACCGGCCTCACCTACACGCTTGGATGGAGAGGTCGCGCCAAAACCTTGGCGCTTCGGCACTTCTCCCCTGCCGAGACGCAGCTCTCCGGCTTTGTGCCTCCCCATTAGACAGCACTTGCTAAACCCACCCCGGCTCTTCTCCTTGCGAATAGCCCCCTATTTTTCTCCCTGGGTTTGCAGGGAGCCGTGGCCGGGCTGCGGTGCCCGGCAGCGAGGCGAGGCCACCGGCGGAGCGGGCTGCGTGCGGCAGAGCAGCAGGGGGAGCTCAGACATCCCATTTGGCTCTCTCAAAATGTCAGTCCTTGAGACCTTCTGAGCAATTAAACAAAATTTAGTGTGAATCAATCATACAGACATGAGGGTGTAAAATAATGAAGATAGATGTTGTTTAAACCCTTAGAAGAGTTCCTGCCTGCGCTAGATATCATCCTGAGCAGTATTAGATTATCCAAGTGACCTTAGAAGCGTTCAAGTGTCCACATCAGCACGTCGAGATAGGAGGAAGCGGGTGGCGATGTGCAGCTCCACCAGCTCATTTGCCTCCTGGTTTCGGTCCCTTCTTTTTCAAAGTACCTCCTTCCCCCAGCGCTGCGGGCACGATTCGGGTCCACACAGAGGCTGAGCACCGCGGCGAGCGGTGCCCGCAGCCGGGCGGCAGCAACTGCTGGAGCGAGAGGAGCTCTCCTCCCCTGCGTTCTTTCTGTCTTGCTATAGGGAAATAAATCTTTTGCTTTGAGAGTGAAAATCCGCCTTAAAAACTTCCCAGATGTGGGACCAATATATTCAGTTTCACTGAAGGTTCCTGAATCCGAGGTCTGTGCCGGGCTGGCCGCTCGCTCCTGTTTCCTCATCTGTGCTTTACAGAGGAAGCAGGTGGGTTTAAAGCTCTCTAAAGACACCAAAGCAGTTCTTTACAAAGTGACTTGCAAAGCAAAAATGAAAAAAAAAAAAAAAAAAAAAAAGATTATTTTTTCCCAGGGATTTTTGAGCATACGAAGCACAAAAATAATCACATAAATGGCACAAAGAAAAAGAAAAAAAAAGCAAGCATTAGTCTAAGTCAGCAATCCAAATGCAGCCTCCCTGCTGCTTCGCCTCCATGCCCCCGTGACACGACACGTATGTCTGGATTGCAATGAGCTCTTCTGCTTAGTGGAGACCCCTGTCCTGGAGAATCCCCCATCTCCCTGCTCCTGGCCGTGCACAGGCATGAAGTGCTCTATGCATCCTCCAGACGCCTCTCCCAAGCAGAGAGGTTTCCATCCTTGTTTACTGCTCTTTCCCTCTTCTGCCACTTCATAAATAAAATAAGTAAATAATGCAGTAAAAAACATTGTTCCTCTCGAAAAAATCCAGATCTGTATCTTCCGCCCCTAGGAAAACACGTACAGCATCAAGAACCGATGCTGGCATCTCCTTTCTTCCTGACCTGTGCCAAATATGCAGGTGGCTTTGGAGCAGCCAGAGATGAGCACATGCAGCCCCATCTTGAGCGGTTACCGCCCTTGGTCTAGACAGTTGGGTTTTGCTCCAGAAATTTGTGATAATTTTCATTGAGAAATCTCTTAGAAAAAGAAATGCCCTGGGAGCAGCGGCCGGGGTGTGGTGAGGCCGGCAGGCTCGCAGCCGAGCGCAGGGCTTCCTTTCCCTGTGCCTTCCTGCGAGGATCCTGCAGCCCCGCACGCCCCAGAGCCGCCGGGAGCCCCCGCGCTCACCGGGGTCTGTGCAGAGCCTCGGCCTCGGAGCTCGCCCCCCTGCCGGGCCGCGGGCCTTCTCACCGAGCTGTGCTTGGCTTCAGGTGCACATTGCACATTGCACTGGGGAGTCGGTTGTTTTGTCTTGGGCTGAAACAAAAGTGGCATAAAGTCAGCTTAATTTCAGTGATTTCACTAATGCGGTGGGAAAAGAGGAAACTGGCTTCTTCCAAGGAAGAAATGCTGATGCTCTTTCATAATTTCTATAATGACATTTGATATTATGGTGATGAGTGCCTTAGAAATACATATGATAATCATTATAATCAAGCACATGTGTCTGGAGAGTGTAATAGGTACATTCGATAAATTGGAAAATAAACATGTGTTAAGGAACGACTTCTAATATTAATTTCCATTTTTAGAAAGCAAGGTCCCAGATCCAAACGGGGATTAAAGAGCCAAAACGGGACTTTAAATGGGACAGATGCCTAAATCCAGAATCATAATCCCCAGCCCTCCCACTCGGCCGCTGCTAACGGTGGAAGCAACTGCTCTCGCGCGGTGACTCAGTGTGGGAGCGTGCACGTGGCCGCGCCACCAAAATTCTCCAGCAGTGAGGTGTTCCCCACGCCTGGCTCGCTCGGCAGCTGGGCGCTGGTGGGGACACCCTCGGATGGGTGGGTGGGTTGGTGGATGGATGGGTGGATGGATGGATGGATGGATGGATGGATGGATGGATGGATGGATGGATGGATGGATGGATGGATTGATGGAAGCACCCCCGGGCCGGCTGCTGCCTCTCGTGCCATGGCTCTCCCATATTGTTGGGATGCCTGTGGGCAGAACCTGAGTTTATTTTCCCGTGCTGAAACACAGTTCTGCTCCTGCAATTAAACGCAAACATACAAATGTGCCACTGCACCTACAATTTAGCAGTAAGCAATGGAAGGCCTCTTACAAAAGCCAGTAAATAACGGTAAGTAAGAGCCCCGACTCACCTCTACGCCGCTGGAGCTTTGCAGCGATGTAATGCTACGGCACGCAGCAGAATTACTCCGGGACAAAAGTAGGGCAATGCTCTGCTGAATGAGGCACATCGCATTCTTTTTGAATGGAATAAAAACAAAATATCACTTCATGGACTTCTCAGGCAAGTCCAACAGCTGTTGTAAATCAGAGTAACCCCACTGGCTTCAGTGGATCTACTGCAATTTATAGCAGCTGGGAATCTGGCCTCGCGTTCCCCAGATAGGTACTGGATTTTACCATTAGCAGTTTAATCCTGTAAGTAGGGATTTATTACAGAAAGGAAAACATGAATAACTGTGAACACAATGAGCAGTGCTATATTTTGAAAAGAGTAAAAGAATATTATTAGAAGGTGCATAATAACTCTTAAGAAACAAAATTAATATAACAAAGCCAGAGCAACCAGGCGCTGCAGTTATTTGGCCTCCTGAGCTGAGGAATTTAACTTTTCCAGAAAACCTTGGCCCTTGACTGAAGTGCTGGAAAGATGGAAGACACTGTCTCCATTGCACTACACAGCCTATTGATTTTATAAGTCATCAATGTATATTGTCTGTCTATACTATTAACAGGACAAGCAGGAGGTGCACATAGTCATTTGACTGCATAAGCCAGTTGTCCCATGCTGTGCCCTATGGGAAGCCACTGATTCTTACACTTGGAGCAGGGACAATGCAACTTAATCAGACTGACAGGAAACAGGCAGCAATTACAGTGTGCAGCTACATCTGCTGGGTTCCACTTCACTGAAGGAAGAGTTATCTCAATTTTAATGTACATCCCTTTTTCATGTTTCATTTAACCTCTGCTGTATTATTAAACACATCAAAATATAATGACAGTCGTTAAAAAAGAAAAAGAGAACATTTTGGAAATTTTGGACTCTCCCCCTTTATCTGTAATTTAACAGTACCGGTTTTACTCTCCTGTAACGTTCTGCAGCAGTGGAAGTCTAATTTAATATATAGTAGTGTTTATTTTAAATAGCGAGTACAGACCCAATCCCTCTTCTCACAAAGTCAATGGCAAAATAACTACTGATTCGCTGAGAGCAAGATGTGACCTGCTGATACCACGTCTTATTAATTTAGACAGCGGAGTGAAGCCTTCCCAATACTTTGCTCATTTTCACAAATTGTGTTGCTAACCTTGAGAGGTTCTTATTGTTAGTGTTTCACTGGCAAAGGAACAACTTGGGATTCTTGAAAACGTTGGTGTGAAAACTGGGGTCAGGGAAGGGAAAACTGCCTCTTGAAAGCCAAGAGGAGCTGCCCATGGGCTGTGAGGGATGGGGCCTTGTCCCTTGTGCCTCAAGCAGGTGGCCACGGCGCCGCATGCCCGGGGCCAGGACTGCGGATCCTGGAGATCCCAGAGAGCAGGGTGATGCTCTACCAGCGTGCATCCCACCGGGAGTGTTTGTGAGATCAGGGACAGCTTCGTGCTCGTGTGGCCAATGGTCAGACACCTCCACGCATACGAAGAACAAGCCAGTATTGAGCTTCGTTTAGCGACAGATACAAATTGAGATGCAGGAATCACTGGGCTGGAAATGGGACCACAGGCTTAGTGTCTCAGGTCCATGTGAAATACCAAAACTCTTGGTTGTGGTGTCTGGTGCAGACAAGGATGGGTCTATAACCAGCCATACAGCATACTGCTAGTGCTGCAGGGTGGTTTATTAAATATTTTTAATAAAATGCCTAAATGTGTTCAGGTATCCGCTAAGAACATTCTTACCATTCACTTTTTATTATCGCCACTAAAAACAGGATTGGGGGCTTACCATACCCAACTTGCCTCAAACTTTCAGAAATATCCTTTCTGGCCAGATGTTAATTTATTTTTTTATTTTTACACGACACTTCCGGTAGATGTGAATTTCTTATTATTGCTGTATAAAACCTATCTGCATGACATCTCCAGAGGTTTACAACCTGGTGCTGCTGTCAAGATTCGGTGCTCTTTCCTCTCCAGCTGATCATTGGCTACCTTTCAGTTTTATCTGGGAGTTTTACGGTCAAAACCTCCTCAGGTGCCCCCAGGGATTCAGCCGGGTCGCGTTTACCTTGCTGAGCGCTCCAGCTGGGGACCGGCATGGAGGCCCCACGGGGCAGTGGCCAGGCGCGGCTGGGCGCTGAGGCCTGCAGCTGCCGCAGGGCACGGAGCTGCCGCGGCCAGCTCGGGCCTTAGCCACGTCTCTGCCTTGATCCTTCCTGTTTGCTCCCTTCTCCTCTGCTGATGTTACCAGCCTGCTACAGCTTAGAGTTTCCTTCTGCTCCTGTGTCCACGCTAAGGCCTGGTTTGGTCCCTCATTTGGCGGCCTACCAAACGTCGCTGTCTTCTATCTGCCCCATCAGGCTGTAATTTGTAAAGCCAACAAAAGAGCGAGTCAACACTATCTCTTGAGTTTCCAGTGTCATCTTTTATCGGTGTGTATCTTCCAGATCCAGCCAACGCTGCCTGTAATCACTCTTGAGCTTGTGAGAAGTCTTACTGAATCACCTTCCCGGGTCAGCGGGGCCATTTACACGCTTCCAGCCCGACGGCGTGCACTGCTGTTTGCAGAAGCAAAGCCGCCTGTCGTAAGCTCCCTAGAACCAAGGCTGAGTTTATTTGTGTAAAAAAGTAAGAACAAAACAAATTAGTATGATGATACCATTGCACTAATTATTACTACTTGGTAATAATCCTAGAATTGGATGCAGAATAATCCCGCAGGAATATATTGTTATAATTTATTTATGTAATATTTTGTTCACTGAGGGAGGCATATGAGTTGTGCATCTTAAGTCAGATTCTCAATCGATTAAATCTATACTGAATTCAGAAGAAATAAAGTGATCTACACCACTGAAGGATCTCTGTTTCGCAGAAGCTTCCAGCAAGTCTTTCCACTGCAGAGACCACACAGTTCTCCAGGACGACCGCATCGCGCACAAATGTCTGAATTGTTATGCAGGTAGTTCTGAGCAGCAGCAACACCAGCTCATTTCATACTGATGAGCTTCCTTGCCATAAAGGAGGAAAGCATTCTGACAGATATCAGGGTGAGAAGCCAGCGTGGTGAAGCTCTACCAAAAGCTGCAGCCAGGAGTGCAGTGGCATAAATAACTCCATGGCTACAGCCCTCAGTAGAGACGCGGCAGTGACAGAACACTTTGGGTTTCATTTCTGGGTGGAAAAAAATGCATCTAAACCACAAAATCCATAGGTTTGAAATTTTTCATAATCACAGTGCTTCACAGTGGTGCCTTCATAGCATCTAGGATACCTTTGGTATAATTCAGACGCCTTGTAAACAATGTTTGAACAGTCTCATATTCCGATGAGATATATAACAGTACAGACGCATTAGAGCCAAATTTGGGCACAGAAAACAATTAGAGCTCCAATATCAAGAAACTTTAACTTCATAGCAAGAGGGTTATTTCTCTGCCAGGGTGCCGCTGGGACCTGCTCCCACGACAACCCCAGAGGCTGGAACACCTTACCACGGCGTCAAATTGCAGCCCCTCATCCTCTGAAAATAACTCTCAAGTACAGGCCAGGTGCATCCATGCTGCATGCCAGATGAAACATCTTATATGAAGCCAACCAGCTCCCGAGCCCGTACTGCACATCTGGAAAGGCCCTGCTGACTTCTGCACGAGGCACGGCTTGTTTGCACTGCGCAGCTTCCACGATCCAGAGTGCCCTCCTGTGCCGCATCTATCTCGTAGCTGACTGCTGGCAGAAGGAGGCAGGAGGGAGAGTGAGGGCAAGAGAGATGGTGCCGGGGGTTAAAATAACCTGTTCTGTACTGCTCGACCCAACAGCACACCCATAACCTGGGGCAGTGCTCCCATAACATCTTCCATGCAATGGAGGCTACCTTATCCCAGCTGGACCAAAGCATGGACTGTTTGACAGGTGCTAAAGAGGAGCACCAGAAACCCACCGTCCTTGTCAGCAGAACCAACCCGTAGGCCCAGAGAAGCTGCCAGAAGTTGTCTGTGTCAAAAAGTTCAAATTAGTCCGGTAAGTGCAGGGCCACAGTCCTCTTCCCATCACACGGCCCAGTCAGACAGCTTACTCATGCCTCTGTAACGCTTAACAACTGCTCGCATAACCCACAGCCCACTTGTGTTACTGACATCTCCCTGCATAAAGAGCATTGGCCATGCCTTGGGGGTTTTTGCACAGCTAAATTCAGGAAAGTGCTGCCTGACCAGCTCATCTGCTCAGCGGGAAGCTGCTTTTAACAGGGCACTTCGAGAAAGGCCTAATACGTGTTCAGAGCTAAGCAGGGATCAAGTCTACAAGACCCTGCTCTGGGAAAGTCTCTTCGTTTTGGAAAACCAGCACAGTGCTGTAATAGCAGGGCAACTTCCCCGAGAAGCTCTCACCCAGCTGGCCTGGAGCTTACATGACCCTGCAGCCCTGAATTCAAACTGTTTGTATCAGGCTTTGTATCAGTGCTTTCCTCACTGCTTGAGCAAACTGGGCAGAGGACAGGGTATGCTGGTTTGGAACGGGTTCTGCCGGCTGCCCTAGCATCCACGAGTCAGGGAGAAGGAAGGGTGATGCTGGCGGGCAGTCACGAGCGGGAGGTGGCTACAGAAACACCCTCGGGACGAGATGAGCTGCATCTGGCACTCGCTGAACTACGGGATCTGCTTAGCTGGAATGGTCCAGGGCTGACCTGCAGGTGATGGCCCGGCAGCATTTTGCCCGTTTTGCCCCTAGTCCCTACACAATTAAGACGTTCACAAAGGCACTAGAGCTGCCACCCTATTGCACGGTCAGTCTCTTGGTTCCTCAGGCAGGTGCCTGGATTTGCCTCTGACAAAGCCAGCCAGGGCCTCTGGGCACCCTTGGGGTCAGGCAGTGTGGACAATGGGCCGATTTGGTGCTAAGGACGTGATTGCAGGGCAGAACACAAACAAACAAACACTGTGGGTAATTTGCACAGGGAATGGCTGCAAAATTAGCAAGGATTTACATGGTGTATCATGTTCTGAAATCATGTCACCTGGCTGGGGTAGAGGCACAAGCACTTTTAGAGTATGTTCAAGACCTCCGGGCTTTCACCAGCTGTGCAGGGCACTGGTACTCCCGCAGCCCTGCTGCAGTGACAAGTCTCCTCCATTTACTGCTCCAGCTATCAGGCACTGCTTGCTGAAGTGCACGCAGGAAGCAGCTCAGCAGCAGGTGAAAGGCTGCAGCTGCACTGATGTAAATGTTCTCCTCCTTTGTGTAACCAAAACGTGCCAGGACCCATCGCCGAGGATGACAGGTTTTTTCTAGCTGGAAACCAGCTTTTCTAACACTCTTTTTATGTGTGAGCTTCCAGTCTATTTACCCCAGCTACGTTGCACTGTCACACTAAGTGCGGGGCTTGGATGTGGCCATTTAAAGAAGGGAGGGAATCACTAAAGTTTTCTCAAAGGTTTTAGTTTCGGTTTTGGAGACAGGTTTGTTCCCCCTTGTTGAAAGATGAGAATCCTGGCATGCACTGTGAAGCCCAGGTGATAGGCACCCCACGCCTCCGGGTTTATTACAGCTCATTCAGTGATGATTACAGCTCCCACAAGTCCTACCTGGGTTACTAATAAAGTCTGACCGTTAAAAATTGGATCCGTTCTACCACTTCAGATGAAGGGCATGGCATTTAAGAGGAAGAAATAATTATCCGTTCTGATTTGCTCTCTGTGTAAGCACAGTGCCCTGTCTGTTGCCCAGTTCTCCTTCCCCGAGAGGCCCAGGACAGCCTCCACCATGCCACGATTCCCACCTGCTGAATGCCTACCTACAGTTCTTGCCTCCAGCCTCATTATGCACTTAATTAAGAATCACTGGTTTACATGTGTCAGTCTAAAACTGGCTTGTCTAACATAAATTGAAAGTGTTAAACCAAGATGATACTTTTAAGCTGTAACCTAAAGAAAATATATGAAAGCAACTACTCCGCCTGGAAAACAATGAAGAAACCAACCGGAGGGGGTAATCAGCATTTGAGGAGTCTTTAATCTAACAAGGACATCTTAAGTGAAGTTGCCTGAAAAAAAAAAAAAAAAAAGGTTATGTGCAATTGCCAAACACCTACCCATATTCAGAGGATTCCTCTGAAGCACCACATGTTAATTGGAAGGAAGTTGGAAAGCTTTCTATCAGGATCTGATAATAAGCTTCATTAATATGGGGTACAGTGGTGCATTGCATATTAATAAAAAGGCAGCTAAGATAATTAAAGGGTGAGTTAGTTGAGAAGTATATGTCTATACGATGTGGTAAAAAGGTCTAACCCAGCACTATCTGACATCCACATGCTTATCAAAATAAATATATACATATACAGATAAGAGAACATGCACCAGTAAGAGATGCAAGGTGCTACGGGTAACTGAGGAAAGCGTGGCTCAGCTGGAGGTGGTAAACAGAAGCAAACGCCCTGCAGAAATGGAGGAGAGTACTTCCATTTCCTTAAGACTTAGCGAGTGCAGGGCCTAAAGAGGTTGTTTGTTTGGGACAAATGACCCTAACATGTAAAAAGTATTGCTGCTCAACTCTGAGAGCACAACTAAAAGAATTGTTCTGTTGAGCAAGACCTTAGATTAGATATGAATTATTCCATTTTCATTTCATTTAGTTTGATTTTCTCTCTATTTCCTATTTTCTAAATTAAATAAACCTTGCTTGATTTAAGATAATTTTCCTTTACTGACTATTACTTAGGGATAAGCGTTGCAAAGCCATTCCATGAGAGGAGGAAGACAAAACTGAAGGTTTAGAGGAACAGAAGTAAAGCAGATATCCAAGCGAGAAATATGACGAAAGGTGAGCTGTCTACACCTCAGCCCAAGAACCGTTGCAAATTCAGGGAGATTCTGGATAGAAAGGAAACAGGGGAAAGTCTTAAAACGAAGGTGCTAGATAAAAAGAGACATGGTCTAAAAGAGACCATGTACAACCTGTATATTATATGTCTTGTTCAAATACTTGGTCTCTCTCTCCACATCTAACATCACTGCCACATCGTACCACTCCACATACATACCCACAACTCGTATTATTGCCATCAAATAAATAACAGAATTGTTTCATATTTCACTGAAGAGACATTTCTGCTTGTAACATCATCTGTGAATTAAAGTTTTATTAAAACGTACAGCTTTAAGAAATAAGCTGGCTTTGATCAATACCACACGCTTTTCCAGTGCTTCTAGAGACACTGCCGAGCTTCCTTTGCTTCTCCTATTCTTAAAATTTTCATAAGTTGAGCTACTCTTGTATTTACAGATAGTACAGCAAGAGGGACCCATAACTGGTAAATAGAGTTGGATGATATACCTTTTTTCTTGGGAGTTATGTGAAGAGATTATGGGCTTCAACAATTTAACTGCCTTGTTTTATTTCTACTTTATATTGCAGTTGCATCTGGAAATCAGAAAATTCAGTTCTGAAAATAAGAGAGGGAGAGACCGGGGAACAGAGGAGAGGAGGAAAGCAAGAAAAAGGAGAGAAATTGGAGCAGGTTAGTCTGGACATGTTCAGTTGCTCATTTGGCTTGATTCAATCACAGAGTTTTTGCCCAAAATATTAATACCTGCAAGCTGAATGCCATTTTTCTCCATATTTTTTTGTTTTGTTTTTCTGCTTCCAGAGAGATGGGCAGCAAAGCATCTCTCTAACATTGTACCCTCAACCCCATGAACATCCTTAACGGATTAATGCCTCCAGTCTTGTAGCTCTTTAGTAGCCACTAATGTATGCAAAGCAAATCGTTTTGGATTTACCTAGAACATCACTGCCCACCCTGTAATTTGTAACTGCTGTTTGCAGTGACAGAAACTCTTAATCACGCGACAGGCCAGACGTATGCCTTAAACTCATTAAAAGCAGCAAACTTTTTAAGGACGAAATACCAGAAGCGGCTAATCTCCACCTGGGCGATCAGACCCGAGCCACGTTTTCCCAGGGGACCAATATCCTTCCCACAGACCGTACTGGTGGGGCAGGCACCCAGAGGCTTCTGTCCCCCCGCCGCTCCCACCCCACGGCCCCTCTGCACCCACCTGCACCCAGAGGTCCGGGTCTGTGCTCGGTGCTGCCGCTGCGCCTGCCCGAGGACAGCCCCGACGTGCCCCCTGCACGGAGACTTTCCCTTTGCATCGGTTCGGATCCGAGAGCTGGCTTTGCATGGGGAGGTGCCTTCGTTCCCAGCTGTGCACAGCACTGTTCTAACACCACTTGCACTCTCCAAACTCTTGCTTCACCGGAAACAGTAACCAAAGCAAACTACAAGAAAAAGAAAAAAAAAAAAAAAGAAAAGAAAAAAGGAAAAAAAAAGACAAAAATGAGCAACAAATAGGGAAAAAAAAAAAAAACAAGGAAATGCTGAAGCAATCACTCCTCTTTATACATTTGTTTTGCTGTTTGACACACGCAATAAATTGTAAGAGTTACCAAATAACCATTGAAGTTCAAATGATGTACACAAATCTATAATCTCAGTTAGCTGCTCGCTGGCATACTTCAGGAATGCCACTGTGTCCTCCAGTGTAATTCTGTATCAATGACTTTTCCAAATAAATCTAGTTGCTGGTTTATATTAATGAACTGTCACAGTTCCCATTGTTTTCCCATGGTCTTGCAGCTGCATTCTTTCACAGGTGCTTGGCAAATTAAAATGATGCTGGTTTGGGGTTTCAGCCTGATACAAAATCACTCCTTCAGCAGATTGTTAGGGAGTTATTCAAGCAAGAAACACATCTTTACTTTAGACATTCTGCTTTTCTCCTCATCCTTCCCTTCCTTCACTGACCCTTTCTGATGCTTCCCGGTGATGAAATAAAAAGCAAGATTGCTTCTTGTTTCTACTTAGAGAATAACTCATTTGACAGTAATAAGCTGGGAGAGAAAAGCACGGCTCGAGTCTGCTCGGTTATCCTGCTGTAAATCAAAAGCCCTCCCAGCGAAGCTAGCGTGCTGGGCCTCGTGGTGGTGGGAAGTGCCATCGCCCTGCTGGTTTGTGGAGCTGAGCTCGCACACCGATGGGCCAAGGGTCTGGCACAGCTCAGACGGGTAGAGCTGGTGGGATAATGGGGCTGGTGAATTTGTTAATCAAAAAAAATAAATAAATAGAGCAATAATGGTAATTACGATTGTTTCATTTCTAAGCACAATCCGGAGTGGAATCTCAGAGCATCAGGAGCGCTGATGGGACAACTCTGCCGCTGCCCCTGGGAGCAGGAGCCCGGCTGCCTCCCCTGAAGGCGGCAGGCGATGCTGGCGTTGCCACTTCTCAGCCTCAGCGCTCCCCCTGCTCCGAGGTAAGGCACACGCTGTGTTCTCAGCCCTGGGGCAAGGCCGATCTCAAGGGCATGTAGAAAGGGCCATGGAGGAGCCTGCAGAGCCCGCTGGCCACCGGGCTCCGAGGATCCACGGGAAATGTGTGCACCAGCTGTGCTCCGTGATTCCCCGCCGAACCCAAAGGCTCACTATTAAAGTCGCGGGTGAGGATGAGATATTAAATATTTGCCATGAGGTTCAACAGTTCTTGAAACAATCCAGTAGGGCATCATTGCTTTTATTTAAAATCTTTCACTTGTGACTCAACATTAACAATAACAATGAGAACATTTAATATGCAAGAACATATTCATTTACACTAGCCAGACGCAGTTTTGCTTTGCATTTCCTCCCTCTAGTGCTTTTTTTTTTTTTTAACCTAATCCCCTATTTCTTTTCAACTTTTTAAGCTCTCTCTCATTTTACAGACAACACAATCAATGTATCTGAAAAAGGCTCTAGAGTTCCTGCTGGGGAACAGGAGATTATTATATTTTAGGGATAACTTCATGCATTTCCATTACTCCTTCTAAACCAATTTTAAGATATTTAATTATATTTAATGCATATTAAGCAGCAAAAGCCACCACATCCTCATCCCTCGCCTGCTTCCTGCTGCACTTTTCCAGTTTCCTGCAGGTCAGCCTAAGGACGTCACCCACCGTGGGGACCTCGCCGGTCACACTGCTGTGCAGAACTTGAGTCCCTCCGCAAAGAGATCCAGGGCAGTCTCAAGGTAAAATTCAGCTCGTTGCTCTCACCGCAAAACCGAAGAGCCACAGAACTGCACCAACGCGATTACCAGAGAAGCTCACGGGATTTGATTCTGCTGTTTCCTCTCTTCAGGCAAAAGCTGTCAGCTCAGGGCTGGAGAGAGGTGTGTGGCCGTTCCTAGCCCAAACGAAGTGCACGGTGCGTTTATTTGCTGGCACAAACGTGACTGGGCTGAAGCAGCAGCTGCCGGTTTGCAGAGGAACCACCGACGGACAGACCCCCCCGGAGCTATCACCCAGCAAGCTTCCTCCGGTTCCCCAGTCCCAGTACGATTAATGAGGCAGGTTCCTAACAAAGATGACAACTTAAGGTAAATTATATGGATTCATATGCTTTTGAACTTATAATAAGCTTCTGCTGCGGGCCCCAGTGTCCGACACAACACACGCTATCCATAACATGTGCTTGCCCCCAGACTCCAGCTCCTGGGTTGGGTCCCAAAAGACTGGGATGTGTGGGGAATCCGGCCAAGCCACGTTTTTCTGAATGGGACTGCGGCAGAAAAGTGAAGGACATTTTATATTTCAGGAAGGACAGCTTACACCAAAAAAAAAAAAAAACACATCTTGATCCCATTGGTTCTCATACCAACCATGAGCTTTCAGTGCAACTTCTTTTGTTTTTAGTCTTCCTCCCAAATTTACCGGTTCTGAGCATGAGAAAGCTCAGCCCATTGTGTGACGCTAATTGTGTCAGTAAAAATGGCATATCACCATCCCACATTTTGCAAAAACTGTGAGCAGGTTTCAGCTGTAAAAAAGAAGACTCCAGAGATTTAAGATTCCAGAGTTCCTGTTAGTAGTATCACGTTAGTTATCAATGCAGAACTCTTAAAGTGGGTACACAAATCTGTCTAGTTTATTTTTAAAAATAATGGGAGAATCTTTTTTTAAAAAAATCCTAAATCTACAATATTTCTGCAATCAACATGATAAAGGGATGATTTCAAGTAGTTGAGGATTAAAATTTAGCTTTTTATTGAATAGAAAACATTCTACAAAAGCCAAACCCTGTTTCACTCTCTCGACCGTCTTCTTGCTATCTTCCCCCTAAACCTTGCCTCATTAGAAAATCTGCCCAGTTAAGGATGGAAAAAACTTTGGAATTTGATCTCATTTTTACTAAAAATGTCCTCTTGCCTTTTAGGAATCACTGCTTAAAATAATATTTACATTGGATTTAACCACTGCCCTACAATGCTATTTTAGCCCACAGAGGGCTTGCTACCGGTTTGTGCAGAAATGACAAGACATGGGGTGTTTCATCTCTTTCCCACCAGCTGCTAATTGCATTACAAGATGCTAACTTAAAGCGTATGAAAGTATTGTTTCCAGCCTCCGAGCAGAGAGGCAAGTCCAGAGAGGTGCTGCGCACCTGCAGCTCCAGCACGATTTGCTCTAATCAGGTTATTCTCCCTCTCCTGGGTGCTTCCAGGCAGCCTGTTATCTTAGCAGTTGGGTATTTCAGTTCAAACCCAACACTCCCCGGTATTTCAGGCAAATAACTCCGTCCCCACGAGACAGACAGGGTGTGCTGAAGCTTAGTTACTGCCCAAGACTGCAGCAGGCATTTGTGAGGTTTGACCCAGACCCCGTCTGCTCAGGACAGGTGGGAGCCTAACCACTGTCCATCCTTTTCCCCCCTCTGCGAGCCAGTGAGATCCCGTTGGTGCCTGAATTACAGAAGCGTTACCAAAGCACAGGAAACAACCCTTAGACTTTTTCCAGATAAGCAAATTCAGCAAACACAGCAAGAGCACACTTGGGCTTGATTTTGTGCCATTTGTCAGAAATATTTCTTCCTGATCTGCTGGCTTATCACTATATCGTGCTATCCCATCTTTTCCCTTTGCCACAGGGTGAGGCATTGTGTCTCCTTGGTGCTTTTTGCTGAGATGTCTTTGATGTATTTTATGGTTTCTCGTAGCCGGAGGAAGTTTCTCCTTGCACTTCCTCACATTGGACACTGGGTTGAAAGGCACGGCACAGGACTTGGTCACGAGTGAAGTGCAAAAAGTAAACAGATGTTATAAGTGAAAAGAAAGAAAGAAAAAAGAAAAAAAAAAAGAAAAAAACACACTAAATTAGATTGTGGAATTTCAGAATTGTTTTTCCCAGTCACAGCCGGGAAGTTATTAGGAACAGAAATAAGGATTTGTATTTTCTTTTGCTATCTTATTTTCAACCTGAGACAACTTGCTTGAGCTCATCTTAGAACTGTGGCACTACAGAGTCACCCCTCAGCCACTTTTACATTCACCTATTCTGAGGTTGTCAAACCCATCAAAGACTGTGAGGTGGAAATTTAAGATCCCCCCTGTAGCCAGTGGAGATATGTGGGTGCAAGGTGGCCAAACATAGGTGTCTACACTAGGGTGAGCAGACACATACCTCCCATGTAAACACCCGAAGTGCAGACAGCCTAAATTTAGATATCTGAGTCAAGAGTAAATCTTTCCTGCAGCGATAAGAAGCACTTCATCGGGATCCAAGACCAACAGAGGTTTGATGCTAGAAAACTCATGCCGCTATGGGTTTTCTGCTCTTTGTATTACTGTTTCCTTTCCAAAATCATGAAGATGAAAGTTAAGCTGTTCCTAGGTCTGTGCAGTAATTGCACAGTGGAATATAAACCAGCTGCCCTTATAACTTGTGAATAAAAATAACAACAGAGCTGGGGAATTCAGATCTCACAGTTCAGCAGGAGCCTTCCCACTAATCCTGTTATGACTCCACTCTCTCAACAGAAATGTAACGCTTTATGAATTGACTTGCATACAGTCTGTATTCTTATTCATTGTTCCTGATTACTTGTTGAATGATACCGGCTAAATACCCCACTTTTAAAATGCCATCTATAATTGGGCTGCTCTTCTTGAGCAGGGCACATCTTTAGATAAGGCACGCCATCAGTTTGCATTGTTAGATGCGACACATCAGAAGTTCAGAAGTAGGTTGAGGAGTGGACAAAAAAAAAATATTTCTGCAAATATAAAGCAGAAGGTACTAGACTGACTGTTTCTTGGCAGAGGACACGCAGACTGACTGCCTGTGCCCACACAAGAGGCTGGAAACCAGTGACAGATCTGGCTTCAAATGAGAGCAATTCATGTTCTCCGTTGGTTAAAGAAGCTTACGTTTTCACCGCTTGGGGACCTCTAAATCAGTCCAGTGATCTGGACTGAGATTAGAGCAGGTTATTTTAGATAAAATAAACAATAATTTCTGGGATGATATCGATCAAAAAGATTATTCCAGCTTCTTTGCCAGAAGCATAGCATAATTCTGAGATCAGCTGTACTCCTCTCAACAGTTTCCATGCCCATTGTGTTAAGGGCTCGTTCATCGATCATTCCCTTACTGCCCCTTCCTCTCTGCCAGAGGCAGCCTTCACTCCTCTGTATCTCCACCGATTACAGCAAATCTATAGGGAGAAAAGGCTGCCATTTCCTCCTCAAATCTTTCTACACTGGCACTATTAAAAATCCAGAAATCTCCATGGGAACACGACCTTATTTTGGGTGTTGTATTCCCTTTCTTTACCAACGTCAATGGGAGTGACATATCTACTGAAGAAGTTGTCTCAGGGAAAGCAGAAGCACACCTGTCCTCACCCCACGGTCGCACCACATTTGGCCCCCAAATCCCAACCTCATACATGTCCGCACCTGAAAAACTTCTCACCCACGTGCAGTAATAATTCAGGGCCAGGCTCCTGGCAAAGCGAAGCCCCCACGTACAAAGACCCACGGCCCTCTGGAACTGAGATCCTCTGCAGAACGTGGGCTGCATGGATAGCCTGGGCTGTGGGGAGCACAGTCCTTCACAAATAACTTCTCACAATTTGCAGCGAAACAGGATGAGCTCTTCAAACCTTCTCATTCAATAAATCCAAATATTTTTTGCTGTGCAAAATATTACAAAAAAAATTTACTTAGGAATCATGTAGCTATCAGCATTTTAAGTCTTCCTCTGTCTTCTGCCAAAAGAGACAGAGTTAAACAACACGACATAAAAAAAAAAATAATAAAATTCAAATATCCTGGATTTTCTCATTTTTCTCCCAAAGTTGGAAGACTGAAGGGCCAAGCGTACAAGCTCTTTTCCACATCCATGAAGGCAAGAACTCTATTTTCCTTCCATGCACTAGCCTCAGGTAATGATGCCCTACAGTCCCTGTAGTTTGTTGGGACATTAGACAAATGCAATCTGTTTTAATTAATAAGAATTTCAGTCAATATTCATCATCCGTGAATATACACACAGGAAGAGGTCAGCAGAAGAAGACAATGTACCAGCCCTTCCTTTCCGTTGTTAATACTCTTGGAATTCAATAACAGTAAAAGAAACAATTACGTGGACAATTATTTCAGTGTTTCCTTTTAAAACAATATAAAAGGTACAAAATGAACATTTTTATATGATATAGTATATTCGCTCCGATAGTATTCTGATGTTTTCAATTACTCTTGTTTCCAAGATTACTTTGCACAGATAAAATAGTCATCTTGGAACATTAAAAAGAAAAAAATCACTCTCCATTTATGTAAATTTTATTCTTGACTTTTATAATGAAGGCCACATAGAGAAGTTAGTGCATTTGCAATATCATTCTATTCATGCCTTCATTTTTTTTTTGCCGTGATTGTTCAAAATTCCACTGAATAATTGAATGAATAGATGATAGCTCAGAAGAATATATTCTTTTAAAGAAGACATTTAATTATTATGTTTTATATACTGTGGAACATTAAAGTCACTTGGAAACAGCTTCAAAAAAGTGGGTTTATTTATTTATTTATTTTTAAGTGGGGTTTGTTCAAGATTGTTTGTTTTGGGTAAACGAGTGTTTTAAAAGTACACAGGTGACTTAGGAGCCTAAATCCAGGAAAAAGGCAATGAAAGCAGAGCTGTTAAGATTCCTAAGTATCTTTGTAGAAGGTGTCATAAATAATTTTGAACAAGAAAAGATTGAGACGAAGACAAATTTGTCTAGAATGTGAATAAAATTTGACCATTAATTGGCGATGTCTGATGTGAAATGTCTTATGTGAAAAGTGAATATGCATACATATGTAAGCCTTATGTACATCTGAATAGGGTTTTTAATGTCATGTATATTACACTTTTTATTATGCCTAACTTCACGTACATGATTCAAAGGGGATCTAAGGGAAATTCTTTTGTGTGAAGCAAAACAAGTATAGCAGTAGCAAAACGAAGGCTCACTAAGCGAACAGAAAATAAGGTATTAATTGCAGAGAGACTTGCTTTATGGCCCCAGCTAAAGCAGCAGTGTGTATACTTCCAAGGTCAGGGGATAACGGGAGTACCACAGGCTTTGTGTTACCGAGTGCCACGGACAGGCAGAGGATTCCCCGACGGAGGAGTGCTTCCCGTCTCTGCGCACGCAGAAGATATTTGGGCTGAATGGAATTCATCCCATTTTGCCACAAAGCTGTAAGCCTACTCACCTGAATTTTCTTTTCCAAGGAATTTGGTCAACAAGTGCCGTTTTGTTTCTGAGGAAGCTGCTTTACGTTCATTTTATCGACTCGCCGAGGCGGAGCCCCACTTGGGTAAGCACTTGGCTGGTGCCAGACACAACTGGGTTGTATTTGCGGGGCGCTCGGGAAGCAGAGAGCTGGTGCAAAACCAGAAGCCGTGCCCAGGACACCCCACCCCGGGCCGCCCCCCGTCCCCCTGCCCACCCCCTGCCTGCCAGGTGCTCGCCGCCTCGTGTGGGGCAAGCTTGCAGGAACCAAGGGGGATCAGCCAGCCAAACGCACACCCGGCCTGCCTCTTCACATCGCTGGCACCGCAATGGAGATTAACTGAACTCGGTACGCTTTGGTTTATTATTTCAGTAATTGTTAGGTTTTAGCCAGCGATCTGGCACTCAGATTTGCTTGGAGTGTATTATCCGCTGCTCATGCGGCTCCTGCTCGGCAATAGCGAGACTCAGAGCTGCTCGTGTCCTATCTCTTTTTTTCAGAAGAGCTACTTTTAAAACCTGGTGCAGACTGAATTTCTAATCCTTAAAACATTTGCAGAAATAGAGATTTCATCCCACACAATGGATTATCCAAAAGAGAAAGAAATATTGGCACAAGTATCACTCTGGCTGGGGTTTATTCTACAGCAAAGCAAATAATCTGAGAGAGCAGCAGAAGCCTGGTGGCCTGGCTCCCATGTGTAGGTAGCATTGATGAGTAACGTCAAATTTCAATCTGCAATGCTTAACTATAACTTCAGCTAGTCATCTCGTGCCTTAAATAGACCAGAAAGCTCTTCATTACAACGAAAAGAGATGTCAGCTTTTGCAAGCCGAGTCTCCTTTCAGGAAACAACAAGTAAATTTTACAGCCTTGCACTTCACCGTGTTCTGACAAAATGTGACCATCTTCCTGCGTGTCCCTTGTGTGCTGGCGCTTCTCCTTTGAGAAACACCCAGCCCAGCCAGGCTGAGGTTTTCCCGTGAGGTGTGTGTATGGCTGCTCAGGTTTCTCATGCTCAGCCCAGATGTGTGCTCGGGAGCCTTCAGGAGCCGGACATTTGGGAAGGTGAGATGGGCTGCCACCACCACGGGCGCGACTGAGGACAAGCAGGGACCTCAGAATCGGTATTCGTGCCAAAACTTCTTCGGGCTCCATGGAAGAAGTAACCGCCCCCTGGTTTGACCGCCCGAAGGACAGACAGACAAACAGACAAACATTCTGATGTTCATTAAAGGCGAGTACACCTGACCGGTGTAACAGCATTTGATATAGCTGCTCTCTGGGGCACAAAGCACTCATCCCGTTTTGAAACGAGCAGGAAATTTCCAGATAAGCATGGGTAGAGAACACTGTGTGGAGTTTAACTTCATGTGTTGATTGGTAAGGCAGCTTGAGAGAAAAAGGTGATGAGCATCTGCTGAGCAAAAGCAAAAAAAAAAAAAAAGAGGTGGTAAGCTTGCTAACCCCTATAGCATATGATACAGTCATATATTGTCAGTATGGAAAGCTGTAGTTTATTGAAAAGTAGGTGTGCTTGGATGAGTAATATAAATTATGCCTAATTTTATAGTATATATATAACACGGGGACAAAATGGCATTACGTCTACCATTCATTGTCACACTTCAAAAAAAAAAACAGCTCAGACTAAAATTCTAAAGGTAAACTTTGTTTTAAAATTAATTGCATTTTAGAAATAGAAAATTTGAAAATTATTTTTTAAGAATTAATTATTTCCTCAGCTGGCAACACCAGGACTAGAGGATGATAAGTGTAATGCAGATTTCTAAGGAAGATCTCCTACCTGCAGTATTGTGCTCTAAAATTTTTATTTAATCTTTGCAGGCATCCTGGTCTTAGCCATTGTCTCAGATTTTATCAGTGTGTTAAAAGTCAGGGGCAGAGGGCAGAGATTTTCTGTGGCACCCAGATATAAGGTAAAACTTGAAAACTAACTGACATTTAAGGGGGAGATAACTCGATTTTCACGTATTACAGCATTCAGTAGAAAGCTACTGTCTTATTACATTAGCAAAATCATTCTGTTATCAATTTTAAAACACAGGAAAAAAAAATCCTTCTTAGGGAAATCACTAAATAGAGGACAGAATCTTCCTTTCTGTTACATTGGTTTTCATAGCTACTAATTAATGTGAGTTTTCAAAAGCTTCGAACAGCGTGTCTCTGAACTTGTAAAGGTAATGTAATGAAATGCCCATGAAACGCAATTGTGCATTTCGCTTCATCTCACAGAGAAAATCATCTCGAATGGTCTCGGTTTTTGTACGATGGCTACGTCAGAACACATGCCACCACTGCACAGGAAGGACCCTTGGCCTGTGGTTCACATACCAAGAAACTCATTTTTCCCTCTCATAGTTCCCTGTGCCATGATTATATTTGCATTTCTGTAAAGTCTATCGTTAACATTAACCTGAAATAGTTCTTTAAAGTCTTGCGATGAACCACCGAGCCTGTGGATGCTTTACAACGGCCTCCTGTATGTAGACTGGAATACAGGGAAACTACCACGATTACAAAATCATTGATCTCTATTTCTGCATTAACATGCAGAAATCATTAACTGTTCTTTGCTGGACAGTTAGATGTTATATTGGAGACAATATAGGATTTTTTTATAATTATTATTTTTGAATATCTGAAAAATACGAACAAGCTAGCTTGTTAAAACAACCAAGGCACCGAGATTCATTCTGCAAGCCAGGTTTTTTACAATGTAGCCCCTCAAAGTAAAGATTAAATGAATGATGCTTTTCATCTCATAGGCTCCCACTAAATGGCCATAAACGTTTTTCCTTATTTTTTCCAAAAATGTTTGCATGTGAGAATGAATAGTTCAGGGAAGGGTTCATGATGGGTGCAAGAAAGGGAGGTTTTCTACACTGATTCATATCTAGGGTAAGCTTTTATAGCACACTATCTGCTCTGGGCTGCCACTGCCAGGCTGCAGTTACAGAGCGGTGCAGCGAGCTCCTTGCTACGCAGCCATCAAGGTGCCCAGCCAGTTGTCTCATTACCTCCTGAAAACAGCTTGAACTTTCTCAAGACTCAGGGGGTGCCTCCTTCAGTTCACAGCTGAAGTCACCGCTACCAAATAGACTACTCAGCAAAGAGAAGAAGAGAAATATTTTTTATCAGAAAAGGTTTCTGTAGTTCTGAAGTCGCAGGAAGGAAAGAGGGCACAGTTCCTGAGGCAGAGCCTAAAAATAGCAATTTAGGTTTTGACTCCAAAAGAGCACTAAATACATGTTTAATTTTAACCACATGTGTGTTCCCATCTTGATTCAACACAATGTTTTAGCATGAAGCACATGCTTAACTAGGATTTAAAAATACACCCAGGGAGTTAAGCACATACGTGTGTGCTTAAAACCACAGAGATAAAACTGCTCATGTCCCTACTTCTGAGCATATATTTAAGTGTCTTCTTGTCATTGTGCATAAGAAAATTGAGTGCTTTGTTCCAGTAAAGGCTGCTCTACTGCCACGGAAAGCACCACAGTGGTCCAAAGACATCTGCTTAGAGTGCTTGTTTCATTGCAATCCTCTGAAGTAAAGCCTGGGGTGTGGAAAATAGATGGAAGAAAGTAAGCATCTGTTTTCATACGGAATGTACTCCTGCAAGAAGATAGACTTTTTTTCTCCCCCCCAACTTCAAATCCTGAAAAGAAGGCCTATGGAAGAAAGAAACTCACTGCAAAGCCAGCTGTGAGAGCAAAGGGTGTAAGAGGGCAGAGGAGACATTTCGTTAGGAAAAGGGAACGAGGTAGGATGCCCACCTAGGACTTTCTTGCTGTAAAGACGGAAATCCCTGAGGATTTGGGGTGACTTTTTGCAGTGACGGTGGACATCAGGCAAAGTGGGAAGTGGAAAACTCAGCAACGCCACAGCGAGTCACTGTTCTGTCAGAAGGGATGGTGCTGCTGGTGCCCAGGGAGGAGAGCCTCACATCTGACGGTGACAAGCTCCTGAGCGGACGCGAAATGTAAAGCGGAGTTTGTGGAGTGAGACTGCAGGGTGTCTTCTCACCCTGCGGAGTGAGAATGTGATCCTCCTGCCTTGCACGTTCGTCCACATGACACAACAGTGGGAGAGCGTCCAAGGCACTTATTAGCCCAAAGTGTGAATGTTGGCCAGATGGTTTCCTTGGATTCGGAATAGTCAAGAGGATCAGACCTGTGATTTATTGTAGGGTCGGTGAGATATGCGGCTACGATAGGCCTTGCTGCTGTTGTTTGGTCAGCGATGGTCGCATGTTCATGCTGCTCTTGCTTTACTGAATCCAGATGCTTTGGGTGAAATGGTGGGCTTACCAGAAGCCAAAACAGCAGTAGCCAAAGACAGCTGAACAGATTGTCTTGCAGCTCTTTGAACTGTCTCATTGGTCATTTGAATATCTACTGCCAGCTTTGATATAGCATTTTCCTTTATGTCATTAGCAAGAACAGTCAGTTTAAATCAACAGTCCAGAAAATAGCCCTAAATGTATTTCCTGAACGCTGGGACACGGACTCTTTGGACTCGCTCCCCAAACGTTTTGGCATCAGTGGAAAGACTCCCTGGGGATTTAATTTTCTCTTTACATGAAGAAGTTTTTTCATTAACTGCACCAGAATGAAAAAAATTCCGCTTTTGTAATATATAGCTGGTCTAGATATACGTGTTCAATACTTAACTCTCTGAAGGCTTGTTCATATGTCTAAAAAAAAAAAAAAACACTTAGAAAGCAGACCAACGTGGGCCTTTTCTGTTCTCAGTTCGCTTCACAGATTTAGTCCCCACTACAGGCTTTCCCTGACCCCTCTCTGAAATGCAGAATTAGCTAAAATATTCTGACCAGCTTCCCGGTAGGAAACACAGTAACATTCCCAGAGCTGCACGAAGCCCTCTGGTTTTCCATCAAGTACTGAGTTATTTTATTGCCTTTGGTAATATTCAAATGCAATGTGAAAGATGCACATACATTTACTCTTTCAATATATATATTTCCTCTTTTTGCGCTTATTTTATGATTGTTCAAACAATCATAAAATGGATTTAATCTATTAAAGAGTATCTCACATATCCCATCTGCAATTTCAGCTGTGTTACTAAATTTCACTGGTTTTGTATATCGATATTTTATACATGTAAACAAATATAAATCCATAGGTATATGTTTACACTTACCCAGTGTCATTCTTCCTCTTCCTGGCTGGAGGAATGAAGACCTACTTCCACCCTTAGTTTGACATGGAACCTGCTTCCCCTCAAATTGTTGAAAATAGTTTGCCATTAAAATTAATTCCACTAGAATTTCCAAGCTCAGATTCATCCCAAATAATTGATTTAATTTTGACCGAATGTTAATGCTTATTAGCTTTCACATGGCTATTCTTTTTGTTTCCCCCAGCTGATAGGGAATTCCACCTACCTAAAGAGAGAGAGACTGACATAATCAAACCTCTGCTGATCATGTCAGAGAACCCAGTGGGAAAATTATGAATCGGTCACCTGGAAAGCAGACCTTATCCTAAATCTAGAAATAATAATATACATGTGTGTCCAGATCAGAGTATTTAAATAAGCCCTGACGTTTTATGTTCAGTCTCTTTGTTAAGCACAAATACATGTTTGTTGTTGTTGTTGTTTTGTTGTTGTTGTTGTTTTGTTTTGTTTTTTTTTAAATTAGGTTATGTCTTAAGATGTTCCCAGAAAACTTAAAACAAAGGTTGAAATTTCTGTCATACGCTGTGTGGTTTAATAAAAGGGGCTTAATACCAAAATGAAATAAATCTAGCATTAGAAAAATAAGCAGAATCAAAATCCATTTAACTGAAACCTGAAGCTCTTTATTTTTGAATCATAATACACTTACAGTAGAAGCTTCACTAAAAACTGTCCCTGTCAGAGATAGCCCTTTATTCTTTCTTCTATATCGCTTGTCAAGTAGCTAATTCAAGTAGCTAATTGTGCAAATAACTAATCCAACCACCATGTATTCCGTCAATTATTTTCTTTTTCATTCCCTTTCTGTTGTTACTCCCATGTATTTTTACATCATCTTTTAAGTAGATTATAAGGACAAGCAACATACATCACCACGCAGAACCCGAAACCAAGGATCTCTGATCATCTTCAATGCATCTGGGCTCAATAATAAAAATAATATTTAATAATAATAACAACAATATGCCATTGTCTTCCACCGATGTTGAGCCTTCAAATAAAACTACGTTATTATATGTTAAATAATACTATTTGGGAGAATAGACTAGTAAATCTCACAAGCTCTCTAAAAAGACCCTGCACATGATGTACAAGCCAAGAAAATGCCATCTATCTTGGCATTTGCTAAGCTAGCTTTATAAAATGTTGTGAACTTTCCCCTTGGCCTTAGATAGTTTAAAATAATTTGTCTTGTAAAAACTGTGAGGTTGGAAACTCCATAAAAGAGGGTTATTAGACAGAAGACAATCCTAGTTGTCTTAGCCTGACTTCAGTTGGGCAAAACTGGATATGAAAACTCTTGCCAACCTATTCAAAACTATTTGGTGCTTTACTTCGTATTGAAAAGAAAAGCTAAGCAGCTATTTTTATGATACTTGGCCTTGAGTGCAAACATATCACCTCCAGTGAATTGGCCATCAGGTTTTTAATCACTTAGTCATACAGCAGCTGCACGCTTGTATTCTTTCATGAAGTGTGTCACGTTGAAAGAAGTTTCCTATTTTTGCAAGTGAAGAACAAGCATGTTTGATTTCAACACAAACAAGTAACTATGTTATTCTTGTTCTATCAAATTCTAGGAAGAAAGAATATAGAGAAAAAAAAAAATCTTCAAGTGGCTACATTTTCTTTAGCATTCTTCCATTATTGATTCAGCAAAACTCTTCCTGCGTGAATTGTGACACTTGTCCTATCTCTCTGAAGACATTTGAAGACGTTAGCTGCAGCACATCACCACCGGCTACCGTGGGCTTGGAGCTGCTGACGACCCGAGCCCAGGCTCCGTATTCTAATCTCCTTCCTGTGTTTCTTTAGAATACTTTTTCTTGATTTAAATCATTCAGAAGACAGTGACAGATAGCTCTTCTGTAGATAATGAGGAAAGTGGTAACTTTTTGAAGCATTGAAATAAATTCATGTTTCGTTTCCCATGACATTTGGGAAATGATTGTAGATACTCCCATGTGACTATTGGCACAAGATGCTAAAACCTTCCATGGCACACTTTCCTGCCTTAGATGTCAAAAAGATTTAAGTTTCCTAGTGCTTCTTAGAAAAAAAAAAGTCCACGATGTCTAATTGATCAGGAAGCATTTCTTCGCTGCGCGGGTGATGGAGCCCTGGCACAGGCTGCCCAGAGGGACGGTGGAGTCTCCCTCCTTGGAGATCTTCAAAAGCTGCCTGGATGAGGTCCTGGGCACCCTGCTCCAGGTGGCTCTGCTTGGGCAGAGGGGTTTGGACTCGAGGGACCCACAGGTTTCCTCCAACCTCAACCAGTGTGTGACCCTATAATTCTGTGAATTCAACATCTGCTAGAATTAAATAAAAGTCTTACAAATCACAAGCCTCTTTACAAATGGCATCATTTATATGAAAAATTAGTTTGAGACAATAGCAATGCCTTGCAGAATTTGCAAGCTTTGTCCTACCTTTGCACAGATAAAAACAAATATTTAGCTCAATGCCAAAAATACAGACAGAACTGCTAATGAGAATAAATTCATAGAAATTTAAATGATAGCATCTGAGATGGAAGCTGTACGCAAAAACTTTAATATGTGCTCAATCTGGGGATGATCTCCAGCCCAGAAGACTTAAGGAGCTGGCACACTAAATCATCAGTCTGTCAAACCAGGAGTACAGACATATTATTGAAGCACAGCAAATGTGGACAACTTTTAAGAAAATGGAAGAAAAGCAAGCTTAGCAGCCACTAAACTATCAGAGTGTAAGCTATACAATGTTTAAGTTTTGAAGAAAACAACAATAAGCACATGGACATAAATGGGAGAAAGATTTATGAAAGACAGATCTTATTAGACAAATCTAATATTTGCTCTGATAGGAAACACGATTTAAGCAATGTAGATCTAATGCTATTGGACTGTGGAAATATTTGATGTTGTAACACGTAAGAAGTACTAGCTAGCTTTACAAAACGCGATGATTAACTCACAAAGAGAAGGTGGCGGTAAGTTTTCTGAGTGTACTGATAGAATTTAACCCACAGTATTCATCACGGATTAGTGCTGAAAACGATCTTACTGCTTATTTCAACAATGATCTCTGTAGCAAAGGGAGGAGTAGGCTAATGAAATGTTCCAGTGGCAAATTAGAGGAGCTAATGGCAATGACAGGTGCAGCACACTGGAAGATCTGCTCATTGAAGACCAAAGCAATGGAGAGGAGATTAGGCTCAATAATACCTAGTGAAAAATACACTCGGTGAGTGATCCACCTCATCTGACAGAGCCGTCCAGAAGACAGGTCTCTAGGCGAACGTAGCTTGGGGGGGGACCTGCCAGGAGTGATTCATGGCAGCTGGCGTTGAAAACTCTTGCAGAGCTGAGCATCCGTACCTGGCCCGCTAGCGTTAGGTAGGATGAGTCTTTCAGTTTGGTAACTGTTAAGAAAAAGGCTGTAACCTGAAAGGCATCGGATAGAGCTGATACAGGAGAATGATCTGGCCGTATTACTGAGTTCCAGGATAAATACCAGCTACCAATGTGTCATAGCTGTAAGAAGTCCAAGTGATCCTAGCTTGTGACCCAGGTTACTACTAGCATACGCAGACAACTATTAATTGCATTAGTACAAGACGCTGTGGTCAATCTATTCAGAAAAGATGAATTCAAAATGAAAAAAAAATGCAGAGAAGGGCTACCTAGAAGAGAATGGAAAATCTGTCATGTAGGGACTTACCATTTCTCCTAGCATGATGATTATTATTACCCATAAACAAACAAAAGAAGCAAACAAAAAAAGAGGAAGCACTACTTAGGTTAAAGGATGATATCAATAACAAAAATATCATCATGCTTACATTTACATGAGGAATTACAAGACATTTTTATCAATCAAGTCACTGAGTTTCTGAAGCAAAGTGAGCAATACAGTAATATTCCATATTTGAAATAAAAATCTCGTACGAAGTTAAAACATTAGTTGAAATTTTGATATAAGAAAGACAAAGGCATTAAACATTTCACAAAATACATTCAGAGTTAAACTTTTCAGACACACTATAAAAAGTTATGTTATCATGTTATATCACAATTAAAATCTTCTTAACTTAGAAAACAACGTTTGTCTTCAAATGTTACGGTGGAGCTGTCCTTGAACTGGTCATTTTGATATCCATATAATTATACTTAGGAGTCCTCACAAATTCCAAATTAGAAGAAAGAACAGAAAATAAAGAAAGCCCAAAGGGAAAAAAATTAACAGATCATTTCGTATTGTTGAGGTTTAACCCAGCAGGCAGCTAAGCATCACACGGCCGTTCACTCACAGAACCATTCCATGATTCTGTGATTCTATTGAAGAGAAAAAAAAATGCTTGTTATCCAGAATCCTGTTTGGTTTGGTCCTGCAAAATGACAGCACGTGCAAATTGTCACTGTTGACACTCGTCGACATCCTGACTTCAACCAGAAGCCTGGACACTTCAGACACATGTTTTTTGCTCTTCATAGAATAGCTCGTTCCTGTGAGATGGATGTTTAAGGTGCCACGTCTCATTCCAAACACCCTTTTTTTTTTTTTAAATTAATCTACTTCGTGAAGAAAGCCAAAAATCATATTATTATAAGTAGAATATTCTGTGGTACTTTAGTCGTTAAAACTAGATGACGAGCAGTAGACAAAAAATAACAGTATTTCCAGTTTTACTGCCTTATCACTAAGTTAATTGGGCACAATATGCACCTCCAAATTGCATTTCCCTGTCTTTCTTAATAAATAAATAAATAATAATATAAAAGAAACAAAACCAACACTACTATTTTAAAAATGTTTCCAGGGAAAAACATTTTTTCCAGATGCTGGTTCTTTAGGAAATATTAAAGATGCCCGCTGAAATCTTTATAAGAAATTGCTTTATTGCACATTTTGTATTCTTAGTCAACCTGTCATCACGACCTCTGTATTTCCATAACTACCTACATATGCCCATTTACTTGAGTGAAGTAAACTGACAGAACTAACTTCACTGTAGCACGGCTCAAGACAGAAATTTTTACGTGCCAAACTTAAATGGCAAAAATATAACATAGACAGGAAACCTTTTTTGAATTAAAAAATAATGTTTTTTTTTTTAATTCCTTTGAATTAAAAATAATAATAATAATGTTTTGACTGGAATACTTTATTTAAAATCTGTATGTATATTTTTCTATGGTAAATTTCAGGAGTGTAGACTTCCCTCAAGTACAGAACATACTGTGCAGGCTTTTTGAGAACAAAATATCCCCAGCTACCGCTGCTGCCGATTGATACAGTGGGTGCTTGTAGCACACAGCATTTCCAGCCGGGCATGGCTGCTCAGACCCACGGAAACAACGATGAGGCTGCAGAAATTAAGAAATCCATCACCAGAAGGCTCTAATAAAAACTCCCCTAAACACCTGCAACTACAAAGCACGGCAGGCGAGAGGAATCCTCTGCCCCTGCTGAGCTCAGCTGAACACGGTGCCGGGCGGATACCTGAACCCAAAGGTTTTCACCGTGAAAGCGAAGCATCCTGTGTACCTGCTGGCCTTGTTCCAAATCCACCGTCTTCTCCCTAATGGACTAATGCAATGCATATCCGCTAAAACGATGCAGGATGTCCTAAAATGATGACATTTCATTTTAATTGAAATCAAACACACGCTTCCGCTAGGGAATAAGAAAGTAAACCAAATTTTAATAGAAATTCACACAAGTACAGGAGAATATTTTTCTCCCTCCTATATTATCTTTCCATGGAAATCCAAGAACAAATATTTTTGAGGCAATAGATGAAACCTACTCTCAGTTAAACTGTACTGAAACTAGTGAAGTTATATTAGGTATTGATTCGGTGCCTCTGCTTCTGTGGAAACGAAACTCTACTGGATATATGTTTACTAAAATATACTACTTATCCTCAACTTCACAGTGCATACCTACCAGATTTTGGCTCAAAAAATACAACTTTTCCTACTTATATGAATCCTAGCATAAGACCTCAGACGGCAGGAAACTGTTCTCTCAGAATTTCCCTCCGTACCCTCGAACCATCAGTTCTCAAAATATACAACCAGTTCTCAAAACTGGTTGTATTTGAGAATAGAAGAAGGGTGAAGGCACAATTTTTGTTTCTGTGTTTCTGTGCAATGGGACGCCAAGCTGTAATTACCCAGGGACTGCAAAATGTCAGAATTCCGCCTGCAGAAAGGCCAGAGCTGATAAGGTGCTGGTATCACAGCAATCACAACCTCTGGATTTTCTGGGCTTCAAAGGAGTGCTAGGAAAACCACTGGCTGCTGGTAACAGCTGGACACGACGGCAACACAGATCCCAGTGGTCAAGGAATTTACAGTCCTACAAGCAAGGGAATAAGCGGTCTCTGAAACGCCTTCCCTAAAACAGACACCGTTATTACACACTGCCTGCTCCTGATGCTGGTTGCATCCAGAGGTGATACCCTCAACTACTTGTTGCCATAAAACGATGTTGTTTTGCAGAAAGAAAAAAATCGGAGCCGATGAAGAGCTCAACTACAACTTGTTGCGTGTCAGTGGAAAACAGGCTGCACATCTCACAACAGTAATTCTGACTCTACACTCAGAACTTCAGTTAGCAGAGTTAAATAAAAATTAGGTTGGTTTGGTTATATTTCCCCTTTGTACCTTCCTCTCAGGAAAACACAGAATCCTACGATATTCCTATTGCTCTTGATCGGACCACAATACCCAGATTTTGCACTATATTCCTGACATTCGTATTTTTCAGCCATCAGACCCCATATCACCGTGAAGATCTCCTGTGACAGAAAATGCCGTCAAAGGATTCTGCAATTATCTTGAACTTTCCGTAGTGATGATGTTTTCCAAAATTCCTGGCAATGCCACACTGACTTGTACACCCTTCTCTGCTCGGAGGCCCTGGGCTCTTCTGTGCTCTGTTAGACTTGAGGAAAATCTATGAAACCTTTAGCTTACAAGACATAAGGGCAGACCTTGACAAATGTTTTATTACCATACTTTTAAACCCGATCTCTAATCGCTATCCAAAATTCAAGTACAGTTTTTTTTTTTTTTTTTTTTTTTCGGAAGGAGTAAATCATGTTTGAGCAGAGAGTGGAATATGTGGAAAGGTACCGAAGAAGACAAGTGGAGCAGTTCGTGTTGAAGAAACACGTTGATAAATACGTATGGAAAACTAATACATTGCAACTGCAAATAAGGAGCAGAGTAACGTTAAGGGAAAGACAAAGAAATGTCAATGGTGCTGAAGTGTCACAAAACTTACAGTGAAATACTAGAGGTCCCAGGTGATGGAGGGGGAATGTCCTCGCTCGCCCAGCAATGAAGTGGTTTTCTCACTGGCTCACAGGCTTTTCATCTGACATCCAGATAGGATATATATATTTTTTTTTTACGTACCTCTTTAATCCCACCAAAATCAACAGTAGATATGTAAAATGATTTAACCACGTATCTCACAGGACTTGGACACATCCTTCAGGACGTATCAAGCAGTCTCACCCTCACTTCCAGGAATGCCTCTCTACTGACAACATATTCTCTGCATTTTTGAAAGGGGAAACGGTTGTGACAAGAGCACAGTGAATAGGACCACTATGTGACAATTCAAACGCTCCTGAAGACACCAGAGAAAGCATTTCGATCTTCTAAGGCCAGTCATCCTCCTCCAGTTCTCTTCCTCAGACTAAAGTTTGCAGCAAGGATTTTGAGGTTCTTGGGAAATTTCTTCTTTCTTTTCCTGCAGAAGTGAAAGTTTTCAGCCCTTACTTAAACCTCCCATTCATTCTACTGAGAATTTTGCTACAATGACTACGGGATTTAACCTCTAAAAATACTTACTGATTACAGAGTGTACTATGGATTCAAGGTTCCTTGGAAATGTGAATTAACCCTCATATACTTGTGAAATAAAAGAGACTCCCACATTTTTCTATAATTGTAAAATAAAACCACAAACTACAGAAAAAACCAGCTATATAATTAAGCCATAGAAATATTTACTGATGTCGCAAACTCAAGTATCTCAACCTTATTCTGTCCCCCTGTCTTTTGCATTGTTTTCAGAGAATGAAGCAGAGGATAACAAAGAAACACAAAGAATTATAGAAGAGGTTGCATGGAAATGATAAGCATTTTCTGTGCTTCATTTTCCCACTTTTTAAGGGGGGAAAGTTGCTTTAAGAAGCATCCAGTTTGATGTAGTTTGGTGTTGAGAAGTTCCTACTTCGTGAGATGCCGGCAGGGTCTGAGCAGTGGCTCTGAGGTCTTCTGAGCTTGGTCCCCTCTCCTCTCTGCTCCACCTCCTCGCTGCGGTCTCCCCGCTGAGGTTCTGCTCCCCAGCTCTGAAGTACTCTGGGTACTGAGAACATCCTCGTGTCTTTAAGCAGCTCCAAGTGAAAGAAGAGAAATAACAATTTTTACCAGTTTATAATTCACCCAACGTGAATCCTGACACATCTCAAACGTCGAGGGTGTTAGGTTTTCTCCCAAAAAAAGGCCAGTAGTAACTTTCTCACAGGCATGTGTTATGCAGCCTAAAAATACATGTCACTACCATCTCTGTCTGTAATAGAAACTCGGAAGGTTTTCCCTCAGAATGTTCCACAATACCTGGACTTTGCTCTGGTGAAGGGTCCCTAAATTTATTACTGCTGGCTTGCTGACGCTTCCATGAACCTTCATCGTGGTTACACAGGGGCGGTGAGTTTGTATCAGAGCAGCTTTGCAGAGCACAGGCTGGGCATCCTGGCATTAGGGTATTTTGAAAAAAAACCTCACCAGGTCTTATCTGCTTATTCCTAACCTGGTGAAAACTACTGGCTTGCTTTTTGATTCTGGGGGTTTAGCGCTCAATATCAGAAGCACCATCATGAATAACGTGAAATGTCGTATTTTATAGGAGCGTGTGGTCCGCAGTCCTCTGTCTATTTTCAGTCTTAAACGGTAAATAAGTGAAGGGTGGGGGGAACCAACTGCAAGGTGTTATCTCTGGGCAGAACACGGCTGTGTTCTAGATTCAGTGCCAAAAAAATACCCAGTTTTTGAAAACTACCTCTCACCACACATTACTTGAAACATACCCAAGCAAAGGAAGGCCACACCCAGGGAAGGAGTCATTAGCAGTAATGTTGTGGTTTCAGCCTTGTTCCTCTAAAAATGACTCACCAGAAAAAAAGCTCAGAAAAGTCCTCTGTCATAACTGTTGTCCTGGCTCCAACGCGGCTCACGCAGAGCCGTCACGCGAGGAACTGGCCAAGCGGCAGGCTCGGTCCCCTCCTGCCCTGGATCCCACTGGTGGCATCAGGCAGGAGAGCAACGCTGCAACGCCGCAGCAGCCGCCAGCTTCCTCAGCATAAATTGCTGAGGCAGGCGTTAATTACCTCCTCGCTTGCCATTTTTTCCAGAGGGCCCCTGCTTGGTCCCGTGCATGGTGCTCGCCGAGCAAACTGCCATCCCGCCACTTGTTTTGTCATCCTCGCTCGCGCGGATGGCGTGGCGTGCAGGCTGGGCATGCCACGGCTCCAGCATCAGCAATTTCCACTTGGGTTCTGCCACGGCACCAGTTGTTGTGGCAACACAACGCTTCATAACATTAATAGGTCTATTTTCAAAACACCCCAGTAAAATTTCCAAAGAGTGTATCTGCAAATGCACAGAGCATATCTACCGAACATGTGCACACTCAACTTTTCGCAGGCTTATGATACGGCCAGATTTTGCTGGATTTTTATAGCAATGAAAAAGGGCACAATCATAGTCCCAAACTTGAACAAAACGCAGTCTAGTACTTTGCTGTTGTGCTATTAAAGTCTGCAGACAGGGTGAAAAAATTTCTTTGGAGACATATAGTTAACAGACACATTCGGGAACCTAAAGATGTGAATTTTTGTCTAATGCTCTTACTTGTAACACCGCTTATCATGTTAACAGCGCAATTCAGCTAGCGTTGCATGGATCCAAATTGCTTCACATGTCTTCAGAGGTGGGAAAAGACCCAACTGCCAATAGCTCCTGCCGGCCCGCAACAACATCTGCACTTGTGAATTGTCGATACAAAATTCTGTGGCACGTTGAAAACTGAACATATGGGGACAGTATAAAATACAGTGGATTAAAATCTCAAAATAAATAATACTGGGGCCAGTATGGCAGTTGTGTTATTCTTTTGCCTATTTAATTTAAAAGCAAAAACCCAAAGCCTATTATTACGCGTAGCTTCTGCATTAATTTTCAGTCTGCCAACCTAGTGTACTCCAGAAAGACAGGGTCTTGCTACAGAAACTAGCTGCACTTGTGTTACTATGTGTGAAGTCGTACATGTCACCGTGAATTTACATTTTGTGTTCTATGAATATTTCACTGTTGTGAGGTGAATAATTATATTTACCTCTATTTTCCCTGAAAGTACCGCATTTTTATATTACTTTAATACAACCAGTGTTTCAGTTATTGCTAATATTAAAAATGGATTTAATTATGACTTGATTCATCCAGAACTAAAACATGGTTGATATCTGAACAGGCCAGGCACAAATCAGGTGCAATTTACATCCCTAATTATTATATTAACAATTTCTTGCTTCTGAAACACTGAAATGACATGCCCAGTATAATCATGATGAAGAGCAGCAGCAGGCCAGGAAATGCGGCAATCTTAAATAAGGTACACACTGCACTGAGATATGTAAGCACAGCAGACAGGAATTATACCAGTGAAGCATTCGGAAATTACAAAATGGGACCTGGACAACCCCGCCTGCCATGCAGGCGTATAATCTGGGGGGTTTCCCTGCTGCTCCAGGGGGGAAATTGTCCCGTGGGAGGGTTTATGAAACCCTTCAGCTGAGAAAGGCCAGCGTCACGGCAAGCAGTGAGCAGCACCGAGGGGACCGTCAGCGTTAGCAGCACTCGTTGTCCTGCTCCTTCCTGCCCAGGGGGAATGAACCTTGTCCAGGTCGGCAGAACTGCTCCAAGGCTGATCTCTACTGGTGCTTCAGTTTGTCAGTGGTATCTGGAGATCCCAGGTTAAATAATAAAGTAAATGTGCCTCTCCTCTGTGGGCTCACACCATTTTTTCATCCAGTTTTCTCTGTATTGATTTACTTTGGAAAAAAAGAAATCTGCATTTTAAACAATAAGCGTTTTGGCACTGGAACTGTCTTTTCTTTGTACCATGTATACTGCTAAGGCTATTGTTGGTGCCACCGGAATAACTCACAGATAAAAGAGCTCTAATAATACAGGGAAATGACTGTGCTTTGAGTCCTACCAGGCTGCCAGGCCCTGTGACACCCACCTCAGGGATATGGGAAACGAGGACCCCCCCGCCCAAACCTTCCCCCTCCGGCATCTGCGTCACCTCCAGGCAGAGCCGCTCCGTTCCTGCTGGTTTCCCCACCTTTCACCCCCTGAAAGCCCTCATCCATCCCCTTGCGGGGGCTGCTGGGTGCCAGATGCTCTGTTGGGCACAGCAGACGTGGGGGCACAAGCCCCCCATGCTCACAGATTTTCTTGGGTGCCCTCAGGCCTCCCTTGGTGCCGACCTTCATCTGGCAACCACCGCGCTGATGGTGATGGTGATGCCGTGCCTGTCAGCTGCTCGGCCTACCTGCCAGGGCTGTGCGACTGCGCCCCATCGTCCGCTCTGGGGGCCATGGGACTACGTGCCATTGTCTGAGCTGGGGACACGGGACCGCATCCCTGAGGGGCCACGGGACTTCGTGTCAGCGTCTGCGTGGGGACCGGGGGGCTGCACCCCACCCAGCTCTGCCTTTCCCCGTGGGGCACTGTGCTCGTGTTGCTCCCTGGCACCCACTCGTTCTGCCACAATTTGTTCAGAGCAATGTCCACGGCAGGAGCAGGGATGCAGTACACACCAGGTCCCCGTGAACAGTTGTGTTCAGGAGCAGTCTCGGTGTGACGCTCACTTAACTCAGTATTCCGGTCACTTAGGCAGTCGTTGAAGACAAATTGAAGCTGATATGCTAAAAGCACTAAGTCATAATGGCTGCGTACACTGCCCTTAAATGTTCCCATCAGTCCCCTGAGGCCAAAATCCTGACTGCCCACATTATCTCTGCCACGGACTTCTTTTGTCATCCCAGTGTGCCCCTACTCCTGGATGGCTAACACCTGCAGAGCCCATCATGGCCCTGTGAATACCGTCCCATGCAGCGTCACCCACTTTACATATTCTGGCACCATACCAGGTGCTAGGCCCTTTGAACAGGTTCCTCTTCCAAACGTCACGGCTGTGCCCGAAAACAGAGCCCTCATGGCAGCGGGTGCCACCTCCTCCTGGGAGGATGCCTGTGCCCCTCTTCCCTACGGGCAGGACACGCAACAGCTTTGCGAAGCTGCTCTGAAACCGGCTCTCGGTAGCCCACAGCACCAGCAATGTCATGGCAACATGTGCTCAAGCAGTACAGAGAAGGGCATCCTTGACCTGCATGCAGCGTGCGATGGAGTTGTTGGAGGCACTGAACATGAAGCTCTGCTCAGCACCCACTAGGAACAGAAGGGAAGGCATTAGGGATGTTATCTGGGACTTCAGCTTGACTTCCATGGGGCCAGCAGCTCAGCTGGATGCACGAGGAGCAGGTGAGCGCTCTCTGAAGTATTACATCCCATGAGAAACGGGGCTGTGGCGGCCTGGGGGCTCCTGAGAGTACCGCAGCAGGGTATGGGCCGCTCTGACTCGAGAACACAGACACCTTCCAGCTGAGAGGGGGCACACCCCGTGCCTGGGCCCGGTCTCCTCACATCCAGGCCGAGCGCAGGGAGCACCTCCAGGGGCATCCCCGGCCCCATGCGGCCCTGTGAGCACCCCTGTTCCTCACTTGCTTCGAGGGCAGGCCCGAACACAGCCTTGTTGACACTGCTGTGGGAAAGCCTCTGCGTTGACACCCTGCTTGTGGAGCACGGCCGAGGGCGACCAGCGTTCAGTGGTGAAGTTTTTACAGTTGTCAGTGACCAGGTATTTTTGCATCATATATGTCTGCACCCGCTGCCCTTAGAGGAGGCCCTTATCTCCCACGTGCTTTCTGCTCTTCCCTCGCCTGTTCTCTGTGGGGTGCCGGTGACCACGTCTGTATGCAGGAACAACTGCTGAGTGTGCTGGAGCATGTGCATGGTGGACACTTTGGGGGGAAGCTACAGACTTATGAAAACAATGCCCAGGATCTCAAGAGCCAGGGGTTTCGCAGTGGGGTGCACCTGGACAAGCTGGGTCACACCACAATGCCAGAGCTGTCCCGGGAGGGGGAAGACATCATCCCTTGGTGCACGGGTGCCATTTGCATCTAGGTATGTGGTTAGTGCAGGCCCGGGAGGATGACAGGTCTGCGGTGACACAAAGTTGTTTCTCACTGTCATGGTGGTGATGGGCAGCAGTCTAGTACGTGTTGGGCACGTTTCACCTCCTGGGGCCAGGACAGCCTCCCCAGTCCCGTACCCTGGCTAAAAGGCTCGGATCGTGCCATCCTTTCTCTTCCACTGCTGCTGGCAGGTTTGGCCTTCCATCCGCGGGCCCAGCAGAGAAACGTGGGTGCGGGGTCACTCTCGCTCATCACTGAGGGTCTCTCACCCACCCCCCGGTGAGCTGAGCAGGAAGAGTTGGGGTCCGCAGCCCAACCGCCCGGACGGGTGCCCCACTTCTCGTCCCTCCTGATGACCAGGGCAGCGCGTCCACCTCTCCCCTCCCACCCACCGCAGCCTGTCCCCAGCACCTCCTCCCGCCCTCCCCCCCCCCACACACACTCCCACCCCCAGGACCTATTGGAGCACCATGTGCTCAGCCCCCCCCCATCCATCCCTCACAACAAAACCCCACGTTTCTCGCCTCACCCCCCCACCCCCCCAAGACCCCCCAGACCCCCGCCGCCACCCCGGGGCCGGGCGCTGCGGCTCGCAGGGGGCGTGCGGGGCGGGAGGGGGGGGGGGGGAGCGGCGGGGCCCCTCCATCTTGTGCGCGGCGCCCCGCGCCGGCCCGCCCGCCTCGCCTCCCTCCCTTCCTTCCCTCGTCATTGTCTGCGAGCGGCGGCGCGGCGCTTATAAGGCGCGGGGCATTGCCCGGATGTGAGCGGCTCGCGATGGGGCTCCCGGGGAAACGTGCCATTAGCCGCGGCTCCGCGGGGGAGGCCGCGGTGGTGAGGAGGAGAGCGCTGTAAACTTGGAACGACAACTTTGGGACCGGCTGCTCCGCTCCGCTCTCCCTCTCTCTCTGTGTGTGTGTGTGTTGGGGGGGGGTGGGTGGGGGGGTTCGTGTTTTTTTTTTGTTTTTTTTAAAGGAAGGACGGAGGGGGTGAAAGTCCCAGAGCCACCACGGTGCGAGCGGCTTGTCAGTCACCATGTGTCTGTAAAAACAATAGGGGCAAAAGTTGCTGGACTTTTAATTTTTTTTTTACCTTTTTTTTTTTTACCTTTTTTTTTTTTACCTTTTTTTTTTTTACCTTTTTTTTTTTTACCTTTTTTTTTTTACCTTTTTTTTTTTTACCTTTTTTTTTTTTGAAATTTTGTATTTTTATTTTTTTTTTCCGGCTGGCTGGTGTTTCGGCTGGCCGGGTGGGGGAGCGGTTGGCGGTCGGTAACCCAAAAACCCAACAAAGCCAGGTGTAGGGTGCCTGTAAAGCTGTGGAGTACCCGGAGCAGCACTGACCCCCCCCCAGTACTTCTTCGTGGTTTCGGAGGGTCACACACGTGTGAGATAATAAAGCACTTTGGCAGAAGATTCCTTTTTTTTTTTTTTTTTTTTACAAAATTTTTTCTTTTTTTCTCCCTTGGAATATTGTGAACATATTTGTGGCCATTTAAGGTAAAGTTACAATTTGCTGTTAGAGTAACTCGTGTTGTTTTTTTTTTTTTCTTTTTCTCTTTTTTTTTTTTTTTATATATAAATTGTCGCTCCCGCTGCGTTGTTTAAAGAGAGGTGCAAACTTCCACGGCGTGTAAATGCGAAGGGCGAGCCGCACGGCGTGTGTGCACGCGGGATCGTGTGGCCACGGCGTAATTCCCTGGGCGAGATGCACACCGGGGTGCAAACGCTGGGCGCGACGGCTCGCTGCTTTCTCTTTCCTACTGGAAAAACCGAAGTCGGACTCGTTTCGGGGGAGTGCGGCCGGGCCTGCGCTAGCGAAATGTAAAATAAAAAGTATGGGGGGGGTGGGGTAGGATGGGGGGGGGGGGGGGGGGGGGGCTGGCAGCGTCCCCAGAAACTTGAGCGGAAAGCGAAGGAAACGGTCGGGTTTGCAAAAGTTTTTTTGCAGCGATGCTCCCCGTAAATCGAGAAGACCTCGCTTCGGAAATTTAGCTGGAGGCACGGGGGGGTGGGGGGGGAGGGGGGGGGGCACAAGCAAACCAAAACAAAGAGAGAATATATATATATATATAAAAAAAAAACCAACAAACAACGGACTGGATAATACGAGGGGAAAAATATTGTTCCTCTTGGCAAAGTCCCCGCATCACGTGTACGTGCAGCCTCGTATAAACTTGCTTTGCCATGTGTATGTGTGCGAGCTGGGGAAATTTAAAGTCTAATCCGTGCAAAAGTGCGGCGCGGGCGGCAGTCGGCGGCTCGCCGGGATCTGCAGCTCCATGATCTGCGGGTAGGGAGGCGGCGCCCAGCGCCGGGCCGGGCCGGGCCGAGCGGGGCCGAGCGGGGCCGTGCCGGGAGCGGGGGGCGCGGGGCCGGGCGCGGGGCGGCGGCGACCCCGCGGAGCTCGGAGGGGCCGCGGGGCGGGAGGCGGCCGCTGCGCCGGGCTCCGCGCCCCTTCCCTGCCTCCCTTCCCTTCCCTTCCTTCCCTCCCTTCCCTTCCCTTCCTGCCTCGCCTGCCCTCCCCGCTCGTCCCTTCCCTTCCCTTCCCTTCCCTGCGCTGCCTTCCCCTCCCCCCCGGGCGCTCGGAGGGAACTGATGACTTCGCACAGGCCCGAGCCGCCGCTCCTCGGTCGTTGTTATTAACCACCCGTCTCGGCACTAATTAGAAATTGGGGCTAATTGTCAAGGGCTCTCCGCTCGCCGCTTCCCTCCCGGCCCCGCCACCCCCGCCCCGCGTCCCTCCGCACCGGCGCCTCCGTAGCCTGCGACTTCGCATCTATTGCTTTTTATTATTATTATTGTTGTTTTTTTAACCGCTGTTTTTCCGTTTCTTGCCTTTAAACGCTACTTTGCGTGGAAGAAGGAGAAGGGAAAAAGTTGGGAGCGGATGGCTGTAGTTTCTTCTCTGGGATCCTCATTCATTCCTCGCTGAACCTCCTGTTGCATAAATGATGCTCCGGGAGCGAGGCTTTCTCTTTTTTTTCCTCCTCCGGATTTGGGTTTAGAGTGGATGTTACCGGGTTTCGATCGCCTCTTTGGAAATACAATATCGCCTTTTTCTCTTTTTTTTTTTTTTTTGGTTGTTGTTGTTGTTGTTTTTGCTGCCCCTCCATCTTTTTTTTTTCCCTCCCTTCTCCTCAGCTACCCACCCCCCGACCCCCCACCCCCCGAACAACCCGCTTGTGTTTCCTGCGAGGCTCGGGACTGGGTTTCTGATTGCGGTTATTTCCATGTTTCTAGGTTTGTGTGATTTTGCTAAAATGCATCACCAACAGCGAATGGCTGCCTTAGGGACGGACAAAGAACTGAGTGATTTACTGGATTTCAGTGCGGTAAGAAACAACGGTGGAAATTAACAACAGCTGTAAAAAAAAAAAAAATATCTTCTAGCTGATCTGTTAAACTGGAAAAAAAAAAAAAAAGCAAAAACCAAACCAAACTGCGATCTGAGTACATTGGGTAATTTTTAATCAGCAGCTAGAACCATGCTAAATATCTTTTTTTTTTGCTTAAAAAAGAAAGAAAAAAAAAACCCAAAAAATTAGAGCCTTGTTTTTTTCTTATTTCTTATTGTATGTGATGGGAGATGCAGTCGTGTGCACAGCTTATTTTAATGTCTCGGATGCCTAAAATCATTTTTTTGCCGAAAGAGACGCCCCCAAAAGCGCCCGTTTGCCGCCCGGAGCCGGTCCCGGCACGGAGCGCTTGGGCCGTGCCTCGCCTCGGCCGGCGTGCCCGGCACATGAGCTGCTCGATGCCCGGCGAGCGCCTTCCATCCTCCGTGCGGTTCTTCCCTTGTTTCGTTTTTTGGCCCGCGGAAAGTGCAAAGAAATCCATGAGCGTCTCAGTTGAAAGTTTGGCCCCGGACCTGCCCTGCCTGCAGCCGCCCCCGAGCCCCCGGAGCCCCCCGGAGCCCCCGGCCCGGCTCCCCCCGGGCTCCCCCCGGGCCCTCCCCGGGCTCTCGGCGGCTGCTCCCGGCCGGGCCGAGCGGGCCCGGCCCCGTGCACTTGTCTGGCTCCTCGAGGCTCGGCTCCCCTCCCCCCGGCCCCTTCCTTCCTCTCCCCTTCCCCTCCCTTCCCCCCGGTATGGCAGGAGCAGCTCTCCATTTATTTATTTATTTGGGGGGGGGGGGGAACCGGCTTGCTGGGAGATGCGTGTGTGGCTCGAGATGAACCCCCCGCAAAACTCCGAAGCACCTTGTAAATGAGGCTGCTGCAGGCTTTTGCTGCTGCTGCTGCTGCTGCTGCTGCTGCTCCAGACTTTGCTTTGGAGGAATGGCTTTGGGAAGTTTGGCCAGGAAACGTAGCCTGAGGCAGCTTCGCAGCCCCCTCTTTGCTTGTTGCACTTTTTCCATTTGTTCCTTCGCTTTTTGCAGGCTCTGACTCAGGGAAGGTGCGTATTATCCACTAGACACGTCGAAGAAGAGAGAAACCAATTAGGGTCGAAATAAATGCTAGCGAGAGAGAGGGTGAGAGAGAGAGGGGGAGAGGGGGAGAGGGAGAGAGGCTCGCCTCAAACTGCTCTCGTGTTAGAGACGAAATGAGAATTTAGGGCAGGTGGCACTTTGCATTATTATTATTTGGGTGCACAGATGACAGGCAAACCCTAAAGCGGGCTGGAAATGGACGTTGCGACCTTTATGGCCAAGGTTTCGACCAACAAACTTTTTTTTCGCCTTTGTCAACGAGCGAGCAGGAGAGGGGAGCGAGCCCCGCTCCCGACTGTGGCCAGCCCTGCGGGGGCACGGGGGGCTCCCGAATGGTCGGGGGGCAGATATTGGCCGGGGAGCTAATGAGCCCGCCCGAAACGTGCTGCCGGCGGTGGTGAGGGGCCGGGGGGGCTGTAAGAAATACCGAGTTCGCTCTCGGGTCTGTGGGGGACGATGCCTCGCACCAGGCAAACTGCGAGCAGAGTTCACAGCGAGCGTGGAAGGAACTTTTGGCTAACGGTGGACCAGGAGCCGCTTCTTTCCCACTAGTAATGTCTCTTTGTTTTTTGTTTTTTGTTTTTTTTTTTTTTTAGATGTTTTCACCTCCTGTGAGCAGTGGCAAAAATGGACCAACTTCCTTGGCAAGTGGACATTTTACTGGCTCAAGTATGTAACATTTTTGTTCAGTGCGTAGTCGAAATGCTCTTAGATATTTATCCATAGGCATTACCTTTGTTGTGGTCGTGTTAATCTCTGCTGGGGAGCAGATTCATTCAGATTTGAGCGGAATTATTCCTAAGTGCTGGCTGTTGTTATTATTACTATTATTATTGTTGTTATTGCTATTTCCACAAGGCTGGGGCGTTTTCACAATATTTCCAGACATTTATGATTTTTTTTTAAAAACTTTCCCTCTGTGTAATTCTTCGAGGTGGGCTAGTTTAAATATTTTTCCTTTTTTTTAAATTTTAATTTAGCATTGGAGATTTCGATTTACAATTTGAGACGCTTTCTTTTCTATGTGAGAAACGATGATCAAAACATCTCGTGTGAGAATTAATTTTGCGAATAAGAATGAAGGCTGCCTAAATTAAATAAATAAATGAGCAAGTATCCGAGTATAAACACCAAGCCCTTCCAGGAAAAGCACTCTTTAGTATCAGAGATCGGGGCTTGCTGACAAAATATTTTTCGTTGAATTAAAATCTCCAGGCTAGTTTCTTGATTGAAAGTAAGGCGTTTTCTTTCCAAATATTTGACTGCTTTTGACGAGTCCCTGAAATTTCACTGGAGGATTTGTTTGTTTGTGTGTGTGTTTGTTTATTTGGCTGCAGTGGGACTGCATGGGCAACTCCTGCGTTCCCTAAAAGCAGGAGTCCTGTCTGATGACAAAAGAAATATCCGAGTTCTTTGCGGTAGAACATGTGTGTGCAATAATTGTCTGGCAACCGAAGTTTTATATAGAGGCTTTTATATGCCTGACAAATTAGAAGTAAAACTAGCGAGGATACTTACGCGTTTGAAATTTCCTTACTCTTCTATTAAGTTCCTTTAAGAGGGCTCCCTGCGTTGTGGATGTGGGGTTTTGGACAGGACACAAATGCATCTCCGGGTGGGGAGTTGCAGTGTTTTAAAAGCCCAGGCAATTACACATACCAGCACACTGTACGTAGTATTGTTATACTCCGAGTACTGTTCTAAATCAGATGGTAAATTTGGACAAGTCTTCACTGCAAACTGCCAGTGGATATCTAGCTACAAACACGTCATTGCGTATAGTTTCATGCCTGGTATTTGCAGTTTGTGCTCAATTAAAGGAACCTCTTCTGTGCACTCAGTATAGCCATTTTTATTAAATGCACCACTGTATTAATTAACTTTTTATTTCCAAAGAAAGACTTCCAAATTTGAAGGCAGTCTGTAACATACAGTTTTAAGACACTGTATCAAGTGCCACCTGCAATTATTAGGCACTCATTTTAGGCATTTTATTCTGTCCAGACTCGCAAAATAGCATGCTTTGTTTTCATAAATTTGGTTATATTAAGAATATAGTGACTTGGAGAATTTTGTTGTTAGCTTTGAGTAACTTTCCAAATAGACTTTGCCTCGTATCTCACAAGCTGAAGATTTTAATCCCATTTTTTGTCATTTTCTGAATTGTATAGTTTAGATGCCTGATTTAAGCAAATTTATAATGTTTGCTATATTTGTTTTCACTGGAGACAAGTGAAAAGTATTTGTGCCAGACAAATCAATTTGCCATGCTTCTATACCAGCCAATGCAGCAACTAACACTTGGTCTAACAGCAATTAACTAGATAGCTGTATTTAATCAGTGCATCGCAGACCTCACCTATGAAGTCATTTTGAGCAGAAATAACAGAGCAAAGCCAAGCAGTGGGTGAAATGGAGGGGCTGGTGTTGGTTTTTACAGTCTCTAAAGCTGAGAGCATTCAAGTAACTTTGAACGCATCATTTTAGACGTACTAATAATTTAATGAGCTGAAGTCAGCTAGTAATAGTGAGACAGGGACCACCTTAAATAGCACCTGAAATCTCCCACCGTGTGGCAACTCGTGTGTGCTCAAACGCACCAGTCTCTGGTGGGAGAGGCTGAAGTACCCTGTTTGATAAAGGAATGGATTCTGTGTGTTGGCTGCTTGTTTGCTCAGTGCTGTGCAGCACAGGGTACGCTCATCTGAGGGAAAATCAATTTGAATTTGCTCCGTAAATCTCCGGTGCTTGGCATGGGACGTGGATTTTTGTAGTGAGCGGTCAGTGATTTCCAAAAAGTTGTCCGAATCCACGTACCGGTGAATCGCCCCGACCCGATCCTCGGAGAGAGGGTGGATGCGTGGCCCGAAGGTAGAGGCGCGTGGGGGAGAAGCGCGGCCACTGCTGCACGGTGCCGCTGGCCAGCTGCGGGCGGTGGTCTCGCTTCCTAGAGGTACTGGCTGTGCGTTCCTCTAATGAGCCCGGGCTCGAGAAATTCAGGGTTTGTATGACAGTGCCCAGACAACTGCTTCAAGAGATGCTCTGTGCAGCTATATGGAAGGTGTAAAGGTACCTTCGTTAGTGATATGTGGACGGAGGTTATTATTCTAGCCATGCATCCTGATAACCCGGAGTTTTAGCAATCGGCGCGCAGCACGTCCATCCTCCTGGACAGACGCCCTTCTAAAGTTTGAGCTCGCCATCCCTTAGTGGTCCTCTTCTAAAAATCATATTTACTGTGACGGGGAAGCGCAGATGTCATTCCTCTGCATTAACCTGAAACTTCACTTATTTAAAAAAAAAAAAAAAAAAAGACCCCAACAAAAAGTAATCCCAAGCAACGAAGTGAAACTGACTGTACTTTACGAAGTGTGGTAATATTTCATGCTTAAAGTCATCTTAATAGCTTTTTACTCATCTAATATATGATGCTCCATTGTGATTTGTAACGTGTGAATGAAAATAAAGTAAAGCCACATTTCCTTTTAATCTTTAATTTCACAAACACGGCTCCTTCCCATGTTAAGAAATGGTGAGGGCTGCAAGGGAGAAAGGAATGTAACCTGAGCCACAGCCGTGACATTCCCATGGAGCATTTTTCACATGAAAGGCTTTTGTCAACCCAGTAAAGGACCAGGAGTTTTTGTTTGATGTTTGCAGGTGTTCAGCAGAGAGCACTAAAACAATTCAGCCATGCTGGCTTAGAGACTCTGACCTTAACAGGGGGAATTGGTGGGGACTGAAATTATTTTTAAGAAAACTCCCCTGGAGTTACCTCAAATTTATACTGTATTTGTAAAGTGATTTAATACCTGTTACTTAAATTGAACAATGCACGGCCCTTAGAACGAAGGGGTTTATTTATTTTTGTTGTTAGGACAGTTGCCAAAATAAAATGAATTTTCCCGGATGTTCAAAAATTTTCTGAATAGTTGAGCTTCCGCACTGAAAGCATTTGTCGTAACCTAAGTGTGAGCCATTGTAAAATAAGGCGCGATTGCTGAATAAGATGCTCGCTGGGGCTGGATTTGAGAATGGATTTTGAAGCAGATTTTCAGCAATTGTGATGCTGAAGAATTCGCTAGGTCTGTCACATTCGGCACGCTTCGGTTTTTGAACTGTTCATCAAAGCCCACAGCTTCCTGATTAGGCTCGGTTTCTGCGTCTTCTATTTTAAGTATTTAATTTTACCTAAGTTTTTTGGGCATCTGTTAGAGATTGCCCGCTATGTATACGTCTGAATATCGTGTGGGTGGGAGTAGCAATGGAACGCCCGAATTCCTGTCCTTGGCCTTTCCTACCGCACAGAAAAGCTGTGCCAGCACAGCCACCACTGAACTGAGCGCAGTCAGTTTAAAGGATTTAAAGACTTGCTTTTAATTTTGCCATTAGTTTGATTAAGGCTCGTCCTGCGCTACGATAACGGTGATTACAAATTAATACATCTTAAACTAGGGAATCGCAAATTCAGCTCGGTTTTGAAGTCCTTATTTACTTTCGATGTGCCTGCGGGCAAAGTGTACCAAAACAGAGGTTGTTTAGGTCCGGTTCAGTTTTCGGAGCGTGGCCTTTTGGGAAAGGCACATCATTTTGCTGTTCTCAGTCGATCAAGAGAAAAAGCCAAGTTAAACGTAATCTTCGTCCGGAGATGTTTTGGTAGCCCCTCGGAGCGGGCGCACCTCGGCGCGCGTGCGGGGGCCCCGCGGGCGTCAGTAGGGGTAGAAACGTTTGGCCTGCGGATCGGCGCCGGGCGTTTTGGTACCGAAGGACAAGAAGCGGAGGAACCGCGGCTCTGGCGCTCGGGTGGGTGACCGGAGGGCGGCTCGCCTTGGCAGCGCCTGTGCCGGGAGCGAGGCCGGCGGCCGGGCGCCGGCTCGGGGCGCGGAGCCCCGCGAGCTGCCGGCCACGCTGTGCTGCGCCTCGCCTGCTGGAAAGGGCGCGAGGGTTTAGCTAGGGAGCTGCACGAAGGCGACCGCGGCCACGTTTCTCATCCCTCCTGTTTCGTAATTATGATTAAGAAGAAGAAGAATGCTCGTTACCTCCCACCCTGCCAGCTATGTTTACTCGCGAGGAGCCGATCCTGCTCTCCTCCTCTCGGCGGCTGGGGCAGGATGGGACCCAGGCGGCGGTGTTTGAATCGGCCCGAAACACCTCCGCGTGTACCCGGGGGGACCTAAACACTCAGATACAAAGGAGAGAGGTTCCTTCTGTGTTTGTGTCCCGACCGGGGTGGGGAACCGAGGGCATCCCACCGAGGCCGGCCAGCAGCACGGCCACCTCCGTGCTGAATCTGGAGGCTCCTCTCTTGGCAATTAAAAAATGACGAAATGATTCCCCCTCGTTCCTGATGCCGGGGGAGGAGTAGCCCTGGTTAGTGGCAGAGGGCCTGAATAAATCGTCTCCGAAAGGGCGGCAGGGGATGCGACTGAAGATAACTGTGTCTGAGGCAGTTTAGTCACGCCTCTTGGATACTGTTGCTTCTTTAAAAATACTTTTTGTCCTAATCGCTCGACGTCTACCTTGTCAAGGCTCCCGCATACATTTAATAATTCAGAAACGTACACATTAGCTGTCTGGGAGACTGAAACGCTCGGGGGCCAGATTCAGCCAAATGTCACTTGGAGGAGACGTTTGTGCCTGCCGCAGCCAAATTTAGCAGCAGCAGCAATGCTGTTTGAGATGATTCAGTGGATACAAGTTCTCTGTGAAAGAGGTATCTGATAAACCGGTGAACTTGGGGCTGACTGGGAATTAGGTAGGTGTAGGAAGCTTGTGTAACGCGCTCGGGAAGGGATGCAGAAAAAAAGAGGCATTTGGGAGCGTGAGCTATGGTTTGGCTTCTTCCCATTAGGGTTTGTGCTCTCACCACTCCCAAATTCATATCGATCCTTGTCACGCGGCTTCTATTGACTGAATTCCCGAGGAACATTAAATAGGCATAAATAAGGGCCAGCCTGCGCACCTCGTGAATACCAGGTCCCACAGATTTTAACCTTTCACCACTTACACTTATTTTTTGGCTACTGCAGAAATACTTCGTGATTTAAAAAAAAAAAATTATTATTTTTTCCCCCACGATTCTATAATTACCGAATTTAGAATCGCTTTGATATTTGACTTACCTACTAGGTATAAAAAATAAAAGCTTTCAAACGCGCGCGCGCTTTGAGATCCAAGGAGCGGAGCGAGTGAACTGCCTGCCGTTTTTCTACAAGATCAGCAAATATCTTTACCATGCTATTGTAATGAGGAAATCACTTAAATAACAGATGAACAACTAAGTCACATAAACATATATAATAGAACTATGTAATGAAAGTTTATGCTGTTAATTGCTTGAATCTCTCTTAAATGCACAGAATCATGGAGCACTAAAAGCTGTCATATAAACAGTTTTGTTTTGAGTTTAAAATTATTCCTTTTTTTTTCTTTCATCTGCTATGATAAACAAAGTCATTTTGTAAGCTTTACAGATCAAACATTTACTTCTAATGGTAAACTACATTTTGGATCTGGCAATTTGTGTCTTAGGAAGGCCCAGAAAAGAGGAGAGCCCTGGTGGCCCCAGGCCTGTGGTTTTCAGTGTTTGATATCACGATGTTATTTAGATCAGTTCCCATAAGCCGAGATAGCAGATCTGCGATTGTTTAATAGGGAGCAGGGGATGTGTTTGTAATGGTTTAAAGGTCTCGTACCCAAATTCTCCCGGATAAACGATAACCAGGGAGGTGGACACAATCAAAGCGCAACTAAAAAGGGCAAGAAATTACATTTCAAGAAGCGGGAATTATTTCTGATGCCGCGAATCCGAGGCAGCCTATTGTTCTGAAACCCATAAAGCGCAGCCAGGTGCCTGCACCTCCTGGGGCTCCCGGTGGCTGCCGGGGGGAGGCATCGCCCCACGACATCCGTGTCCGGGGCCCCGCGTCGCGTCCTGGAGGCGCCTGCCCTCTGCCAAGGGACCGAGGGGGCTGTGGGGGCTTGGCGGGCCCTCCTTGGGTGCGGTGACCCCAGCCAAATCCCGCTGCTGAAGCACAGATGAGTTTCCCGTGGAAGCCAGCTCACGGTGTGGTCACCGGAGGGGAGAGGCGGCGTAGCCCGGGTGTGTTTTACACGTCCCGCCGAAGACGTGCGTGTGTAAAATTAATATGTAACAGCATGTGCCATCTGCCAGGGGCTGTAGGCAGTCCGGAGAGTTCCTCTCGTACCTCGGAAGGCAGAAGGAATAACGGCACTTAAAACGAGTCCCTTGAAAAATTGAATCTGGCGGTGTTTAGGCTGCACTGTTCGCTGCCAGGTAAAAGTCACCACCACACCTCCTCACCTGCCCGCACGCACGAGCTGCCCGTCCCTCACGGCACGGAGATGCTGAGGGGTCTCCGCTCCCTGCTGTGTCACCCGGGTGGCACCGCGGGACCCGGCCCAGCCCCGACACCGCCGCTTGTGCTGCTCGGGGGTCCCCAAACCTGCGGGTTTGGGCTTCGTGCCTGGCTCCTGTACGGCTGGCCAGCAGAGCTTTTCCCTTTCACCTGCCGCTGCTGGTGGGAGCTTTCCCCGGCAGCGAGCGCGCTCGCAGATCGTTTTTCTACCCGTTCCCAAAGACTGCTCCCTGATTTTCTTCGCAAACTCGCAGGATGGCCGGAGCGTTGGGAAGGGTTGCCGTGTTTACCCTTCGCGCCAAGGCAGCGGTGCCGTCGACCTGCACGTCAGCCGGCCAGGTGGATTTAAAACTGGGGTTATCTCGCCGGGCGAGAAAGCGTTTCCTGCAAAGGTGCAGCAGGACCATTGCTGGCGCCGAGCTCTTGTGCCGGTTGCCGGTTAACGATGTCTTTCAAGACTGCTGTTGGTAGTGCTGGCAATCTGGAGCTGCAATCCATTGTTGTCTGTCTGGGTATTGATCTATTTTGGAAACAACCCTTCACAGGCGCTGCTGTATTTGTAGAGCGCTCTTGCGGAATTTGGCTAATCCCCGACGAGTTGATTTGTTTAACAGAATGATTTTCTTTTCACCTGGGGAAAAGGCTGCCGGGGTTGGGGTGGTGGATCTGGGGGCCTTCCGCCTTGCTCCTAGCGGGAGAGATGCCTCTCCTCGCCCGCAGCCCCGTCCTGGGCATCGTTTTCTAATTTTGGGGCTGTATTTGCAGCTTTGCCAGCGTGCCGATGGTGCTGCAGAAAGGGGAGCCCTGCTGCGGGCACCCTCAGCCGGGCCAGTGGTTGCCCGTGCCCGCAGCGAGCCGCAGAAGGCGGCGGTGTCGGGTCCGGTGCTGCGGGTCCTGTCCCTGGAGCGGGTTTCGCTCCCGGGAGGGCAGGGCAGGGAGGTGCCAAGCTGCAGATTTTGCCCACGGGCTCCTACCTTTGTGGCAGGTTCATTGGGGCCCATGGGCTATTTCTAAGGGTTCCTGAAAAATTAACTTCAAGCAATAAAGCCCCAAAAAACCCTATTGCAGACTGCATTCATCGTGAAGGGATCAGCATGTTCACCGGGGTAGTTTTAGGGGTCCAGAAATTGAAAAAAAATTGAAATCATTGAATTAATTCCTAGGCATGTGTGTAACCCATAACAAAATAGGGATGGAGTTCTTTTGGTTGTGTGCTATATGAAAATCAGACTCCCTCCTGAATGAATCCCGCTGCTGGTTCTCTTAACTAAAAGGCTGCCTTGTTCCTGCAGGTTTGGGATTGTCGGATTAATGCGGCACGGGGCACTTTTCCTTCTGACTGTACATTTAAATACGATCGACCTGTTTGATAAATAACCGGTACAAAGGTTTTGTTATATTAAAAACAGCTAAGTACGACTCCTGATCGAATATCAGGACTGTAATTGAATCTCGGGGGTTCTGGTGCTGTTCATAAAGCATTTGAGTTGTTTTGTGCTTCGTGACGTCAGCCAAAAGCCTGATTGAATTATGTCCTCGCATTGTGGGAGCACCTGCCAGTGCCACTAGAGCGAAGGGTCCGTCAGCATTCCCATTACAAACCTTCCTGATAAGTTGGTGACTCGGCTCCGAGCGGCGGAGCCGGGCTGGATGCTCGCCCAGCGACACCGAGCCGACCCTGCCCGCCCCGGTGCGACGCGCACCGTCCCGTCCCGCTGAAATCCCCGCGAGGGGAGAGGCTGCGGTGCCCCTACGAGAAAGGGGGCTTCTTCGGGGTTCGCGCTGCCTGCAGCCGCGAGCCGTCGGGGCAGCGCGCCTCGGGCAGCTCCGCACCGCGGCCGCCTCTCGGAGGGACGCTCCTTGCGGGGAGAGGGGCACGGTCGTAATGCGGAAGTAGAAAATTGTACCGAATTATTTCGGGCTCCTTGTAGGTCTGCGGTCTCAATTGTGGCACCTCCGCGCGGCGGTTGACCCCGAAAGGCACGGGAAATATTTGGTGCCCCGCTGCTCGAGGTGCGCCGCGTCGGGAATAAATGCTCCTTATCCTGAGGTGACTGCGGTCCATTAGGCCTCGTGACTGTTTTAATGCTGCGGATATTTGGAGAGAAGGGCAGGGATGAGGCTGCTGGCTTGGCGATAAGGCACAGTCACCATCAGACAGCCTGAAAGGGCAGAAAGTGGCCTAATAGCTTGATTGAGTTTTGAAACCGGGAGAGCATTGTGGTTGCGTGCTGGATTCGGCCCAAAGCACGCCCTGATGTGTGCGCAGGAGGGTCCGGTCTCCTCACCCTTCCCGATTCTCCAGGATTAATCCCAAAGACTTAGCAATACTGCAGAACCCCGTTCACGTGTCCCTTCACGTACCGTAAATCCCATCTACCCGAAATGGAGAAAACCATTCGGATGCAGCCTTGGCAGCGCCGTGCAGGCGAGGCGAGGTTGTGAACGCTCATTCCATGAGGAATGGCCCCAAATGCTGTTGGGTGGCTTCATCTGATTGTCAGATGGTATTTTAGTCTTCAGGCCCGGGATACTTTTTCAATGCTATCCGAGCGTTTGCAGCGGGGACTGGGGGCAGAAATGGAAGCAAGGATTTGGAAAATGCTTTTTTCCTGAGCTTTTACACGTAAATGAATTACGTGCTGGGTCATTTCGGGTGTGCCTTTTGCTTGCGTAGCACGGATGCAGATTTTCTGGTCAGACCTCATAAGCCCGTCTTCCTCTGCTCCCGCTAACCGGCGTCAGCCCCGGGTTCGGTGCGTTGCCAGCAGCTGGGTTTGCTTTGCCCTAACCTCGTGCTGCTGGGGACCGCTTGTGTTCGTTGTGCTCATCTGGCCTCTCCTCAGCCAACTTTATTCAAGATCATTTTGCCCGATACAATCCTTTGGGGAAAACTGTGCGTTAGGTCCTGATTAGAAACTAGATAATGCATTATTCTGCAGGAGCGGGGCTGTTAGCAAATGCGTTGCTTAACTTTTGTTTTCTGTGCCTAATCGCTTTGTTGATTTTATACTCTTTGGAAAGATTTACTTACTTAGGAAATACTGTGTCTTGTTGTATAAACAGGGGAAAATTCATGTTCCTAAAATTAGATATTTTGTAAACATCAGAAATTAGAGCATTTAATTTATGAACCAGCTTATTAACTAATGGACAGCGTCTTTCTCCCTCTCCTAATTTTCTCATTTATATTCCTTCTTTTTTTTCTCTTTTATCTCTGTCTTTTAAAACCGAAGCGGCTAATTGGCACTAGTGGCAGTGCAGCGGTGAGAGTGCTTCAGGTTCATGCTCATGTCCAGATTTGATTAAGCGGTTTGGTCAGTGTGAAATACTGACGCTTCTTCGCATCTCCCTGCCTGTGACTGAAGCATACAAGCTGCTGAAAACGTGTTGATGTCCAATTAGGAAGTCAACATGGCAAAATTACCGATTACCAGACAGTGGGCACGGCTCTGGAACGCTCTCCCCGCACGGTGGTCAGCGGGTGCCCTCTTCCCATGGGACCTCTGGTTCCCTAAATCCTTAACAGCAACATTATTGGCAGGAAAATACCGTTTTTATTTTTTTTTAAACCACAAACCTCACGTAATTGAAGCACAAGAACGTTGTCACATTCAAAATAAATATGTTAGGAGCCATGTGCTACTTCTGGTAGTTTCTGCTGAGAGTTCAGCTGAGTTTGGGTTACTTCAGCATCGCGGTCACTTCTTACCTTCCTGTGCATCCCGGCTTGTCCAGATGTGTGGCGTTTCATTTTCACCATTTCTTCCCCTTTATTTGTTTTTAATCTTTCCTTGGACTCGTGAATGCAAGCTCTGTAGGAAACGAAAAACACTGCAGTCCATTAAACCCTCATTATTTGAGCTCTGCAGGGCAAGATTTAGGCTTTTTGCAGCTCAGATCCCATATAGAGCTCTGCCATTGCACTGCGAGTGTGAGATGGGGCAGCAGGGGAACACTGCCTACTCTTAGGATTCATCAAGTCCAGAAGAAAAGCCACCACTGGCCCACACAGCAGGCTGGGTCTGTCTGATACAGCCACTTGAACCTTGGTTCCCAAATCCTCCCCTTTTATTCCGATATTTCCCTTCTTAGGGTTCAGGAGAGGTGATTTATTTCAAACTTGGAAGTGAAGACAGGTATAGAGGAAGGAACTGAAAACACCATAACCCAAAACTTCACCAGAAAGCAGACAAGGTGATTATTTCTGTGCTTCTAAATTCTGCTACCCAAGTGTTTTATGTGGCCATCACACCCAGAGTGTCTTAGCACAAAGAGGAGATATTTGTTACACCAGAAGTATGATATTTTAAACTTTTGAAAATACGTATCTGTCTTTCAACATGTTCTTAGCCGTAAAAAAATCATCTGCCTCATTGCCATTGAGCAAAATTGTGATGCCTTTGGAAAGAGGGCAGCGTCTAATGCCGTGCCTAATGGAGAATTGTTATTTTCTTAATCCAAAATAGAAAGAGCTTAAATAGAAAGTGCGGGATTATAAAAGAAGCAGCTTTATTCTCTTTAATATAAACTTGTTTCCTCCTGCTCAGCTGAGTCCTGTCCCCGCGGCTGGAAGCAATAAACGTGGGGTGGCCTGGGCAGGGGTAGGATGCCAGCCGTGGCACTGGTGCGGTGCACTCGGGGTGGGTTGCAAGCACGCTCTGGAGTTGCTTTGCCATTCTGTTAGTAGCTGGACAATCGTATTTTTCTGCTTAAGCTTCTTCCCTATCCGTTGCTGCCTAGAACACCTACTTCAGCAGGAAATTGAAAGCAAAAATGAAAATGGGTGATCGGCAGAACGTTTTCGAATTTGTGCGTTGAATTTATCAGAGGTGGATTTGAACAATAACAGCGATGAATAAAAATAAAGAAAATTTCAAAAATCACAGAGGCAACGCTAAAGGAAGCCTTAGAGACCCACGCCTCTGACTGGTCTCCCGTTTGTGCTCTGGGGTGAGATCCCAAAAAGGAGCAAGGGGAGCGTCGTGACAGAGGAGGACAGGCTGCGCGGTTGCTCGTGCCCTCGCAGATCGCACCCATCTTCCCTACCGTGACTCCCCTCAGACTGGGATTTTCATCTAACGTGACCATCGAGGATATCAGTGGAGGGGAACAGGCATCTGTGCAGAGCTAGAGAGGCTTTTCCCTTTTTCAGGTAATGGTTTCCGATGGGTTTTGCAAGGCACCCACCTCCTCGTACTGACTGTAAAGAGAGCTTGGTGACCGCACGCCTGCTTTTTAGATGGTTGGAATTAAATGAGATGAATCCAATCTTAAAGGTCCCCTGGGTCTACTTGAATCCTTATTTTTTGTTTTTATTTTTTTTTTTTTTAGGGCACAAAATCCTTCATTCTTATGTCTGAACAATCAAGAGCCCACATCATATAAACTTGAAAACCCTTCTCTTGCTGCAGTGCTCTGTGCTATTATTTATGTATTTATTATATTTATTAAAGACTGCCACTGTGTTTGGTGTTGTGCGTTTCGGAGGGTTAATTGGTTCCAGTTGCAGAGTTAATTGATTTCAGTTGGCTCCCAAGGAGGAGACGTGAAATGGAATTTCTTCTGAGGGTGACGCTTCCCGGGAGGAGGAGACGCCTCCTCTCCCCTTGGCGTGAGGTGTGTTCTGCTTTGTACCTTGGGAGAGGAACAGTTCCCCGCGTTGCCATTTCATCTCGTTCTTAGCAGCGTGTCCTACAAAATGCCTCCTTCCGAGTGGCAGGGTATCTGTGCAGTCCTGAGTGCACATCGCCGTTATTAGCATCTTTTGATTTTCTTCCAACTCAGTGACTAATAGCAACAGATTCCAAATAGTTATTCTGAGACTCTCGATTCAGTCCAAATTCTGCCTTAAAATGGGTTTGCTTACATACAAGAGCTATTTTGCTCTCCTGCATTCATTGTAGCAATTTCAAATTATTTTCGAGTTGAAAAGGGTTTTGATCTTTTTCTAATTTAATCAGAGTTTCCTGAGAGGTCTTCAAGGAAGAACATCTCATTTACCGATCGGTGAAACTGGAAAAGTTCCTTACAGAGGATCAGCAAAAATTCTGGCCGCTTACTGCCTGACGCTGGATTTATGAACCCCGCTGAAACAGTTTTTCTGGTGGATATTCACACTTCTTGTGTCTGGCTCACTCAGAAATACTGCAAATATCGCACTTCTCTTTCTCATTCAAGGCGGCTAATTAATAAATATGAGAAAGTTAAACAACGGTTGGGAGAATGTTATCTGGGCATTGCAACTTGGTAACCTTGACTTTTCTTTGGAGTAATAAAAACTAATAGATAACATGCAGAAGGAAGTGGTGGTGGATTTATATAATCTGTCAGATCCACAACTGGAATAAATCAGCGTAACTCTGCAAACACCCACGAAGTTGTGCCATTTTACCCTATCTGAAGATCTGGCGTTCTGCTGGGAAACTAATAGGATAAGTCTAAAATATCTTTATTTTAGTTTGGGCAGCGGGGAGACTCGTTGCTTTCTGGGAGGAAGACGTGCGACAGCTCTTTAGGTACTTGTGAAGCTGCCGCCTCATACCCTTCCTTTTCATCTTTCATTGTAAAATTAAAGTACACATTTCCTGGTTGCTTATTTGGTTGAAGCCTCCTTCAAGTGCACATTCAATAATTTGTCTTATTCATCTCCTCATCATGCTCATGGTTATGTTACATTCACCTACAGTAAGGATTCAGTGATAGAGGAAGAATGAATATGGATGAATCAATGAATACAAGTGCTGTAAGTGATTTTTAGAGCTGCTCGTATTCAGTTTGACAGTCTCAGATGGAAGACTGTCAAGATCAGGCCTATGTTTTGAATCGTCAAGTGCACTTTATGTGCTTTTTCCCCTGAGCTGGAACCCGGGCTTTTGGGTATTAAGCAACGGGAATTTTCCTGCTGACTTCCCTGTGCAAAGGATTGGGCTCTTTGTCTGCCTGGCTTCTGCAGATTTATACATTTCATTGCCCTACATACTCATGCTAATGAAGGAGATAGGTACAGGAATGGCAAGGCATGATATGAATAGGTGGGCTTGGAAAAGGAGGGTTCCAGTCATTTATTTATTCTTTTGGGCTTGCCCAGAAGAATTATTTTCTCATATACGCTGCTTTAGATTTTGCTGGAAGAAGGCGTTTGCCAGGATTGGAACGGCCAATTGAGAAGTTGTTTCCTTTCAGCGTTTTAAAGTGATTTGGAAATGTTTTTTCTCCACCAGCTCCACATTAATTTGTAATGAAAACTTCTCTTTAAAAGATTCACTGCCGTCCTTATAACTAGTGTGTGCTTTGTATTTCCTTGTCCTACTGTTTGGGTTATAAACATATTTAAAAAAATATATTCACATACACAACATTATCATGATTCGGCTTAAGCATCTGTGGTTATAAGTGCACTTCATTTCACCTAATTAAGTTATTTAGTCATTTACACATTAGCAATGTACTACATATTCCACTTTTACAGGAACTTATTTTAATTATACCCACAGTTCTGTTCTGCTCCATTATAGCCATAGATCAAGCTGAATAATAACCATTCTAAAAGCCATATGCTAAAAGAGATTATAGGTCATTAAGGCCAAATTAAGGTAACATTTCTGATGGTCACAAACAGAAGTCTAACCAACAATTATCTTCTTTCAGGTCTGTAGATACAGTCCTCTATGAGCTTTTAAGATGACAACCAAAGGACAATCTCTGATTCCTAATCGTTGGCATTGGTTTCAGAGGTTGTAATTTCTGAAATTAATAAGGTTTGCTAAGGCATAACAATGTTTGTTTGTTTTTCTCTCTCCGATTCTGGTATTTGCCGGAGGGCCCCAGTGTAAACTTGATCTTCCCAACGTTCAGCTCCTGCGGAGTACCTGCTCCGCGAAGCATCCGCTCGCTCAGCTCCTTCCCGTAGCCGCGCGGCTCGTCAAAGCTCATTTTCACTGGTGTTGGGTTCTACAGCTCTGGGCTTAACTGTCTTCTGCTGAATAGAGTTGAATCTAATTGTCTCAAGATTAATTTTGGCTCGGAGCTTGCACCTAAGAAGCTTACCAGTAATTCCCTTTTGACTGAGCCTCGGTGGTATTTTCCCCTGGAAAGAGCTGAGCTCCAGACGAGCTTCCCGCAGGGAGAGACCTGGTGTCGTGTCTGCTGTGTGCTGCCCACCAAAGAAACGTCCTCCGCCAGTCCCTAGCTTTTGAAGTTAACTTTAAGTGTCATCATCCTCACTGTCCAAATGCAGTCACACGCACACAAAATAATAATAAAGCCCCTTCGTCTACGCTGCAGTCAGCAGCAAATGTTGTGTTGCAAACAGAATTACCTACCCACCACCTGGAATACAGATTCCTGGCCGCCCAGAAGGACGCAGAAAAGCCCTGAGAAAGTGCTTCAGATGGGACAGCGCTCCTTAGAGGTCAGCGATGAGCAGCCCTGTAGGATGAGGAGGGCCCTGCGAAGGCTCGTGGGGGAGTTCAGGCAGGAATGTCGCAGCCACCCCTGCTGCCTTGGGGTCTGGGGGGCTGCGGGCAGGGATAGAGACCCCTCTGGAGCACTGCAGGCTGTCCTGCCTGGCTTGTAAAAGGAGAAAGCATTTATTTTCTTGGGAGAAATGCCAATTTCTAACCAGAAGGCTTTCTTAGCTTACAGACAACACTTTTCAGCAAAATAAACTGGAAACCATTCCCGTCCACATGTTATTGCCTTTCTGCTCTTGGGGGTATCTCAGCAAATTATTTACAATATCCTTACTGGAGTAAAACAACTATTTTAAATATACGTACGTATAAGCAAAAAGAGTTGTCGGTGGTCATATTTAAAATGCTTGGTTGGTGCTTGGTTCAAACCAAGCTCCCGTAAGAAGGTTGAAAAGGAATTACGCTCCTCTCCTGTCCAGTGCCGTGCTGGTGTGTGCTGTAATGGCTCTCCCATCCCCTCGTACGTTGGAGTGCACCGTGCGCGCTGTGAGATATTGTTGCATACGATCCATGAGCAGCCGGGATTCCTGTTGCATCTCACAAGTAGCAGCAGAAAAAAATCCCCTCTCTTATCTAATGGATTTGTTCAAAACAGGTAATCCCGCATTCCTGAGCAGTTTCTCTCCCTAGATAGCTGGCTGGCCGCTCACAGTTAATCATTCCCACGTCCGTGTCTTCGGTTGCCAGCCGTTGGAATTCGTAATATTACACTGCAGAGTGCTTCTTCAGCGTCGGTAGGCATGGGGACGTGTATCAGTGCCATTCATTAGTGTTTGAGAAGGAAGTCGGGACTGGAAGGGAGGCTTTGGACGCGTAGGTCCAGGTGCCGGGTATTGATTAGGTTGTCATGCTCTGTCTGAAAATCGTTAGGGTTTTTGATCCAAACGTTGTCTTGGAATAGCGTTCCAGCATCTCAGTCCTGATGGCCAGAAGTCTTATTGTAATGTTTTGACAAAAATTAAACACGGCCAGTGTATGTTCGCTGGTTCCTGTTCCAGCACTCGGGTAGCATGTTTCCCGTCTCCATCTGTCCCCCTCCCCCAGCGCGAGGCACGTCTCTGCAGGAACGTGCCTTTTTCGATGGGAAGAGCCACCCAGGAGGCATCTCTGCCTCCCAGATGCAGGCAGGCACTTGTCCCGGCTGGCTTTGCCCTGGTCCCATCCCGGGAGGGAGCGGAGCAAGGCCACGACGACAGGTGCCGTCTCCCCTCATGCAGGGGAGCGCCATCCCGCCCATCGCTACAGCTGAGAGCGCCGTGGTGAATTCAGCCTCCCCCGGGGCGTGGAGGCACCCCAGGTGCCGGTGGGCTGCCTAATTGCAGTGATTAAAGCACGGAGGGCTGGGGGGGCCTGGGCTGGGTGCTGGGGATGGCTGCTCGGGTGTGTGGGGCTCTGCGTTGGGTGCTGGCTGCTGCTGCCTGAAGGTAAGAAGGGGCGAGCAGGAGATTTCCGGTGGGATATTTTGGAGAGAACAGCATGGAGACTGGTGTACCCTGTCCTTCATGCTCTTATTCTGTGGGAGTTCAGGGTTTTGCACTGTTTTTTTTTTTTCTTGGGAGCTCTTCCCTTGTGATTTCTGAATTGACTATTTCTGCTCTCCTTTAGTATAGAGAGGTAAGGTGGGGTGTATTCGTGTGTGCGCAAATGCGTCTGTACATCTACGTAGCTGATTTTTGCTGCTTGTTTTCAAAATCTTACTGCTAAAATAAGCTAACTTGCTTACCCAACCTATAGGTTTTGGTGTTTTAAGAGAACTTTATTCACAGGAGATTAAAACCCTTTTCATTATTAGGGCTAAAATAATGGAATCCTGACTCCTGGTTGGAAATAAGCTGATGGCCCAAAATATAGCCCCTGTGGACTTGGTAGGGTGGGATTCCTCTGCTTCTGTGGTGAGAGGCCCCCGGTGCCCCTCTTGTCCCTGTGCCTCACCTGTGCTGCTGCCTTCCTCTAGGGTGAGGCGGGTCCCTGCACCCTGGCACTCGCCGTGGTGCTTGTAGAGGCTCAAGCGATAAAGAAATCTGCCTGGGTATTGGTGATGAGATGCCTAACCGAAGTGTGTGTGTTTTTTTCCCCCCCTTATTTTTCTTCCCAGTAAGTTTTAAGGCTTTCTGTGCTCTCCCGGTTCAGCAAACTAGCACAGTCCTTTTGGTTGCACCAATGCTGTTCGGACTTCTGTCCGCCGGGGGTACTGAGATAAGCGTTGTTTGTGTGTCTGAAGTTCTGTAAACGATAGCGTAAGCAGCTCTTCTGCTGTTAAACCTGCTTTATTGTTCAGGGCTTGAAATGTAACGTGCATGGGATTTTTCCTAAACTGTGGCCCAAATCCTAAGGCCTTCTGCTCAAGGAAGCCTCCCGCTGGCTTCGCTGGGAGAAGGATCGCACCCGTTAGCGATGTAACGTTGAGCTGGGTTCTGCTTGTACACAATGGCTCGAGTTGGGCTTAGCGTGACTGAATTCAGTGGATTTGTGCCAGACCCATGCTCGTGCAACTAAAAAAACTTTTTCTGCGTTTTGTCACAGAACCTGATAAGTAGTACCATGGAATCAGAAGTGCGCACAATGTGCAAAGTCAAACTATATTTAAAGCGCCTTATTCGCAGAGGAACACCTCTAACCTTTCAATATGTGAATAAGATGTCAACCTAGTTCTGTAACTCCACCAGGTTTTGACATGATAATGCATTTGCAGTCGCTTATAGGCTTGCATTGGTGAAGTGCAATAATTTGCCTGTGTTTATTTAAATAGTGCAAACTCTGAATGTTATCACCTTTTTATTTAAGAGAAAAGAGTATGAAGATGACATCATGGGAGCATCATGCTCTTCAAAATGGAACTGTCTATGCATGTATTTTAAAGTGTTCCCTGCTCCTCCTCCTCTCCTTCTTGAAATTGAATTGCAATATCCATGGAGTTAAGACAATCTTTTCCCTTAAACTGAAATTTCTATCTCTATATCTTGTATTTACAAAAACAATTTTAGCTTTCCTTTCTATGTAATTAGTCATCTAAGTAAGTGATTGGGATTTCACAGCGTTATCCGTGAGTTGGAGGTAGATGGCTTTCGTTTCTGAAAACCCGGCCATTGATTTAGCTAGAGGAAATAAAGGTGTGGAATAAATCTGCTTGTTTCAAATAACGAGGGTTTTTTGGTCCCTGAAACAAGCAGAGGAATTGGGATTGAGAAGTGTACATTTTAATTTGAAATTTCAGGAGGACTCCATGGCAACTGTGATATGAAAGGAGCAGGGTCTTTCATGAATCCTTTGGTCTTTAGGTAATCAGGCTTTGTTTACTTGCTTATTTGGTTTTTCGGGGAAAATAGGCCACTGGACTGCCAACTTCTGTGCAGTGGTCTTTCTTCAATGCCTAAATTATTTTGAAATACAAATTTTGTGCTGAGGCAGCCTCGAAAATTCATAAACCCTGCTGCACTCTCGTATGAAAATATGAACTGTGATGGTTTTGTAAGCCAGAGATTAAAATAAAGGAATTATACCGAAATTTTAATGTAACAGTAATTGTGAAAATGGGAAGAAAATGGGCAACTATAAATATATTTTGTGTAGAGGATCAAAAATAACTGTGGAGTGATATGAAAGCAATGTTAACAGTGATATCAGATAAATCTAGTATTTATTCAAGATTTTACTTCTTGCTTCATTCATTGCAGCGTATCATTAATGTTTATTTGGAGTATGAATGCAAGGGACAACTTTACCAGTTTGCTTGTCACACAAGTTGATATCTAAAGAGAAATATCACTGATGGAAAACCAGAAAGACTAAATAGATATACTTGGTCTCACAGGCAGTCCATTAATTTGCTCAAATTAAATATTATCTTTAAATATTGAAAGGTTAAATGTACACTGATAATGGATTTAGACAGCCATTAAGTCATAATTGCTCTCTAATGTAGTTAGCAAAAGACATTATTTGATATAACTTATTGAAAAGGGACTAAAAGCACTGGGATTTTTTTTTTTTTCGCTTGCCCTTTCTCATATAAAAGTCCGAGATTAAATTCCATTTTCATTTAATGCTGTGGGCCCTGCCGGGGTGCTGCGCGGGTGCTGTGCCTCGCTGGGCCTGCTGAGGCCCTGGGGGTCCCTGGGGAGCGCGGGGGCCGCTCCTGCCCCTCGTGGGGTGCTGCAGGGCCCTCGGGGGGCTCCTCCTGGGGCCGATCCCTCAGCTGTGAGGCACGAGGCAGGGTTGAGGGAGCGCGGTCTGGGCTACAGGTGTGTTATGGTCAGCGCGATTTTATTTGGGTTGCGATATAAATATTAGGAGAGCTTCAAAATATTTTTCCGCAAACGTATGTTCGCGTCGCTTCCTGGCCAGGCCAGGTTTCCCGGCCATTGCAGGGCCGTGGGTGCTCCTTGGCACGGTCGTGCTTCACTGAAGGTCTCTTGAGGTCCGTGGGGGCCCAGCCCTCAGCAGGTGCAACTCATGGCTTGCTCTGAAACCTTCTGGGGTGTTTCAGAGGTGACTGCCCTCAGCTGGGGGCCGGCTGGTCTACCTGTGGGACAGCCCTTGGGGAAGGGGCTGGGGCGCTCAGGTGGGGCAGCTGGGGCTTGGCCTTCCTCGTTTGCCTTCATAATTTGAAATGACAAATCACCTTTGCAATTTGTCTCCTTGCACGCAGTCGGTTACCTTTCTTTTTTTTGGGGCAGTGGTAATCTAGAGAGGAAGGATGCTCAGAAAGGTGGGAGCCTCTACAGTGGCTCTGGGTTGAGCCACGGATCTGCCCGTGGCTTGTGAACCCAGTGCTCAGAGATCTTGCAGGACTTTCTGTAATGTCAGGAAGAAAAAGATAAATATCAGTATTTTCTTGGGCAGCGCCTTTGGTTTAAAGCCTGGAAGGGGCTTAATCGTAAGTGGATGTTGTCCTGCAAATGGGATGTTTTTCTTCTCCGGTGATACTTAAGGAGATGGTATCAAGCAGAAAACTTAAAATGAAGGAAAATGCTGCTGTCATCTACTACAGTATTATAGTAGAAGTAAAAAAGTCTCTAGAACGCCGTACTGTGGATTTTTTGCCTTTTTCTTGCAGTCCATGTAAGGTTGATAACGAATCAGGATGTTTTTTGGTTTTCCTGTTCTGAATCTTGGGAGAGTTAAAAAAAAAAAAAAAATGCTGCAGAATGATTCACAGTGAAAAACTTTGAGAAGTCTAAATGAACTGCAAATAATAAGAAGGTTTTGAAATAGTTCTTACTTCTTAAAAATATCCCAAATTGTGGCGCAGCGTGTAACTGTGGTGAGGACGCTGCCTGACCCTTCCTCCCTTGGCTAATGGCAGCAATAAGTACATGGTGACACCGTGAATGGAGAGCACATTTTTAGTGGGTTAGGGGATGCCTATAATAAGCAACGTAATTGAGTTGTCAGTCTTCTGCTCTGTGAGCTAAATCATGGATTTGAACCACTGCAAAGTGCCCTGATTAGATACCTCCGAGTATCTCCTGCGCTCTGGCATGTGCGAGGAAATAGTTCACATTTCTTACCAGTGAAATGACTGAATAAAAGCCCTGTCCTAATGAAGCAGGTATTTCCTTTAAAATGCATCACATGCCTTTTAATTCACATTGCTTTATTCTTTGGCTAGTTTAATTTGGGGGTCAGCTTTTAAAATGGACGAATACCTGAAATGCGTTTTGAAAGTTAACCGTATGTAGTTAATTCTTCCCCATACATTTGTTGTTCTTGCAATATTGGCCAGTTTTTGGAATACTCAGGGTATGTTATTTCTATTAATTAAAATCAACCCAATTATGAAAGGAGGGAAAGCAAACCGACCTGTCTGTGAAACGCTAAAACACCCTGCAAAAGCAATTGAGCTGTGAAAAGATTACACTTCTGTACAGAGAACGCGTTATTTTCTTAATACAGTTTTCAATCCTTGTCCTATGTCTTCCATCACGGCTTGGGAAAAAAGAACAGGGCAGTGATATTGGGTTAAAAATCCCTAATTCCTGTGCAGTGGGTTTCCTGTAGGTCAGTCTGACATGGGTTTTGAAAATCGTGGTCAAAAACGAAGCTCTTTAAAGCTGGGAGCTGTTAGGGCTGGCCTTCTGAATGGGAGGGCTGTTAGTGCTGAGTCCAGACCGTCTAGTGGCTCCCTTCACTCTCGCTGGGTATACTTTGGTAGTTGGGCTTAAGATGAAGTTTCCGGCATGCTTCGGGACCGAAGTGCAGGCTGCGGGCTTACTGCGCACCCGCTTCCCGAAATGCAGCTCACGGTGTGCAGTGGCAGCGTCGCTCCTAGGCCAGCAGTCTGTGGCTTTGTGAGCATCCCCTGAGACAGGTTCCTGCTCCTTTATCCCACCTTATTCCCCTTGGCTAATAAGGAACATCCAAGGTCCTTTTCAGAACAGGTATTTTTTTTGTCCAAGCACTTGTTCTGAGCAAAAACCAAGAAAAAAAATTGTCCTTTTTCCCTGTGGGTCAGCCGCCTCCTTTTCCTGCTGCACTGCTTTTTTTTTTTTAACCAATTCCTGGACCTTTTACCGGATAATCTGCATTAACATGGGGACGCTTCCTGGCACATGGGAGGCGGAGGATGACTCCGCACCCCCGGAGGTGTAAATAGTTTGACAAGTGTGTGCTGTCAGCACGGGGCTGGCGGCCCCCCCGGCCGGCCTGCTCGTCCGGAGGGGCCCGAGATCAGAAGTAGGGCGAAGCGGGTAGGAAATCCTTTTCTTAATGTTGTTTGTCAACATTCGTGTTGTCTTTGTTACGTTTTCTTCAAAATGTTTGGAGAGAAATGTGAAAGCCAGGAAGCAATAATATCGCTGGCCTTCTGCCTTTGTCTGAGAAATGTCTTGCTACGTTTTGTAATGGTTTGCTTCCCTCCATCCCCGTTTTAGACAGACTTTCCCAGGAATCAATGCTGGATTTTTCTGAGTAGGCTGAGAAAAATAGTTCTGGGAAATTCACTGCTTTGACTACGGAGAATTATTGCTTAAAATTCAAAAGAAAAAAGGTTTTAAGGAGTTAGAAGCAAATGAAATCTAGGTTTTATTTATCCGAAAAAATCTTCGCACCGAGGTGGTCTGGTCCTGAGCCGCAACCTCGCTGTGACTGAGCGAGCCCCAAACAAAGAGAAGGAACCTTCCCCAGGAGCTTAAAATTGAAGTATAAACCCAGGGAGAACAGATGGATGGACAGATTGGGGAGCACGAGAAAACAAAGAGACGGCATTGTTCGGCATAAATAGCTGCGGTGGGCTCGTCCCGGCAGCCCGGCCGAACCGGGGGCTGGGGAATAATGCGGGGCTGGTCCCACGGGGACTGGGAGACCGTGAGAGGGATGCGAGGAGGGAGGGTGGCCGAGGGGGTTTTTGGCTGTGTGAGGGGTTGGGAGAGGGTAAAGTGGGGGGAAGGCAGGGCGTAGGGTCAGAGCGGAGGAAGAGGTGGGGAGATGGGTGGTGTGGATTGGTGAGGGCTGGACAAAAAGGGTGTTGGGCTTGGGAAAGAACCGTCCTCGAGACAGGATGAGGGAGAAGAGCAATGAGAACAGGTCGGTCGCCCACTCGTGGGCTGAAGATATGGAAACGTGCGGGGATGGAAAGCAGAGGGGAGGCAGAAGTGTCCCCCTCGGAAGGTGTCTGGCTAGTTGGGAGATGGAGGAGGGACGGGTGGCACCGTGGTTTAGGTGGGGAAGGGGTTGGGTGGGGAGTTGATGAAGGCTGACTGGTTCACTCTGGTGCCCAGGAGTGAATAGGTGTCGCCTACCGAGTGCCTAGTTACTGCTCTGCCAAATGGAGCCGGCAGGTAACGGCCTTGCTTCATGGGCTGATAAGGGGAGGAAGAGAAAGAAAACACCTCCTGAATCCCCAGAAGAGTGGAAATGCAGAGTAAAATGCAGAAGTAAAATAAGAAATCGAGGAAAAAAGCCGGTTGAGGAGTTGTAGAGGCCAGGCACAGAGATGATAAGAAGTGGAAAAAGTGTTATATTGTTCAAATTAAAGAGTAGGGAGGGATAAAAGGTAGGGTTTGGGAAGGGCAAGATGGGGTAGGAAAACTTCAGCATCCTTTTCTGGGCTGCAGAGTGGCAGGGAAGAGCAGGCGTCCCCAAAGGCAGCTTGGTGAAGGACCTGTCTGTGAGAGCTGTGGCATGGATAGGTTGTGAACCCCTGGGACCTTCTTATACCTGCGTGGAGCCCCCCTTTCCCTGTATAACGGTGCTGCTGGGACAGGACCTTTCCCACAGACATGCGTGTTAGGAGTGGCGAGACGAGCAGCGCTGCAAGCCTAGCGTGCTGTCTTCCAGGTAGCGAAAGGTGCCAGTCGGTGCTCGTTCCTCAGATAGGAACCTGCTGCTGCATAGCGATGGGAGGGCTTTGAACAAGGAAGAGAGGAGCCTCTCCATCTGGTATTCTCTGCATTTTACGCTCAGCTCATTTAAAAATGGGAGAAGAATACCTGGGCTGGGTTCCTTCCTGTGGCGGTGCCACGCGCGCCGGCCTCGAACAAGCGGAGCTGATGGCCACGAAGTTTCCTGCTCCGCTTTAGGTGTGCTGTGATTGCTCCTCTCGCTGCTGTATGTCTTTCATCTGGGATTTAAATATCTAATGGCTCTCATCAAACAACATTTAAACTTCCTATGAAATCCTGCAAATGTTCCGTTAGATCGCATTATAAGGAACAATGGATGAAATGAGCTTGAATGGGAGGGCTGTGTTGCAGTCTCGGGGGTTCTGCAGCTGCTGGTGATGACAGTGGAACACTTCAATTGAACTGCAGCCTGGTATTCAGCAGCTCCCTGCCCATTAAACGACGTATAAAAACAGTCTAAATGGTCCGGCACATTTCCTTTTCCACACTATTTTCATCTTAGTCACTGGAGTGTTTCTGCAGAAAATAATTTATTTACTGGGAAGCGAACAAGGAATGTTTTGGTCACTGGGAGCACCAGATGTGGCGTTGGGCTTGTAGCACGAACCGACTTAATTCGACAAGGAGGCCTTTATGCATTGAGGGGGGACCTCACGTGGCCGCCGCGTCGGCTGCCGGTCCCGCGGGAGCAGACCTGGCCTCGGGGGGAGCGGAGCCGTGCCCCCGCTGGCTCGGGCGGCCTCGAGAGCCTTCAGGGGCATTTATTGGTGTTTGTTTATTCGGATGGCGCCCTGTTTGCGTTAGGAGTTTCATGGAGACGCGTTCGGTCGCCCAAGGATATCGCAATCTAGCGTGGACAGATGTCACATCGAGGGAAGAAATCAAGCCGCGGGGGTTGGAGAGCGGTGATGTGATAACGCAGGGGGAGCTGAAGAAGCGTCGCTGGGAAAAAATAGGTTTATTATTAAGAGTGCTATTATGTAGAAGCTGAGTTTTGAATATAGTTGAAATCCTACTGTGAAGTATATTTTAGTCAATAGCAACCACATCCGTGGCCATAGGTAATCGCGCCTCCCCCATCCTCCTTGCAGTTCAGCTGACTTCTAGGTTTTTGCTGCCTTCCAGAGAGATTCACACACCCACTGAAGCCGCTATCATTAAGCAGAAGAAAACAAAGGAAAAGGATCAAAGGCAGCCCCGTGCGTTGTCTCCAGAAATACTCAAATGTCAGCAGCCCCGGCAAGCAAATGCCCTTGTACCCCTTGTGCCCCGGTGCTGTGAGCAGCCCTGCTCTGCTGAATCAGCGAGGAGGACCGGCGAAATTCCTGAAACTGGACTTGTGCTGTCGGGTCTCCCCCAGAGAACTGCAGGGCCTGAGGGTGGAGGGACCCCGAGGAGGCTGGGGTGACGGAGAAGGTTGCTGAAACACCTCCCGCTCCGTCATGCGTAAAGCAGAAGGGTTTTTATCTTCTTTGTTTTCGTACCGCTTATGAAACGTTCATCCACGTTTTCTCAAACCGGTGACTTAACATAATATGCACAGAAAAAAATCCACCTCCTCAATTTCCTGGAGGGCTCCTCCAGTGATAGTGCAGCTCGAGGCACCTTTATCTCGCTGCAGTGAACTGAATGGAAGTGTAATTCAATGCAAGGCAGTAAAAATGAAGTTTGAACGTGCACCAATTCAAAGTTAAATACAAAAACTATGGGTGGCTTGGCTGCTCTTAAAAAGTATTTGGTGGGCTCTTTGAGAAGTCGATAGAAGGCTTCTTGCCCACTTTCTTGGGCAAACACAGGGGTGATACTCTGTGCTCCTAAGGTAACTGGCCTGCTGGAAGCCCCGCGCATAGCACCCGCTCGCCTTCCCTTTGTCTTTGTTTCCTCCCCACTTCTCATCTATGATTGATGGAGATGCTCACTGGGAGTTGTTTCTTGACATCTTTAAAAAAAAAAAAAAACACACACACATCCTAAAAGCATGAAATGCTATGATAGTGTTATGTCTATTTTTGAAAGTAAGGCTGCTAATGTAAAAAATGGTGCTGGTATGCTGGAGTGAATTGTAAAGGCAAGATTATTAAATCCCTGAAAATTGCTAATTTATTATTTTTCTCACCTAATTTTGATTTCTGGTGCATGATTATAGTGACACACATCTTCAAAAGCAAGTGAATTGCTGAGAAATTATTTGCATATTGCTGAAAATTTTTCGAGACTTGAAATTCAACATTTGCCAAAAAAAAAAAAAATCCACCCCTCTGGTTCTCTGCTTTCATTTGAAACCTTCAGAGCTACAAAAGATTGTGAGGAGTTTAACTTTCATTGCTTCCTTGTGCAAGCAAAAGGTGGCCTTGTCTTATGCCTAGTAAGGTTTCTTACCCTGTTAGCTTTGCTCCCATGGGGAACGCGTTTGGGTTCCCATTGCTGCACGCTGCGTGTTGGAAGCTCTAGCACCTTCATACATGGAAAGATTTAAGTAAAAACGAACCAGCACAAACATATATTGAAAAGAGTACTGGGAACGGGATCGTGCCATGTGTAGTTCTAGGAAAATCGGTGGGATTTGCTCGTGGGATTTGTTTGGTTTCCTTTGGGTGGGCTTGCGGGTGGGCACCAGCACCGGCCAGCAGGAGCTGGACCCTTCCAGCAGCGAGGGTCGCCATCCCCTTGGACAGGGAAGGGGCTGATATATCCCGCTTCTCTTGGGGTTTGTGCTGAGGCCCTGGCCGGCGCCATCAAAAACGTGTGCGCGCGTGGTGGGAGACGTGTGCCCAGTCCCCAGGAGCGATGGGAACCATCGTGGGGGCATGGCTGGGCGCACCTGAGTCTGGCGCGGCTCCAGGCTTCGGCAGATGTGAAAAGGGCCCAGATTAGTAACACGGCTTGCTTTTTTTTTTTGTGAACGCCCACCTGAGCGCACCTCGCTCTTTGTGTGCGGGAGATAATTGAATCAACGCGTTCATTCGGGGCTGCCTCGCTCCCGTTCCCCGTAACGGCGTGGGATCAGGCTCTGACAGCCGGATTTGTGCGGGCTTTGGGTGCCTGGGCTCGCGGACAGGTACCTAATAGGATTTTAAGAAGCACAGAGACATCTAGCCAACGCTGAGAATCAGGTACCAGGCACTCGGGAAAATCCTGCTAAGCGCCTCTCTGCACCTTTAAATGCCCTTCAGCTGTCTTGCTCCGAAAGCCAAATCCGGGGAAAAAAACAAATGAAATCAGTGGCAAAACTGACCTTAGTGTGCAAGCAATAAAGCAGCTGAGGATAGGGGAAACCACGATCCCTTGGATTTTTATTCATATATGAAACAAGCCTGAGACTTGTTAATTTTGCTTAAGTGCCATGGCAACATACAGATCTGTTTTGCAGCTTATGAAATGTATTTTTGGAACTACTGACTCACACGCTTGCATATTTCTGCTGCTCTAGGCGAACGTAGTTCCTTTTGCTTTCGTGCGGCGCTCAGCTCGAGATCAGCCTCGCTGCCGCCCTGTGCCGGGGCTGCAGAGGAGGGCAGTGTCCCTGGGCTGGGTCCCCTGGGGGGGCCGCGTCCTGCCACCACGGTGCGAGTGCTGGTGGGCATGGGGCCCTTTTTCCAGGGGCACGAGCCTTTGTCCCCGTGTCTGGGGCTGGCTGGGCGCTGGGTGACTGGAGCTGGCGGCGAAGAACATTTAATTCATGTTTTGTCGATTCATATTTTATCAGCTCAAGAGGCTGGCACGTAAGACGATGCAAATTACCAGGTTTCCAGGCCCTCTGAATGTATGGAGACCATAGATGGGGTGGCTCATGTGCCAGTGAGGTGACCCCACAACAGCCCACTGGGGCTGGTGCCTTTCGTCCTGCTCCCACTGCGAAAGCTCAGGAGAAGTTCCTGCCCTCAAATACTTGCCCGCGAGGTTTTATTGCGGTCTCTGTGCTTCTTCCTGCTGCTGTGCTGCCATCCTGCTGGAGAACTTCTCTGCTGCCCTGAATCGGAGGCCATAGGGCTGCCCTTGTCCATAAAAACTGAAGGACCTCGGTTCCTGGGTTGGACCTTGCCAGGCTGTAACAGTACCTGCTTACCTCACAGGCTTTTAAAATTAGCATTGAAGTGCTTTGCAGTGTGCAGAGTGCGGTGTAGTATGCAAATTATTTTTTATTTCGCTGCTAAGTGGTAAATCCATGCATGCGCTGTCATCTAGAGAACATCAGAACCCATCACTTAAAATATCTGCCTAGCAATTTTGATGAGGTTATTGTACTGTTTAAATACTACTAATAAAAAAAACACAGTAGCAGTAGGAAAAAAAGTGCATTTAAAATGGGAGCTTGGATATTTGTACTGGTTTTTGAAGCCCTAAAAGCAAACCCTGGAGGATGATTGCAGCGAGGTGACGAGGTTCTGTCCTGGGGGACTGAAAATGGGGGTTGTGGGGTGAGGCAGGACACGGGGCTGGCATATCCTGTAGGCAAGTTCTAGGCAAATTTTGGCAAGCTGTAGCCTGGGGAAGGCCTGTTTATTACAGGGAAGAGGAGTGGGGTGCCGTCAAGGAGTTCAAGTACTTGGAGCTTGTTGGAGCTTGGCTGTCCTGGTGAATAAATGGAGTGGACGACCCACCAGGGCTTCTTACGGCTCTGTCTGGCTTTAATTGCGTTTGTCACTGGACTGCGTCTAGAGGTAAAGGATTGGCTTTGTAGAAAAGGTTCTGGGTTGTGCTATGGAGACCAGGTGGCAGCAGTTTTACAGCAGGCTTTTTCCCTTCCAATTTTCAGCATTGGAACTTGTAGAATGTCTTTAACTGATAATTTAACTCCCTACCTACTAATTGGACCTAGGCGTAACTTTGGAGCTTTATCTCTTTCCTATTCCTCATTTTATTTCTGTTTCAATTAGCGAGCGTGCCTTTAGCGAGAGACTAAGATTGTTTTTCTATCTGTTATAAGATTTGCCTGCGAGAGAAATACGTTTTATTGCCTGTCTTCTCAAAAGCTCAGGCAGCATTCTCCCCGTTACAATCAATGGAAAGACCCACGAGCTCGGTCGCTTTAGGTTTGGCCACCCCGTGCAGTGCTGTTGGAGCTGGGGGGAAACTAACCTGTGACGCTTTTTTAACCAAAAATTGCTTCAACCTCCATCTCGTGGCAAATTTTAGAATTGGGAAGAGTGGGCGTGGGAGCTGGAGGAAACATTTCTGCCACAACCTGCCAGGGTCGGTGCCCTGCTGCCAGCGGGGGCACCCGTTTTGAGAATAAAGAGGGGAAACGGGAGCGCCCGCGTAGCCTGGATGGAAGTGATCCTGATCCAAACTGTGGGATGACGGCAGACTGCATTATGGCACATGGGTTATTAAGCCGGATCCACAACTGTTCCATCCCTGGGAGGGTGGTTTGCACTGAAGTAGCTTTGTTTCGATTGATATTTTTGGTTATTTTAGTTGCAGAAGTTTGGGAGCTACTGGCAGAGCCCTCCGGGGCTCAGCTGCGTCTGAGGCAATACAAAAGGGGTAGCGAAAACTTGAGGCTTGACCACATATTGAAAGTTCTTCTAAACAGAAAATCTCCGTTTGCTGACTTTGGCACGAGACCGAATGCGATGGAGAAAATGAAAACCCAATGGGTAAGAGTGCACGGAGGTCCCAGGCAGGGACGCCGTCTTGTCACCCACGCAGAGCTGGCAGTTGGATGCGTCTTGTAGACAGCCAGTGTGTCCTGACAACTCCTCACAGCTGCTGGGTTGCTAGAAAATGTAAATTCTCGTTGCCACAGTTAATCAGTTATTACTCGTTGTTTATTTAATGCCCTTGTTGACCACTCGCTCGACTGATTTTTAAAATGCTTGCAAGAAATTGTCTTGTTTCTCTTGGATATTAACAAGCAAAATGAAAACATCAGAAGTCTGAAACTTAAAGCCTTCTGTTTCAGAGCTCACGAAGTAGCTCGGTGGGTGTAGGCTGTCAGTCTCTCCAGGTACCGTTCTCAAAAAGCAGAAGCTGTGCAGTTCGGAGCCCCGCGTTAACCTGTAGGCTTTGTGTGCGGGGATACAACGTGGTGCTGCAACGTGGTTGGTGTTGGGTTTCTGCTCGTCGTCTCAGAGATGGGCATCACGGGTGAAAGCATGCCTAAAAAGTACTCAGCTGCAAATATGCCATGCTTTGTCCTGGGGTACCTTATTTTCCTGATTATTTTAATTCCTTTCAATAATTAATCTGTTCTAAGATGGCTTCCAAATTACTTCTCTGCTCTCATTCCAACCTCTTCGGTGGCTGTGCTGGGTCTACAGGAGATCAGATGTGCCTGGGTTCGTACCCTCTTACTGCTGTTGTCTGTGGGTCCTTGTGGATTCTTACTCTTCCCTCAACAGTTGCGTTTTGGGGATGAATTACTAACTTAATCCCTTGCAAACTCCATCTTTTTGTTCGTTTCTTCATAATTTATCACGGCTCATTCAATTTTAAATAGGTTCTTCAGCTTCCATGGTGGCTGCTGTATATTACAAAAGAAAAGTCCGAGTCTCGCTTCACCTAAGGTTCACTGTCCACGGGTTAAATAATCAGCTTCCTCCGAGGAACTTCCTAATCTGCTAATTTCTCTTGATTTTCTTCTCTCGCGTTCCCCACCCTCCTCTTCCTGGCCTCATGATCCATGTTTATCACCGCGTAATGTTATTTCCCTCCAGCCCAGGCATCTGCCCGGGTGAGCACATCTTCCTGCCCGCCCGCGGCTCCGTGCCGTGCCCGCCGCCGTCCGTGACCCCCTTCAAATGTTGGGGGCCTGCTGGGGGTCTCTTTGTACTTCTCTGCTCTCCAGCAGACCCCCCCTTTATTGGAGAAACCGAGCACTTCTCCAGTCAAGGTTGTTTGTAGTTTATTTATAGCCGTCGGCTCTGCTGGGTCCCTCCCTTCCCTGGCAGAAAAGCAGCCAAGTGGCAGCCGGACATCTCCCCTCTCCTGCTGGGGGCTTTTGAAGAAGAGGGAACTTGCCCTGCTTGCTGCTCGCCCTGAGGGCGAATAAAGGAGCCTGAGATACTACAGAGCCTTGCCTGAAATTCGCATGTAGCCCATGTTTTTCGCGAGCTGGCAGGAGAGTGTTCTGATGGCATTTCTTCCCCGTGTTTTGCTCTGAGCACGCCTCTGCGCTTCCTGGTTTGGCCGGGACCAGCAGTGGAAGCGCTGAAATGCCACGAGACAGGCTGTTCGCGGGAGGTTTCCCACTCTGCTTTTCCAGACCCAAGCAGTCTCAGTAAGCACCTGACATTTCTGGATGCTGACTTGATCTGAACCTAGTGGCTGTGAGGTGCTTAGTGATGCCCTTTTTCGCTGGCTGGCCCTTGGTCCCCCTTGAAAGCACACATTTGGCCATCCCTTGTGCGGTTTCATGTTCTGTTCATCTGCTGCTCGCCCTTTGCGTTTTGTCCCCTTAGACCTTGAGGTCACCATTTGGACACTGTAGGGGTCTCTTTCCCGAGGGCATTTCCTTGGAGCCTGGCCTCTGCGGAGCACGAACAGGCGATGCTCCTGTCCAGGTGGAGGGGTTTGGTAGGGAGGGAGCTAAATCCTGTGTTTGAACAACAGGCATCAGCTCTCTGCCATTTATACCGTGTATTATTTCGCTAGAAAATAGCGATCCTTTAGGTATCAGTTGCATTTCAACAATTATGTCACTAATTCAGGTAGGTAACCTTTATATTTGTCTTGCACAAAAAGGGTGAATGAAACTTTCATTATTTATTCAGGCATGATTTTGAATTGTGGTTTCCAGCAGGTTTTGCTTTTGGATGAAATTTAGATTTCAATTATAATCGGCAAAATCCAGCAGTTTAAATCAGTGTTTAGTAACTTGATGACTAAGCTTGTGAAATTGTTCTGCATTGAGACGAGCAGAAGCACTAAAAATACAAACTATTAGCTATTTGTATTAGCTGGTGTGTTGAATTGATTGCTTTTGGTTAAGGCATCCTTCAGTGTGTTAGAACTAGCAAATCGCATGCTTTGGGGTTTTATTTTCATTGATAAACTGCAATAAAGGATGAGCTATCATCCATTTTCCAACCTTAGCCTTGAACAGATCAGCCATTGAGCTGTACTGGTAGAACAAATGGAAACGAAGGAAATGTTCCCTGTGTGTTAGGGGAAGAGGCTGGTGATGTTGAAAATAGTGCTGTTTGTCTACAGGCCGCAGTGCTAGGGATTTGGCTCGTTATTTCCACTAGGTTAGTGGTTTATATTTCTTTTGAAATACAAACACCATATTTGCAGTGCTTGAACATTAACTTTTTGTCTCTGTTTAACTCCTGCGAATTCAGATTTTAAAAGAAGCCAACGTTTTTAAATGTACTTTGAATTCTCTTGAAAAGAAAATATTTCATTCAGCATGTTTGTGGTTTGATTTCTGACTGATAAAAGTAATTGTTTCCCCTACCCTTGTGTTAGTTTTCCCCTAGAGTCCCTGGTTTTCGGTCTTGTAGTGCAGCCAAGGAAGCTGGGGGAGGCAGTGGCAGCGAGAACTCCTTTAAGATACTAGATATTGAAAGATTAAGTAAAATAAATAAACAAAAAACAGCACCAAAGAGACTAAAATCTCCCCCCAGTTGACTAATGCTATATGTGCTGTGAAAAAAACTGCAGTTGTATACATCAAATAAGTAAAAAATCGATTGTGACCAAACTCAGTACTGTTAAAGCAGGCAGTTTGGAGCTTTCCATTAACTGTCCTAGAAATTTCCTATAAATATTTATATAAATGTATGTATTAGAATATAGAAATGTGTATGTATTTCTTACGTATACATAATATATTAATTTTACAAACATATATACATTGTGTGTAACTTGCAAATTAGTCCCAGAATATTTTCTATATACGTGGCTTGCTTCTGCACCCGGGAAAGTTAATGGCAGATAGTTCAAATATGCAGAGAGTTGTAGAGGTTATAGGAGTTAGATGAAACGTGTGATTTCTCCAAATGAGAGAGATTTCTCCAAACAACTGAGCCTGTAAACAAAACCACTACCAAAAAAACCTCACACCCCAGCCTAATCTTTTTTGTCTGATACCTTAAAAATTCCAGTCTGAATTTTTTTAATTAGCATTTATTAGGTCAATACCTAATAAATGCAAATAAGAGTATTAGGTCAATACCTAATAAATGTAAATAAGAGCACCTTGGTAGTAAGCACAGTTCTTGTTCTCCCTATTCTTCCTTGCTTTTCTCTGCAAAGTGTTCCTCCTTTGCTGAAATTCCTTAAGTGAAAAAGCATCTGAAGGATCTGTGCGTTTTGATGCAAGACGGCCTAGCGATGGAGCCTTAACTACTCTTTGTAAAGCAGTAGTGAGAAGGGAGTACCGAGCGTTTTACAGCGGCTTACACTTTTATTTGTGAATCGGCGTATTTAAATGTTAATGTTGCACGCCTCCACTGGAGCAGAATACAGGGTATAAACTTCACACTGGGAACATGAAAATGCATCTGTGTCAAGACATTTTTGCCAGCTCTCATTATTAGTTTCGTATAAAATTATAGCTGACAAAGGTCAGGGAAAAATAAATTGAAGTATCTCAGACGCGTTTGTGTATTTGAGATTATTTTCTGTATTTATTTTCACTTCTTCCCTGGCAATCCCCGCTTTGACAGGGCACACGTAGGAGAGAGCAACTGCTGAAAATAGGAAAACTTAATCTGAAAAATGAAGCGGTTGCCAGCCGGTCCGTGATCAGGTGTCTTACCTTTCACTCCGCTGAATTGGCTTTCTGAAATTAATTTGGCCGTTTAGGAAGAACATTTGTGTTATCATAGCCTGGAAATGCATCATAATTTTGATACGCGCTCGTAAATCACGCGGCCCAGCCAGTAATTCCAAAGCTTGTCCAAGAGTCATGTTTGTGCTGAAACTCTGCAGAAGATGTTTCAGCTCAAAAGCACAATTTTGGAACGAGACGCCGCGCTTTGCATGAGATGGAATGGCTCTTTCAACATATGGCAATTATGATGTAGCTCGTTCTGGCAGGGGCCGCAGGAAGTCTGCTGCTCGCATTCCTCAGCATCTCGGGGCGCTGACAACGGCTCGTACCGGTGGTAAAAGCAGCCCTGTCGCAAAGCCGGTTTTCTTCTGGGGTCCCGAAGTTCTTACGGTTTATGCGGCTATTAGAGACTCAGCCCAACCTGTTGCAGGTCCCTTCTGGAGCGGGGCCGCGTGGGGCACAGGCACGGTGCTGCGAGAGGTGCTGAGCTGCGTCCTTCACCCCGCGTCCTCAGCAGGGCTGGCCCTCAAGGTAAATGCTCTAGCACGAGGTCAGAGTCCATGCAGCAAGGCTTCTTTCCGCTGGGCAAGTGAGGCCAGCCTTTTTTTATTCATTTTTCAATGGAAAGCAAGTTTCAGATGGAGTGCTTTGAGGGGAGGGCTAGGTGCAGGGCTAGTGTGCACCAGCCTTGATTTTTGGCTTGCTGAATCTAACACATTATTCATTTTTTTTTTTGGAACCTGAATATAATTTTCCCATCCCCTTGAAGTCCGGAGGGGTGGCGGGAGTGAAAATACAGAGTGTGGAGTGAAAGGAGCTGCCCGATGGAGGCGCTGGGTGCAGAACTTGCGGGTCCACCTTGGTTCTTTCCCCTTATCCTCCATGTCCCCGGTGTGCTGGGAAGGGACCACGATAGAAAGATTGCTGGAAATAAAAAGCACTTGTGTTTATTCTCTACAAAACAGATTTCAAGCATCAAAACCCGTACCAGTGTAAATTGTAAATGAGAGAGAAGGGGATGGATTGGTACTGAGGAGATTACTAAAGGCTTGATCTAACTAGTCATGTTGCAGCCCATAAACCAGATCTAAATCTCCGAAGCGAGCTTAAAAGACTACATTGAGGTCAATCTTTATAATACCTGGGCTTAAGAAAATTGAAAACAAATTTGTGTGCGGGGGAGCTGAGACGCAGAAACCCCCGGTTCGTTCTGCGGGGCCAGCTCCTCTCCCCGGCCCCGCTCAGGACTGGGCGCTCGAGCCGAGGGGCGATGCTGACATAAGCAGCAGCGGTGACTCCATGCAGCTTTGGGTGGTCGGGCAAGCAAAGAAGGGGGGAAAAAAAGTGTCCTAATCCTCTTACGTGCAGGAGAGGTGCTTCTGGGCGCCGCTGCCTGAAGCGCCTCCTCTGCAGCCCTCTCTGTCCAGCACCAGCTGCGCTGAGCAGCGAGCAGCCTCAGCGGGGCACCGCCTGGCAGCTTCCAGCCCCGTGTCTGGCCACAATCAGCACCCCCTGAGGTCCTGCCGGGGGTCCCCGGCGGGGTTTGGGGCTGCTGGCTCACACGCAGCGCCTTGCTGGGCGCAGCGCAGGCACCCAGACCTGAGAGTTCTGCCTCGGGAGGTGCAGGAGCTTCACAGCTCTCTCTGAGACTTTTAAATGTGATTTTTCTTTATGGGGCAGCGGGGGGGGGGGGAAGGACAAAATTAGATGTGTGTTTTCGCTAATTTTATAGCGGATTCTGGCTCTGCCTGAGCAGGGAGGTGGGACCAGGCGCCCCTTCCCACCCCAAGCGGTCTGCGGCTCGTGCTTCTTAAAGCCATTTCTTGCCCAGCTCCTCCCGTAATCCTTTCCTGCGCTGAAGTAATAGCCCAGAGCATGACATCACCTCTCTTCCCAGGAAAGCACTCTGATGTAGTTCCTGTAATTCAAGCAGTAATGCAGTTAAGTTCGAATTAAAAGAGCTATTTCAAATGAGTCTAGTGCAGGATCAGAGCATGGCTGGGAAGAGTTTTCCTTTACAGCCGAGGGAGGCTCGCTAATTACCTGGCGGTAAGGAAGTATAGGGGGGAACGGCACGAAGGGCAAGAGGAACTACATTTGTCCTCTGATCAATTTGCACAAACTGTGCGCGTTTGTGCACTACTTTATTAGACTATCGAGAAATCTGTAATGGTCTGCCAATGCAAGGAGCGTGCCCAGACCGGGTACCCAATTATTTCGCGTGGGCAATTAGCAGCTAAGAGGAGCTGCCTCTAAGTGGCTTGTCTGTATTACAGAGAAATCCTTGCTTCTATGCTTCTGCATGTATTCAGATGTGTCGTACTGGTGTATGTGAGCAAGGCACACCATTTAATTTCTTTGCGTGTACGGGAGTATATAATTTTTTTATGCCCACAGGGTTTTTTGTGTGCGAAGTTTGATGTAAATCCCTGAATCACAGGCCCCTGCTACGGCCAGATGTTGTCTCTGCCCATCCCGTAAGCACAGTAGTGGTTTGTCATTGTTTTTAATGTGACCAAAACAACATGTTTTTTTCCCTTGCCTTGTTCTCAAGAGCGGCCAGAAGTATTTTGGTGTTCCTCCCAGCCACAACAGGGGCAGGAGGCTGGAGTCTTTTAGGAATTGCTGCTGCTCCACAGGAGAACATGCGAAGTTGCCATTGCTGTTTGCGTGTATCTGGGAAATGCATAAATATATTAATTGGGAGGAATTTATGGGAAGTCCTTAAGTGTCGATTAGATCTTCATCTTTTTTTATTCAATGAGTTTCCAATGCTGGTGTCCAGTAACAACCGTGTACCTACCAGTCCTGTTACAAACCCTATGCTCTTAAAGGCAAGCGAACGACGAGTTAAGGTCAGCGTGTGTGATAAATACAGCTGGTTTGGGGCAAGCAGAGATGTGTGCCCCTCTCAGTCAGCCCCATCCAAGGGTCTGAAAGCAGCTTCTGCAGCCCCGACGCCAGGCATGCACAGGGCACGGTGCCCCTGCTGCTGTAGGGCGCTGCGGTAGCACCCTGGGCTAAGGGAGCAGGAGGGGACCTGAAGCTTTGCAAATTGATTTAAAACCCGTTATAAGTATGCAACATCCATCACCTTCTCTACTGGTCTATGCAACATCTGTAAATTGAGCTGGCAAGGGAAATTACGGGCTAGGCTGGTCTGGAACATCGTAAGCGTGAAGAAGGCAATAGTTGTTTTTTTATTTTTGATCAAACCTACGTGGGGGAAGGCTTCCAAGTTCCCGGTGTCTGTGCGAGATGGGATTTGGCTTGCAAATTACACCTGGTCATGGCTCTTGGTTCTGGATGCTGATGGGAAGGGCTGGCCTGGAACCGGGGGCAGCCCCCGGTGGCTGCAGGGCTCGCTGGTGCCCTGGTCACCTGCTGTATATGTAACATATATAATATATAACAATATAATATATAATATTATGTATTATATATAATAATAAAAAAAATCCATAAGTAGTTTATTGGAAGGCATAACCCTAGAAGGGGTTTATTCCCCAGTTCTGGTCCCTTCCTCCAAGATCTCTGGATCTTGAGAATTGCAGAGAGCATCTGCAGCAAAGTGGGAGCCAGCAGATGGTTCTTCCATCCAGGTGCGTATTGATTACGGGTCAGTCAAACCGACCTCTGCAGTTCACTCTGCGTGAACCCACCCCCAAATATTGGGGTTGATAGCATATTTGTGGCAAAAGAAGCAAATCTTACGGTGGATCTCTCAAAGGGCCGTGAGGACAGGGCAGGGGCGAAGTCCGGTGTTGAGCCACGGTACTGAAAACTGGGAGAGGACCGATTAGGGAGTGGGGTGCGACTGCTTCGTTCAAAATATTGAAAACGATGCTTTGTACTTCCTCCTCTGCCATCCAGGCACGTGGAACGTAACTGAACAATAGCCTCAGATACATATATATATATATATAGATATTTTATATATATATCTATTTAGGAATGCTCCTGCTGTCTTTCAAAATAACCTATAAAAATAGTGAGGTGTAATAAGCAGACGTGAATGAAGAGGCCACAGGACGTGGTCAAGAGGTGGGGAAGGGCGAAGAGCCAGCTTTTATGGGAGGCACTGCTGGGAGTCCCAAGCGTTCATATGGCCATAACAGGGGGGAAGCGTGGGAAGGGCGCATGGGAGCGGTGTGGTACCGAGGTGGAGGTGTTCCTACGGCCGTGCCTGTGTCAGAAGCAGGCAGTGAGGGCGGAGAGGGGGCTGTATTTTTTTACCCGCACCTATGGATTCCCTTTGGTGACCAAAAAAAACACGATACCTGTGTAAATCTCCTCGGATGAGCCTAAACTCAAGCACGCTTTAATGACGGTAAAATAAAATAACGCGAAATCCCCTGGGAAAATAGCAAATGCAACTCTTCCCGCTGCAGAAGTGTTAGCTAAAAGGCACAGACGGCTTACGGGTGGGAAGAGAAGACTTTTTACTTAATCCTAGAAAGAAAGTTGAGACACATGTTAGCGGCAAAGCAATTACAGAACGTTAGAGAGGAGACAGTGATTATTGGACTTTATGACAGGAAGTCATTGAGAATTTCCTGAAAGAAGTAAAAGAGGAGCGTATTTGCATTCTGCTCAGCGATTTGGGAGTACTTAGATATTTATAGGAAAATTCCAAGGGGTTGTGTGTGTTTTCCATTATACAGATTTCCTATAAAAAATAAATGTTGCCACAGCAAACTAATGGCTGTGTTTGCTGCTCGCTGCTGCAGAACTCGCTTATTTTAGATTACACCGGGCTGAGGTTTTTACTGAATCATTAATTCACTTTGCAAGTTTGCAAATTTTTATAATACGAAATATGAAAGGTCTATTGTACTGTAAAACTCACAGGGCTTTGAAAAAGGAACGCCGGCGAGCCTTGTAAATGACAGTAAAACCTAAGCAGAGCACCTGCTTCTTTATTTACCTGTGGAGTCCTTACCGCTTTTTTTTATTCTTCAGTAGAAAGCCCCGTGTCTCGTAAGGGTAACTCGGACACAAGTTGGGTCTGGGCACCGCTGCCGTGGGTGACTTGAGTGTCCCGGAGTGATGAGGATGCCCTTGTGCCGTGGGGCAGCAGCTCTCCCTTCTCGTGCTGGCCCTTCCACTTTGAATTTGTTCATCCCAGAATTGCAAATAACACACGGGAGGAGGAAAGGGGGGGAGATATAAACAGAAATGCGCGTTATGAACTTGTAAAACTTCACACCCCAGCCTCTTTTATTGCTCCCTGGGAGCTATCTAAACGTCTGCTTATTTCTCCTCTCTGGCTTTTTGTGGCCAAATGTGTTCTAACAGGGCAAGGACTTTCCTGTCGCTTTAGCTGCTGTCCTGGGCTGGTGCGTGGCTGGGGGCTCTGAGGGTGCTGGGCGCAGGGTGCTGGGCCCTCTACCCGCGTGTCGGGCAGCTCCGGCGCGAGGATCTGCTCGGAGGCACTGGAGATGCTGAGACGCGAGGGGCCTGATGATTTTAGGATCTTAAATAGTCTGCTATGTCCTAGCATGTACACGTATTCACTGGGCGCTTCCAGGCAAGTTATTTAGCATAAAGATGCTGACATCTGCGTGGATGCCTCAATCCCTGTGTGAGCACTGAAATGTGTAGTTCTCAGAGAGACGGAGCACGCAGGCTCCCGTTGTTCTTGAAGCCACTCTTGGTTTTAATTCCTGTATAGATAAAGTCAGAGCCACTGCCCCAAAGAGAGGAGAGAGAAATTGTTTTCTATTGTTTGGTGTGGGGGCTGGGGTGAGGAGGTCATGATTCCCCTAAATCGAGGGGGAAATCGGATCCTATCGATTTCATTTTTCCCGTAAACAAATTTTCCCCCTCACGTCCCAATCCCAGTTCTGCCTCAGTGTTTTAACAATTAATCTAAACCATACTAGTTCTCGTTAGTGCTGCTCCCTACACAATGGCTTTTGTTTGGCTCCAAGCTGCGGTGTGCGTGCGCTTCCTCCTCCCGAGCCCGGATCCAGCCGAAGCTGTGAAATCCAGCGCTGCTTCTGGGGAGCCGGAGCTGACCTCCCAGCCCCGAGGAACTCCTCTGGCAGTGCGTATCCCGAGGGTCTGAAGGTTTCTGGTTCGGAAACGGAGTTGGGTTTCTTGTGTGGCTGCCGAGGAGGTGCAGCCAGGCGATATTCTTCCCCCTGAGCTGGGTTCCCCGGGAGCTGTGCGTGCCCTCCGTGGTGAAATTCCAAATCCCCCGTTATTTCCAGCTCCTGTCGGGCTCGATCCTCAGAGCTGGTCGGCTCGAGCGAGTTACGTGGACTGTCCCCAGATTATTCCCTTAACCGACATGTATGTGCACAAAGGCCCATGCATTATTTGACATTATTTTGCTCAGAAGTCGGCCTGCGCGGGCATCAACAGGATATTATTAGTCCCCCGAACTGACGACAGTTTGACAGCCTGATGCGTAGAGGAAGGAAGTTTACAAACATCTCGGAGAGAGCCATGTCGAGCAGTTGAAGGAAATGAGGCATGTCCTGCTGTTATTGTCCTTATAGCGCTGGGATTCCCGAGGGACGGCACAAGCCCATCTTGAGACCTCAGTCTGGCAAAGCACGAGTTGACTCATATTTTATTTTTGTTGGTTTTGTTACTAGTCTGTTATTGTTCCAATTGTGATGTTGCTTGTAAACAAACTGCTGCTATAATTTTATTTACAGCTATTGAAGGGTAGCTTGGGCACACGGAGAAAACAGGCATCCGAGGCTTCTTGTTGTTTTTCTGTGTTTTTTTTATGTTGCTATACATCAGCTGTGCTACCTCCCAGGTTAAGAAGTACGAGTGCCGCATCTGACTTGCCTGGAATAGGAAGCTCGGTGTGAGACGCGGTGTCCTGAGGGCTGCTCACCTGCCCGGTGGGCTTGGAGGTGTGGGAGACGCGTGGTCCGGGGGCTGCCTGCTGCACCGAACCCTAGCACAGGGCACGGAGTGAAATGACAAGGTAGTGGGAAACCTTCTGTAAAACAGGCGTTGGTCAGCGACACGATATCAGCAGGGCTGGAAACCTAAATCCACCGATGGTGCTGAATGGGAGGAGCGCTGGCACCAGCACCTCTAAACCTAGAGGAGCAAATTCTGAGGTCTTAGATGTCCAGTGTGCCAGTGAATGGCTTTTTTTCCCCTTAGTTTTATTAGTTTTATTTTTTTAAAAGTACTTCTTTACTTGGCTTTTTAATCTTTTGCTATAAATCTTTTATTTTCTCTCCCTATTTATACTTGGTGGCTGTTTTGCTCTTCTCCCCCCGGCTCCTTAGCACGACCCATGCTCGGAGCAAGCGCTCGGGCTGTAACGCCACCCAGCATCTTCAGGGCAATGTCTTACTTCCAGGCTCAGACTAGATCTGGACACCAAATGTCACACCGTGCTTCCACGTGGCGGTGGTGTGAGCAGCAGGACAGCCAGCACTGAGCAGGGGCACAGCACCCCTTCCTCCTGGGGACAGCCCGGTGCCACCTTCTGCCACCAAGCGTGATGCAAAGAGGGGTTGAGGAGTCCCCAGGCTGTGTAGGTGACTGCTAAGATCTCGTCAGACACAGCTCATGGCCCAAAATTGCTTGGTCTCGGAACAGCAAGTCAACTATTGCCTTTTCCAGCAGTTTTTTCACTATTTTTTTTATTTCAGTAGCTAAAGTGAATCAAGACTTAAACAGTCGTTCACAGGAGGGAAGTAAACTAGGCTTCGGAAACTTATATGCTAAATAAAAGACTTCATGCTGGCACGTTGATGAATATCTCTAGTTCTTTCTAAAGCCGGTAGATTATCGCTTGCGTTATGACGAACAGTTAAAACGCCCCAACCCCCCCCCCCCACCCAAACAAGGTTAGTGTGTATCCTATCTTCTTCATGTTTATAGCACGGTTTTATTACTGAAGGTAAGACAGATAACTGGGCATTACTCCAAATTCCTGGCAGTTCTCCCTTTCCGAGGCACTAATATTGGGATTAGCGTGTTGTTTTAAAGCCGTTACCTTTCTTCACCTTCATAATTGCTTGCTCTTAGGGGAGAATACTGCAAACTCGGAGCTCGTAAAGCAGACTTGTTATGCAATGTATGCACTTAGGTTTTATCACCTGGATTTACCATAGTCTTTCTCTGTGTGCATTTTCATATACTTCTATGTACATCTGCATGTTCTTCGATTAAGGGTATATACGGTACGCAAGTAGCGAGGAAAAAACAGAACCCAAGGCTTTGAGCTTCAGAAAGCTGCTATGGCATCTTACAGGGAATTTATTTGCCTGGTTTTGGCATCAGGGTGGCACGTCCTGTGCTAGAAGCTGTAGATGTGTATGAAAGGGAGAAGACTTGATGTTGCTTAGTGCTATTTTCTGCATAGAGAAGCGACTGAAGATCCACTTCCTTTGGGTGCTCCTGCCCTTCCTGGAGTGGAAGGTGTCACAGCTCTACGTGGAGAACCGTCTCCCATCTGAGAAGCTGGGAAACGAGCACCATACGCATCGATTCACTGCCCTGCTGCTCCTGGGAAAGAAAGCCACCTCTGCCTAGCGATCCCGCTCCCGTCTGGCTTAGAGCAGGAGAAAAGAGCAGAAGAAACTGGCCTCGGACTGGGAAATAGGTAGGCAGCGAGGCAGCAGCAACCTTCGCTCGCCGCAGCCAGGAGAGCCTGAAGCAGGCTGACAAAGAGACAGCAGGAGAGAGCATTTACTGCTAACAATTGACTGGATCCCGTGCCCTTGGGGAAGTTTTTGTTCTTTTCTTGGTAGGGGAAATAGCTTGGATGAAAGATATGAGGATATGAAATAAGTTTAACAGCGGGAAGTTGTGTAAACATGATTAATTCCATTAATGGAAACTTTCAAATTGAAGGTTGTCAGTCCTTGTGTATATACCTCTCGTTTTCTTAGGAAATGTCACGCAGAGTATCGAAACGCTGTTCTACAGGAAAGTATTAAAAAATTAAGAGAAGAATACGCTTGGTTAGCTGCCTGGAAAGAGTAAGAGAATTCTGCCGCCTTGCCCAAGCTCATAGCAGCTTTGGAAGGCTTCATGTCATATTTTCCTGCTAGGCTTTACTTGTTCTGTACGAATAGCACGGTCAGTTTGCGGAGCGTGTCTGGGAACGAGGCGTGCAGAAGAACACAAACAGCTTCTCAATGGCTGCTGGTGAGAAGCCGCCTTGAAACTGTGCGACCAAGAAACCCTGAAGTTCAGAAGCGGGTAGCATCGCTCAGCAGGACAGCTTGCAGTTTTGAGTTGGAGATGCTGTTGGGAAACGCAGCCAGTGTCACTGTCCCTTGGTCTGAGTTCAGAGTGACAAGAGGCCTGCAGACACCACCAGCTACCACGGGAGAAGCGCCGCCACCAGGTGACTTGGCTCTCCGCAAAAATCGCGGGAGCGCTGAGATTTCAGAGGAGAAGTGTACAAGGTGCTGTGCTCTGCTTTGGAAGAGGTAATGAACCTGCACTCATTTTCCTCATTAATTATTCAAGGAAAGACTTAAACGTACACGTGTGTGTATATACACATGTACGTGCGCGTGTGAATTCACGGACAGCCCTGCTTACACTCCACAAAGCCTCCCCCCATCCTGCACGGTTGAAATAAGATGCAGCTGACGACAGTCTCTTTGCCTTTTTATGATACGGGGATGCGGTGGTATCAAAGCAGGCAGGATGAAAGCACAAAAGCTTCCTGTTTCCAGCTGTTTTCCTCAGCAAAGACTTTTTTTCCAAAGATGATGCTTCCTTTTAAGGGGTTTTTAATCTGCAAACTGTTTCCTCAGTTTATTTCACTACAGTAAAATGTGTTCCCTTTAGGTCATATCTGTCTCTTAAAAACCAACCTGCCCTTTTCAGTAGTTTTATTTGCTACTCAAAAGAACAAACATGACTTTATAAGAAACCTTTAATGAAGTACAAAGACCAATAAACCTTTTGCCACTAGAGCTGAAAATTTATAGTGATTTTTTTTAAAGAGAAACCTTGAATAAATTAAATGGGGAGAATATACTGACTACATAACACTTCAGGGTTTTAGGCAGTATTTAATACTGCATTTGTACCTGTTTAGCATACAAAAAATAGGTTTAGATTTGTCAAATAAAAAAAAACTTGGGGACACAAGTAACTTTAAATAATGGAAGAAATGGTGATTTGGATTAAAAAAAACCCTTCCAGCTGCTTCCATTACGTTAGTCTCTTTTCATTAAACTGATCTTTGTTTACTTTCTTCTAAAGTAAACATGTATAATTAAAATATATTCTGCCTCTCTCTGCGGCTCTGGTTCTGAATGTGGGCTGGTCGCAGTTGGAAATACCCTAAAGTGCTGCCAACAAGTCGGTGGAAGAGGGGCCCTGAATTTTAAGGTGAAACGTCAAAGGGGGAACCAGGTGGTGGCTTTGGGCTCTTGCCCAAGCTGTCTTGGGCAGCTATAAGTTGGGTTGCTGCCGGTGGAAACCCTTTGGTGGGTTCCCACCCATTCCTTTGCCCCAGTGGATGGGGAGCAAGCAGAGGAACCCCAACACGAGCTCTGGGTGGTGTCACTGGAGGAGGGTGGCAGGTCCCGAGATGGCGACGAGGTCCCGAAACGGCAACGAAACCGAAAGCAGAAGGGAGAGAAGCACCTCAGCTGGTTTGTGCTCTAAAGCTTTCTCTAACATATGTTTTGAATGGCGATGGTGTCCCAAATGCCAAGATGTGTTGAAGGATAGCTGGTTGTTTTTGGATGAGATTGTCCTATATTTACTGCTTACAAGTTTCATTGTTGTTGAAAGTCTGCTGTGGTCTGTAAATATGTTCTGGAGCTGTATAAAAATATCACAATTAACATATTCAGAAGGACAACAATTGTCATGGTTGAATGACTTAGAAAGTAGCACAGGCTGTAAACAGGATGTGCTGAAATGAACTAGCACTCCGTTCCCTTGCAATGGTCTCTTCAACAAACGTCTGCTTGGTATCAGCACTTCTGAAAATAATCTTTGGAGCCTCTAAAGGACATAATGCTCTGGTTTCAAAATCAGTTCTTCGAAGATGAGAAGCTTAGCTGGCATTGCTACCATTAGAGAGATCCAGGTTTGGTTTGGAAGCGATGGCTGGGTTCTTGCTCTCCAGCTTAGCAAAATGCTAGGAAGGGAGAGGGGGTGGACAGATGAAAGTTCTCCCCTAAATTCTGCTGGAAAAACCCTTCTAGAAAAACCCTTCTATTAACAAATTCAGAAGCTAAGAGAAAGGCAAGATGTCCTGAGAAGAACTCTTACCCAGATGCGGTGGGTGTAAAATTTCCATTCCTTGAGGTCCTCGAGGTTGTGGTTGTTTTCCACTCTGTAACCTTAAGGAACATTACAGCAAAAAGGATTTTATCAGAGCGGTGTTGTATGCTCCAGCAAGATATTGAATAAATTGCATCACTCCATCAAGGACACATTCAACAATTTCATATCTCTGCAGGTTTCAATGCTGTGCCTTCATTTCAAAGGACACTGTAGTTCTTTAAGGTCGATTTCTTTCTTAATGGTGGAAAAAGTAATGGAAGAGGAGAGAATTTGCTAAAAACAACTTTCAGAAAGCTGTGGACTCTTTCACAGGTTCAGTTCTCAGCAGCATTCTCCAAAGTCCCTGTAATTTAAACAGGAGACTTGAATGATGAGCTAAAGACAGGATTTCCAGCAACACGTTGGAACTTCTCCTCTTGGCGTCTTTCCCTGCTGGAGCTGCTGCTTTCCATAACGTTGGGAGGAGTGGCTTCATCTTGGGTAGGCATCTGGGCCTCGAGTCCAGCAAGGAGGGCCAGATGCAGAAACGGCTTCCATCCTTTCCTTACAGGTGGCTTTTGTGTTTTTTTAATGAGTTCCCTTGCAAAGGAATTGTGGCCTTCTTGGGAACAGCAAGAGGCTCGAAGCCCCGTAAGTTTCTTCCGAGCATATGGCCAGGCTGAAAACTAGCAGATGCTGCCTGAGCAAAGGGCAGCGGCTCAGAAGGCAGGAGATGAAGAAGGCTTCAAGAGCCCCTCTCTCAGTGATCTCGCAGTTCAAAATCAAATGCTGCCATTATGTAAGTTATCCCTGGCAAAAGCTTCAAGGCTTGCAGTCATGCCTCAGCTGTTCCTGGAGGAGTGGAAATGTTCCAAAAGTGCAAAATAATTTCTCAGACTTGAGTTTTGTCAAATGCAGTTAACTTCTGTTGCCTCAGGAGTCCAGCGAGAAGACCCTTCTAACAGTCTTGACATTTGATATCAGAAGCTATATAAGAGATGCTGAAGACTGAGGAATTGGAGCAGATTTATTTGGGGTATTCCTTATTATCCTGTAAAAAGGACAAAGCCTTGAGTTCATAGAACGATCCGCTTCGGAGAAAGGAAGCGTTGCTGCTGGTTCTTTATATACAAGGGAATAACGTGTGCTGGAGGTGGCAGGCTCCCCAGCTGGCTGAGGCTGGCCGTGCTCATGGTCTGTATTTAAAACCAACCCCTGTACTGGGGCAGGTGGCTGAAATCTGTGTCCATGTGCAAGATTCCTCATGAGTCTCCCAGTCAGCGGTACCTGTGACCTCCTCCAGTTGTTCGGTGAGGATTGTCCTCCCTGTATTTTCGTCAGCAAGTATAACAAGTGGGTAGTGCTCAGTGTATTCTGCAGTGATGAATTAATTTGGTGTTCATTGTGGTAGCACTGATCATAATGAATTAATTTGGCATTCATGCGGATGTCATGCTTTTTTAAAGCTTTTCTATTACAATGCAGAATTAGTAGACACTTAAAGCATTACACATCCGATTCAGTTGTCATCATAACCTGTTTATACTGTTCCCTTGTCTGGATGTTGCAAGTGCATTGTGTTCATTTTCTGGAGAAAGACTTGCTGGGTGGCAGCGGGGAGGTCTTGGTTACAGTGACGATGTGGCAGCAGCGAGGCGTTCAGGAGGTGCCTTTCCTCTCCTGACCTCCTGTTTTAGAGTACCTGAGCAAACTACAGGGGTGTAGGAAATGCGTGGCTGGTCCTAGACAGCTTGGAGTGAGAAAAGGGAGCTTAGTTCTGCTACGCAGTGCCCAAATTGAAATGCATCGCCAGTAATTAGTGGCATAACTGAAGAAAATAGACTTCCTTCATAGATATTGAACAGTGGAAGTGACACGAAGCATAGTCCTTTGCTCCTTTCTTTGTATTTTATTCCCCAAATGTGTTAAGATAAATAACATAGGTATGTGTTTCTCTTTTTAAGAGTTTGACTGCACGTGCATTTTCTTTTCCATTACAAAGTGGTTCAGCTTCACTGGGGGACCTGGAGGTGAGTTGAAACTGTTGGAGTTGGTTTAAAACTGACTTGACGTGTCCTGCTACTGCAGGAAATGTGTTTAAAGGACGAACCACTCCCTTGATGCGAGTCTGAAGCCTTTAAGCAGATGCATATTTTATTAGCGGAAGCTCTCGTATTTAGTTCCGTGTACAATGTACATTAAGACTTTAGACAAAAGATAGAAATCTCACTAGAGATCCTGTGAGGAGGTGCCTTACACACGGTGCTGTTACCTGGAATTTCTTGATCATGAAGTGCGTAATTGTGAGTGATCTGGGCCTGAGAAGGTACAAACAGTGGAAAGAGAATAAGAGTTGCAGTCAGCAGAGCAGTATGATCCTCCTATGCAGTGGTGCCAATTTGACATTGCACCATGAGATTGGGCCAGAGGAAGAATGATGCAATTATCCCAGCATTTATTTTCTCCCCTTAATCAAAGGGAAACTTCTGACTCTTGCTTGCAGTTGAAAGAAAAAAAAGAAAAAAACCACCACCAAAAACCAACCAACAAACAAAAAAACCCCAAACCCAACCAAACAAAACCTATGAGCTGAGCTCAGTACACCATGAAAACTAAAAACAGAAATCAAAGAAAGGAAGCTCCCTTTTTCCTGATCATGAGCTAAGCTGTTGGGTTCAGCACTATGTAGTATGACCTCATTCCTGCATCAGCTTGTGGTTCAACTCAAGCACGTCTTTTAGGAGGGCTTTTCAGCCCAAAGCCTAGCCCACTGCGCGGGTGTAACGACACAGCGCAGAGGTGATTCTTGACCAACGAGGGAATGTTTTTGGTCAGTCTTTTTGATGTCTGGTGCTTGAAACCCATGGTCAGATGCTCGTGTCTTTGCTGGTTCTCTGTGACTTTGCATATGGGTGCGTGAGGAAGGGCAGGAGCCATTCCCTCAAAGCTGGAGGAAGCCTGAAGAAGTTATCGCGGAAACGTTGGGGCTCATCAGCCCCTGCAGGACATGTCCCAAGGCCCAGCCAGGTGTGTGGGTACAAGTGTAAGGACAAGTGGTTCCTTTTTGGGGCTGCCGGGTGTGCCTCCATCCACCTAGTGAGGGACTGCAGCAGCCAGGACGCTGAAATAGGTGGGGCACACACACAGTACATTGGGGGGGGGTGGTTCATGTTTTCCACCTTTAAACGTTGCGGAGTTGCAAAATTGCAGGCTCAGTCTGAGGTCTTCCTTGGGACCAAGGAGTCCGCATCCTGTACTTTCTCTCCTTGCAAATTCAAGTCTGCAAGTGTGGAAAGAGAATTCCCGTATGTCGGCAGTTTGCTCAGGTACCTCCCTAGCCAGAGCCCCTCCTTGGCCATCAAATCGATCCCGTTCCAATTTCCAGCTTTGATGTCAAATGCATTTTAAGAAGCTCTGTGGGAGGCGGTGGCTGTTGGAAGCCCGGACCTGTAGCAGCACAGCACCGCTTGTGCACCAGTGCCGATGGTTTCCATCCCCAGCCTGTTCCCAGTCAAACCAGCGGTCAGACCTTCTGCCAGAGGCTACCTGGAAGGGAGCGGATTAAGTCAGGTGAAGTCACAGCATGGCCTTGAAACTCTAATAAGAAACTCTAATAAACTCCCTCGCCTCATCTTGCCTGGAAAATCCTTTCGCACTACAGCGCAATAGATCACTTAAAATTTTCTGTAGCATTGATTTCTGGTAGACTTCTCCCTTGTCAGTTCATATTCTTTGCCCAGAAACACGCGGCTTGTCCTACGATAGCAAGTGTCCGGTAAATAGCAAGTGTTTGCTACAGGCTGTCATAATACACTTTAAATGCAAATACATCCAGGGCAGTTTTAATGGAATTTTCATATAGATGAAGTCATTTTAAAGTACACTTAAATTAAAGCGCTGTTCTCCAAAGACTACAAGTGTAGCAGAAAATGTCCTTTAGTTTCGTTAGAGATTTTTCTTCTGTCTCCATCTGATTTCCCTTTCATCAGATTTGCGTGGCTTGCGATCAGTACGGTGTCATTTATTCTGTCGTCCATATAATTTGTGACTTTTGCAACAGCCAGTTGGATGGTCTGGACTGGTGGAGGTTGTTTTTTGGTGGTTTCTCCATTTTTTTTAACCGTAGCCTTTTCCAGTTACACATTCCTCACTAATCTTTCTGTTTCCAAGAAACATAAATATTGGGAATTAACCAGTCATGTACTGGCCAGAGAGGTACAGAACCCAGCTGCTGGTGTGCTCTGCAACAAATCTGGTTTAGATAACAGCATCGCAGCGAAGTGTATACAGAAACGGCCCCAGCAGATGCGGTTGCGATCCTGAGCCATCCGCTCAACACAAACTAGCGATCCCTGAATTTATTCCCCACCCGAAGTGGAAAGAAGTTTGCATGGTTTTAGGTTTTTTTTTTTCAGTGTAATGACCCAAGCCAGCCTTCGCCCCTTGCATCGCGGGGCAGGGGTCCCGCTGGAGATGGGGTGATCCCCGCAGCGGCGGGCGAGGAGCTGGAAGCTGCCAGCGCAGAGGGGTGAGGAGCCAACCCCTTCCCCGTGGTGCTGGCAGGGCCCTCTGAGCTCCCTTCTGCCTCGAGGCCTTGCCGAAAAGAGGTCTTAAGCCCACTGGATTGCCTCCACTAATTATGGCTTTCGTTTATTTGTTTTTGCAACCTCAAAGCCCCCAGTTAATTTTAACAGTTAGTAGTTAGGGACAGTTTGGGTCAAAGACTGTAGGAGTGAAAACAAATACATCTTGTATTATTAGGTAGGGAAAATCCCTATTTGCACCTTGCACTTCTATGCCTTTACCATAAACCTTCCTGCACGGTTTGCTTGGAGAATCGGGTCTCAGGGTGAGCTGGAGTTCCTATAAAGCTGTCCCAGAGGGGGAGATCTGAGCCAGACCTCATCCAGCCCTATTTAGATGCCAGGACCCTGGCTTTTACAGAAGTTTCTGGATTAAGCTGAGTGCTGGATTAAGTTTTTAATGATCTTTTTCAGCACCTAAACATATTACCTAAGTTTGAAAGTGCCCAACTTCCAGCTTCTTCCACTACTTTCTGCTGGAGGCAGCGCGTCTCCTCACACTTAAATACAGCATTGCCTATTTTAATTGCCTCCATAGTTCGGGAACCTATTTTGGGGCACTTTTTCAGATCAGGGCACGTACTTTTCATGCAAGTAACCACTGCGTGCGAAGCGTGCCATTGTCTAAATGATGCTGTAAATGATTGGACTGACTTATTCCATAAAATAATCTTGATGCGCGTGAGCGGGGCTTTAACCTGGTGGTTCTTTTCCCGTGCTCGGGGGGAACCCCGGAGCCCTCCCCAGAAGGGTGTGATGTATGGCAGCGGCGCTGCCCATGCCTAACGAGGTTACTAACGCAGCGGAACCGTGCAGCAAGTTATTAGATGCTGTTCCCTACAATTATTCAGCTTATTTTAGCAATTTGCGAGAGGGGTGCTCCTTGTAAATCATACTCTTCATATATTTTTGTTAATTAGGAGCTAAATTCAATCCGATGTTTGGAGCTGTCGCTACCCGCGTGTCCTCCGTGCCTGTCTTTGCCCTGTCAAAAGGCTTTGGGGTCCTTGTGTGGGTAATAAATCCGAAGGATGTAAACCTCAGGAATTGCCTGGTTTTCATGACTAAAGCACAGGCTGACCTAATATTTCATGGCACGGTAAAATGGGCATCGTGGTATTACTGCTCTGCTGGAAAAACTTCAGATATGGAGTGCCAGCTTATTCATGTAACAACTTGGAGTGTTACTACCCAAGCACACATAACTTTTTAGAAATGTCATCCGTATATCAGGCTAATGACACTCCTTGAAGCTTGGTTTCTTGAAAAAGATCATCTTACGTGGTTAAACATGAAATCATTCATTTGGCTTGGGCCGCGAAGCTGTATTTCTGTGATTCTTCTCTTCCCCAAGTCCGTGTGCTTTGTTTACAGCATGTCTTAACACACGGCTGTCTCCCAGAGAGTCAGGATGTTCTAGCTGCATGCAGCCTTTCCACGCGAAGCCCATCCTTCCATAGACTGCACCAATGCACAAAACAAAAATGTTTGTTTAAACTCAACGCAGAGCTCCCTGAGGAAGGGAGCAAAGGCAATGTTACAAGGAGGGGGTAACCTCTGCTGCTGGGCCTTACTGGCCCTTCTCAGCGCTCTGTAGCTGAGGCCAGTGTGCAAGGGTTTCCGTGCAAGGTTTCCATGCCAGAGTTTCCATGCGAGAGTTTTGCACCAGCCTTGGAAGCAGGTCTTGAGAGAAGCTTGGTGGGCGGATTTGGGTGCGTGAGGTACAGTTGAAGGGAATTATTTGCAAAAGACGATGGAAAAACAGTGCAAGTGGCAACGATATTTACAGATGAGTGCTCAGTCCCTCTGACTTGCCTGCGGTGCCTGGAGATGTGCGGGGTGCAGAGGGGCTGGGACTGGGCTGGGCTGCTCCAGGGGGTGCTGACACGGGAGGTGGGTGCGGACAGACAGGGGGAAGTGGTGTGGAAGGTGGAGATGGAGGAGGATGAGGTTATAATGAGCCCTCTGGGAAGTCCGCAATTGTCTCTTAATTAGCCGTCTTTCCAAGTGGCCTCACCTTAGGTTCTAATAAATGTCTGCCACCACCTTTTGGCTTTGACTGCTAGTTTGGAAGTGAAATGCCCGCTTGCTTCATACCGAGACCTTTGTAACCTGGTAATACAAGGAGAGTCTAAGTAATCTGCCCTTAAATTAAATGCTTCTAGGCTGCAGTGTAGAATGCATGTACTCTGCTTGGAGCAATGGGATTGACTGTTGTAATTTAGGAGTGCTCTAGGTTATTGGGTCCAAGTAAAATTATGTACTTTAATATAGATTATATATGACCATACAAATTAAATAGCCAGAGTTTATAAATCATGTTCAGTTCGTAACTGAAAAAGTGTCCTAAGAAATGGATGCTTTCCTACTAAAGTCTCCTCTCAGGTTAAAACAAATAAAACGTTTTGCTTTGGACCCTGTGTCCCCCAGAGCACTCTCAACCCCAAACTGATCCAAAACCAGGACGAAATCAAATGTTGAGTATCCTGATGAACTGAAAAAGGCGTTACAACACTTTGTACATTAGTACCTTAAACTTTGTTGCACTGTCTGCTTATAGTTTCATCAGATCTGATAGAAACTGATTAGATGCTGGAGTTATGCAAATGGAATGGATACGTGAAAGTCGGCTGTCCTTACAGGCAGAAAGTCTGTCGTATGTGTGTTAGAAAATAGCTTATGTAACTCTGGAAAACACAATGTGAGGTTTTATGACCTCATCCGAAGGCGGGATAATGCAGTTCTTTGTTATGAATATTAAGATTGAGAACAGTTTAGATTGTTTACCCTGTTGATGTTTTATAGCAAGTGCTGTCAAGTGGTGCCTCAGACTGTCCGCAAGTATTTGTATAGACTTTGAAAATTCAGGCGTAAAGTAAAATGACCATCTGATTCAAATGAATTTTCCAATTATTTGTGGCTTTAACAGAAGCTATTGAAGTGTATTGTATATATCTGGCAGCTGGTCCTACTTCTTTGGAAAAAAAAAACCCAAAAACTAAAGCTTTGTATCTAATCCCTTGAGCAAACCAATAGTAAATTGTTTATCAAATAAGTAGTAGAATTTTCCTATTTTGAATCTGTGCTTTCTTTACATCGCTGTCACGGAAAGGATAATTATATGCAACTTGATGCTGGAGGTGCACGGAGTCGCCGTTTGTGTGTTCCTCTTCCCTCCCTGAACTGTTGCCCGAGCTTTGTGCAACTTCCCCCATCCTGCGCTGCAGGCTGTCAACATCCTCTGCTGCTTCCCATGTCGTAGTTAAGTTTTCTTCACTGGCTTCCAGGGCCCTGCAGTCCGTGCTTTTGTTTGTGCCTCCATCTCCTGGCTCCTTTCTCTCGCTGAAGTCAGTCCTTGACTTCTTCAGTCACCTTCAGGATTCATACAGCCCTTCTTCCAGATCCCCCCCCCATCTATTTATTTATCACGTCCTGGTGATATTTAGCTCAGAATCTTCAAAAAGGTTTGCATCAATGGATATGCATTTTAAACTTGCCAGTCCTTTAGCATACGAAATGTCCAGGTGACCAACTTATTCTTCCCTTCATCTGCTGGTCTTTAATCCTCCTTCTGGGCTTTGTCATTTTCCGCTCGGCTCATTTGTTATGTAGTTCTTAAGCCATAACGCTCTGAGGAAAAAACGTTCTTTTGGAAAATAAAACACTTAGCAGAAAAGGTCTCAATCCACAAAATGGGTTTGTTTAACCTAATTTGTATTAGCAGTATCTGACATACTGTGTGTAAGGTGCTTCAGAGCACAAAGAGGTAATAGCGATCCCGAGGTATCTGTTTATCAGACTCGTCTGCGGATGGTAATCATAATTAGAGTCTAGGATTTTTCCCACCCTTCTCATTTTTGACACAACTGTAATTCATACAATGGAAATGCTAATCAAACATTAGTATGGTGCGTATACAAAAATCTCTTGTGTAGAGATCGTGGTCCTCTTCCTCCTAGTTTGAAGGTATTTTGACTGCTAAATCCCTTATAAAATTACTTTTGGTTAATATGCTATCTTTATCTTGAAGATAAAAGTGGAATTTTAAGATATTTGTCTCTTCATTCACTGTTCTGTGTATTTTAGATCACGCTAGCAAATAAATCAACCCAGTTGGCAGGCTCTTCAGGGGAAATACTCAGGGTTAGCATATGAAAGGGTTTTCTGATGCAGGTAAAGTTATACTGGCTGACTTCAGAAGTGAAATGTGTATTTTGCAAATAGACCACTTGTGATACGCATTCAATGTATGGGCATAATTATTAATTTTTATATTTAGTTTTTTTAGCAAATACACTATCTTTGGATAAAGGAGTAACAGAAAGGGTATGGACTACAAAACAACCGCCTTTTTATTACAATTTTACCATAGCAAGTCAAGCTCCTTTCGTCAAGGACCTTAGCACTGAAGCCCTCAGAGATCAGCTCATACCTCTCACCCAAACTGCTCTTGTCATTCTTCTGTTCTGTCACTCCAAAACCAGCACCACAAAAGCCCATCCAGGGAGGGATTTTCATAACTCCGAATGCACTTTCCCCAGTAAGCATGGGCTACCTGCTCCTCTTAGCTGCTTTGGGTACCTTTTTTTTGTGTTTCTGTGCCATTTTCTGTAGCAGCTTCGCTGCCAGACTTTCCTTTGCAATCCTTCTGGTGTCGTCCTTGCCCTCTGTCTTTTGGGGAGGTGGGTGTATATAACATGTTACTCTGATTTTACGATGCTACGAACGAAACGACGGTCTGACCCACCAACCCTTGCTCGGCTGGTCCTCCTGGTGGCCTAGGCCTTGGACCTCACTAGGTTTCCTTCAGTTACCTCTTCATCCAATCTTCAGCTGTTTTCTGGAGAGCCTGGGCTTCCCATGTCCTTAGGAAGAACTTCTTTACTGAAAGGGTTGTTAGGCATTGCAATGGGCTGCCCAGGGAAGTGGTTGAGTCACCATCCCTGGAGGTCTTCAAAAGACGTTTAGATGTAGAGCTCAGTGATATCGTTTAGTGGAGGACTTGTTAGTGTTAGGTCAGAGGTTGGACTCGGTGGCCTTGGAGGTCTCTTCCAACCTAGGTGATTCTGTGATTCCCTGAATCCAGAATGTGTGGGTGGGAGCGATGGGTGTGGAGGCCGAAGGCTGAGAGGTTGTGGGGTGAAGGCCGCGAAGGCCGGCCAGGCCTCCTGCAATGGCCTCGGAGGATCCAGGGGAGGACGGCAGGCTGGTGCACATACCCAGCCCTGGCACTGAAACAGAGACACCCGACCCGAGCACGGCGTCCGGGAAGACGCCCACTCCTCACGTGCAGGACGAGCTCTGCTTTTTTAACACCCTTGTCCTTGGCACCTTCCCCCAGAGCAAACACGACGCCATTTTAAGGGAGGTTAAGCAAATGTATTAATTTTGAGTACAGTATGTCGCCTTCTGACTTTGGGAAATCATATTAAATACTTTGTGTTCACCAACGACTTTTTGGGAGACTTTCCTTTTGCTCTAGTCGTCCATAACTGATCCCATTTGTTGCATAGGTAAATTCAAGAGCACGGCACTTAGCATCTGTGAAATGTATGTTCCAGTTGGTCACAAAGGATAAAATGTCATTTCAAGCATTTTTGTGCTCTTGAGTGTTAAAATATTTTCCAAATTTGTAACAGGATTTTGGAATTATAACAATGCAATTCTATTTCTGAGCCACTAACACAAGTAACTATATCAATATTATTTTGCACTTGCATGATATTATCGGTCTTCAAGAATTATCTTTGGCTTGTTATGTAGTTTATTCAGCTCCTTTAAAAGAATATATGGCCCTAGCGCTAAGTTAAAGAAAAGTTAAAGAAACAATTCTGTATTTCTTGCTCTGAAATTGATGGGTAAAGGCCACAGGCATGCTTCTGAGTACAGGCTGCTCATGCAGCTACTGTATTACTACATTCACCAGAAGTCATGATTTCGATTGTGCTGCTTCTCCGGGTATTGCTGTTTAAACACGCAGTATTATTTATTCTGGATTCAGCGAACAAAAATACTAAAGATGAAATTTCAGACTTAACTGAAATCAAATACAAATCAAATCGAACTCCCACAGAAGCAGAATTTCACCCGTGTCTTTTCAAAGCAAGGAGGTTTAGCCAATGAAAACAAACTGAATTTGCCCTTTGGGCTCTCTTTATTTGAGCATCAAAAAAAAAAAAAAAAAAAACACAAATGTATATGTATAATGGGTGCCTCTCTATTTACTTGCATGAGCATAGTAATCGGGTTACTTAATTTGTGGCCAGAAGTAGGGATGACAGCATCAGAAGGGTGGGAAGAGGCTTGGGTTCCTGGTTCTGCTGCAAGAGATTGTGAGCATGATGTAGTTTTATGTGGAAAGGTTGAGGTGGTGACCTGTGTGCTTTATAATGCACGTCCTCAGTCCCCCTCAAATAATACCGGATTGAGTAATGTTAGCTTAATGCCTATTTTTCTATAAAATTATTTGAAATACTGCAGAGCATGGTGGTGGGAACCAGAAATGCTCTCCTGGTGCAGACAGCCTCGCAGTCCCTGTCCTCCAGCAGAAAGCTTGCTCTTGTGGGACACATGGCTAAGCAGCATGTATATACGTGAATGGTGGAGAAGTCAATGCTTGTAATCAAATTTGCTGCAAAATTAACTGGATCGACCACTGTGCTCCTTTCTTCTTTCTCACTAATTGCTAGACTACTGTTACTTTGCTACTTGAGCATCAAGTATGTATTTCTTCTTACCTTTTGTTTTTCATACCTGTCTTTCCAAATGACAGCTCTTATGAAATGGTTTAAGTTCTTATTTACTTTTGCTAAGTCTTGAGTGTTTTTTTTTTTTTTTTCCCTCCTCCATCTCCTACCAGGAGCAGAATGCCTCTAATATGTAAGTGCCTCAGTGGAAGGTATCTCTGCCCATGGCAGGGGGTTGGAATTAGATGATCTTTAAGGTCCCTTCCTACCCAAACCGTTCTGGTTCTGTGATATCTGTGTTGCCATTTACTGGGGTAGAGCATGAGAATATCATTTTCTAGCTTGTGATTTTAGGATTTCATGTACGTGCTCAAATTTGTTATTGGAAGTGGTGGGAGGCTCAAACGAAATTATTTTCCAGAGTCATCTAATTTATTGTCCTGTGTTATTGCTGTAGTGTTGGATGATTTCCCAAGTATGTTTGGCTTATACCTGCGAAAAGGAAGGTTTTTTGAGAGTAGGGTGTGTTTCCAGAAAAATATTATATATACAGATATTAATTTCTAAGCCTAGAGCCTCCCTTTAGGAAGTCCTTAAGGGAATGAAACATTTACCAAAGAAAGTTGAAGGAACTGAGTGTTACAGCGTTACAACCAAGGTCAGGAAGCCTTGCTTCGTGCTTCAGGATCATCGAGAGAGGTGGCATGGCTTGAATCCAGCCAGCCTCAGCCCACAGCGCTGAGCATCTCTTTTAGGATCGGCAGAATTTGCTTTCCCAGGTTGCGATGATTTGCTTTTGGTAACGTCACATTGCCTCATGCTTCTGATTAAGTGAGGTTAATTTACAGGAGCCAGATTCTGGAGAAAATTACATATGTGTTCAAGTTTGCGCACTGTGGGATAAACCCAAGCGCTGAGAATAAGTCACTGGAGAATTCTGCGGTGACTTTGGTGGCATTAGGGCTTCACTGTCCTAATTACCTAAGTGGCAGTCCTCACGGGGTACGTAATAAATTCCCAGCATTAGGTTTAGGGGACTGCAGAAAGATTTGTAAGATCTGTCGTGCTAAATTATTAGCGAACCAGGCTAGATTAACTAGGTAGCAATTACTGAGGCTTTTTCTTCTCTGCAGAGGGAGAAGTGCTGTTGATCTGAGCGCTGTTTAAAGGGGGGGCGGAAGTTAGCTGGGTTGGCCTGTCGATAGCTGGCTGGATCATGCTAGAAGAATACTTTTAACTGAGATAGGCAAGGTGCAGATGTCCATCTATTTATCGAGTGCTCCTGTGTTTTGCCCCACCGTATAACCCCTTTGTGGCCACAGGCAGATGAAAGGGCTGAGAGCTCTGTGTATCACGCGGGCAAATGGGAATGCTCTGGCCAATTCCACTTGAAAATGCAGGAAAAAGAATATTTCTTGGCAAATCTACAAACAGAGTAAAATTATTATTTTTTTGTTTATGTCTGACATTAGTTTTCATCCTAATAAGCTCTCGATTTCCCAGCTAAAGAGCTAGTGTTCTTTTTTTTTTTTTTTTTAAATACATCTTGATACATCTTATTCCTCAGCTGTGGCTTATGTTTTTATAGGGCTCCATGATGTGTTTTAGAGCAAGTTCCTTCTTTTTTGACTGTAGCTGAGATAAAGAATTAGTAGTTTAAAACAATAACTACATGTTCCACTGTGATCAAGGAATTAGATAATCTGGCATGTTTGCTTAAGGGGTCTGTATCTTGGGGCTTTTATAGGGCAGTATTAAAGCCCTGAGCCTTCTTATTATGCCAATACCCAGAAGATTGCTTTAATGAGAAGTAAAGGGCCTTTTTCCAATTACAAGGGAATAACTGTATTAAGTTCCTGTGTTATGTCAACCTGCTTTGATTTGATTACTGCGAAAGAAATGGATTTATCTGTCAGTGTTACTTAATTAAGCCTTCTCATTGATGTTTTGCAGAGTAATATAGTGTAGTTTGCACATTTAAGTCTAAATACAAAGAAAATTGGTCGAAAGCTAAGACACGACCCCTGAAGATAAGGCACAAGAGCCATTGCTTGTCATTTTCCGATCAGAGTCCAGAACTTTTAACTTTGGTGGATGAACTGGAGCATTATATGGACTCAAATTAAAGCAAAGCAAATGACAAAGAGCAACCCAGTCCTGAGGTATGTGTTCTTCCCGGGTCATTTTAAGGATCTGATGGTGCCCTCCGGCCATTGGCACCTTGGCTCAAGGGAGGAGTGGGAATAACAGAGCAAAGTGCACCAGAAAGGACAAGTGGGCAGCGTTCACCTCTCCCCAGGTACATCTGTTTGACTGTAAGCCCGTAAGTAACGTTTCCCTTCTTGGGAAAGGTGCCTGGGGCTGTGAATGATCCCCCTCCTGCTGCTGTTCTTAGGGCCACTTGGTGTGAAAGGATCCCAAAACACAGTTCTCAGGTGTTTGCTTAGGTGCCTCGTTACAGTGCCCCAAGACCACAGCATCTGTATTCTTAAAATATAAATAAAAACGTACAGTATGGCAGCCCAAAAAGCTTTACTGGCACATAAATCGTGCTCCCAGCCCTGACCATGAACCAGTGTAAGGGGCCTCGGCACTGCTCCTGGCACACGTGTTGGGGTACACGAAGAGATATGAAGCAGAGGTGTAGGAAATGTTGAGGGATGTGCGCGATGTCAGCATCTCTGCGTGTGCGTTTCTCTTGCTAATTTTTCTAATGGATTTAATATGGATTTTGGAAGCTGTGCTCCAGGGTGGTACGATGCCCATCAAAGTCAATGGGATAATATCCATTGATTTTTAACAGGCAATGGATCAGGGCTCTACAGAGTTAATTGCCTGTTACATAACACAAATGATTTTTAAAAATATGCCTAATTAACCTAATAGAATGGTTGATCTGATCTGTCAGGTAAATGATACACATTTTCTTTCTTTTTCTGGAGCTTAATTAAATATTTACCTAGGAGTGTCTTGTGCTATTAACACGTTCATCTGTTATTGAGATAATAGGAATTGTAATTGAGGGAAAGTATTAAACTTATACATTTTTTTTTTTATGTTGGAAACCAACCAGATTTGGTCGCAGCACCTGTATTTGTAAGTGCTAACGACCGTATCTGTGTCTCAGGCGGCTCGAGTTCCCACTACTCCTCCAGGAGTGGCTGAAGCAATGCCAGGTGGAAAGGTAGCTCTTGCGTTTGTAGTCTGAGGGAGCACTCGGAGTTTCTCCAACCTGCAAAACCAAACGCATATTTTTCCAATTAAAGCTACTGTTTGTGCGTGGCAAAAGGCAAGCAAGGCTGTTATTTCATTAGGGTGCCGGTGGGCGCACAGGAGTAAGTTAGAAAATAGCACTGAAATGTGCAATAATGCTATAGATCGACGCCAATCACATTCCTTGATATTTAGCATACAGTAAGTAAAAAAAATCTAGGCAGTATGGTCCATCTGCACACTCAAGGATGCGTTTATGTTGAGTGTGAGTGATTTCAGCTGAATTAACACCAGAGTGAACTAGGGTTTCGACGGAATTCCTCACAGGCTTCCACGAAACGTGTGCTGAGGTGCCTCGCTGGTGTGCCTCTATCCATCCACTTTTTAGGCCAGAGGAAAGTCTCGTGAGACTCCCAACTCTCTCTGGTAGAGGTTTCGTGGTGGCCGTGGTTGTGTCAGCGTACATCTCCTGGGCAGAGGGTGCCAGGCCTTCAGGAGCAGCCTGAAGGCAGGAGGTGGACGTCAGTGACTTCTCCTGGGCTGTGGGGCGACCTCCGGCGCAGCGCGGCCTTGAGGTGCGCGGCCTTGCTTTGGGCACCTTTGGGTGCCCACCAGCTGGGGTATCTAGTGAAGAAGGTCCTAAGTCTTTTTTTGTCTGTTCCCACAAAAGCGGAGCCTTGAAGCGTCACAAGGAAGTTTTAATGCTAGTAAATTGATTTCATTGACAATACCTTATTTTTTTCCTGGGAAAAACTTGGGGAAAGTGGAATAAAAATACCACCTTCAGAAGAAATATTGGGAAGTATGAAGTGTGGAGTGCCCCTTATGCAAAATGTTTGATGTGATTTTTGTCAGGCTGTCTGAAACTGTGTGCGTCTCCTAATGATTGCAGTGAATTTTGTATTAAACAGTGAAGGAAAAAAGAGGTACTTGCGATGTGCTGAGCTTTAGGAATGTGCTTTTCTTTGCCGAAATGTTTCTCTAAAATGGTAGCCTGGCTGGGGTGGTGAGAGTTACTCACGCTAAATACGCCTTACTCGAACCTCCCAGTTGCTCCTGCTTCCTCATATTTTGCTTTTACCGTTTGACCATCCCTGGCTTTGTGCTGGAGGCTCTGGCAGGACTCGAAGTGGTACGGTGCGGCCACTCCTCAGTGGCGAGGAGCGCTGAGCCACTGGAGTAATTTTATGTTCAAACCTCGGGTTCCTGAGGGTCCGGTTCATTTCTGCTGTGAATTTAAATGAGTTAATTTAAGCAGTGGGTCAGAAGCCACTACCATCGTAGTAGCCCTGTGCCTGATTCTTAATTAAAGGCAACAGGAGATTAATTTGAAACATTAATTTAAAAGTGCCTATACAAAAGGAAAGAATTATTGCAATAAAGCCTAAAGAACTTTTTTGTCCCTAGATGTAGAAGACAGAACTAGCTCAGGGTCCTGGGGGAATACAGGACATCCTAGTCCATCCAGGGTAAGTATATCTAATCTTTTTCCCCAAACCAGACATCCTGCATATGTAAATTTGCAATCTTAAATACGAGTTTTACACCTGATTGTGCAGAGAAATGGGCATGCAAAGTTGGCAGTGGTCTTGTGTTCCCTTTAAAATTGCCTTTTTTTTAAACATTCAAACCTGATCCTTTGATTGAATTTGGCACCTGCTCCGCTACTGCTAACAGGTAGTGAGAATATTAATTAATCATTTTGCTTGGTGTGGTAGCAGCCACCTGGCCGTGGCCGTGGAGCAGCGAATGCTGGTGTTGAACATTGTTTTTGTAGTGAGGTTTTTTTTTTTGGGGTGGCTGGTGCTGATGCCCCCAAAGAGGGCCGAGGCAGTGCAGCTTCTTGAGGAGATGGGGAAGGGACCCCTGGGGCAGGCAGGTGCTGGGCTGGTACGGGGCAGCCAAGCAAGGTGTTCACAGCACCTGCAAGGCAGCTGGATTTGGCCAGCTCCCAGACCCTTTAGAGACCCTTTAGCTATGCAGACCCTTCAGGCATCTCGGGCTGCAGCGGGGCCGAGCGCTGCTCCGTGCAGAGCCCCCCTGCACGCGTGGTGCTCCAGCGTCGCGATCGTTATTTCTGTTTACTTCCTGCAAAGGCATGAAGCACTCTTAGGCTGGGCAAAAAGTGGCTGAGCTCTCACTTACGCCCTTATTCAGCCAGTTTGTTTAAATTGCTTTTTAATTGTTTTCTAATTAACGTGAAGGATCCAGGCTGGTGAGCAGTGCAGACTGCTGCTCGGTGCCCCCGAGTGCTTTCGCTGCTCGTCCTTGGGCCCGTCTTTCCCCTCGGGGTGGGTTTTTGGTAGGTGCCCGCATGCAGAGGGGGTCCCCAGGTGCTGCCCGGCGGGGACCCTGGTCCTGCCACCAAGGGAGGAAAGCCCGACACCTTTTCTTCCCTCCCGCTTAGCATCCATTACGTCATTACCGCTCACGTCTGTCAGTTTTATTTTTATCCCTTTTTTTCCTTGACACTTGTATTGCTTCCCGGGGAAAAATGTTTTGAAAAGTAAATTCTAAATTTGCACACACAATTATTTATGCATGCAAAAACTTGAATGTGAGTGTACAATTAAGTTTTGCGATATAAAGAAAAGAGCACGAGCCTGGGGAGAATTCTGGAGTTTCAATCAAGGCTGTGCATTAACTTGCAGAGTTACACCCCAAACAGCCTGACCTCTCTCTGTTTCCCTTTTTGTGAAGTGATGCTGGTGTTTCCACGCTGGGAGAATGAGTTTCTTGTGCGTTCTTCCGAACCCAAGAAACAAAACATTACATAACTCCCTGCCCGGCCAATATTTGCAGTTAATTTTAAGATTTGGCTAATCTGCTGACTGAGAGTGGAAGGTTACTGTAAGACGGTTTTGAAAGTTAGGGGCCCAATCCTGCCAAGGTTTGATATGTTCGTTCCTCTGTGGGTACTGTCTGATGCTGCTGATCCCCCCCCCAAATATACTCACAGGCCAGCAGTGCAGCACAGGAGGGGCAGCGGGTACTCACCGGTCACTTACAGAAGTGTGTGCACAAACACGAGCACTATGGAGGGGTATTTTTCAGTGAAAAGTTATTTTCCACACCCCCTGTCTAACAGAGTTGGAAATTTGTTTTATAGGCAATTGCACGCATATAGCAGTGAAGTGATTTCAGAGAGCAAACTTCTACATAAAAATAAATTTTAAAACCAAAACATTAAAAGAAATACTTTTTTTTTTTTTTTTTAAACGTTATGGGTAAGAAGACTTTCATACTAAGAGAGCCTTTTGCTGCATTACACAGCAGAAAACTCCAGGAACCTCATCTCAGTTGCCCATTCAGGATTACCCACAGAGCAAACCAAAGTCAATTGCTAACAAAATAAAAATTTGAAACAGCTTTAAAAACGCTCTGGAACACATCACTTCCAGCAGAATCAATAGAGGAAAACAATAAAAGGACTAATATTTCTTATAGATGACTTAAAACTTAGAAGGGGAATATGGGCATGTAGGTTTTGAAAAATGCTGTAAAAATGAGTGAAATTGTTTTTTCCCAATTTGTTAACAGAACTATGGAGATGGGACTCACTACGATCATATGGCGAGCAGAGACCTCGGGTCACACGACAATCTCTCTCCTCCTTTTGTCAATTCCAGAATACAAAGTAAGAAACAATTTCCTAACTTAACTGTGTTTTTGAAAGTGGAATTAATGAACCAGAAACAAAATTCTGAGGGTATAAAATCCTTATCCTCATTCTTGGGGTGATTGTACTCGGTATAAGGGTGGGAACATGGATTTTTTTTAAAGCTACCATATGATTACAAAACGTACATGAGTTGCATTTACCGAACGGGCTGTTTGCCTCTGGTAAGGGGGATATGACTGCTGATGTGGTGACTATTTGCTGAAGGAGGTAAATCTATGCGTCCTAAGGCACGGCCTTTCCTTTTTTAAAGACGTGACCAGTTGGCAGAGAAAATAGGGATGTGCTCTGAGCAGGACTTGAAGAGTAGGAAAGGCTTTCTGAAAACTTTAGAAGTCTTATGTTCACGGAAGGGAACAGATAGATAGCTGCTGAGGGATACCGAAGCCCTTGTTTGTTTTGGAGCGTGATGGGTCGCTGCCTGCTGGGACCTGTGAGCTGCAGGCTCCCGGGTTGCAGATGAAGGTGGCTGCAGCACGTTCAGCTCACAGCGGCGAGATCTGCCCAGGGCGTTTGGCAGAGACCCTCCTTCTGCCCCACACCCCATGATAGGAAGTTTTGACACCCCTGAATAACCGTTTAGCTTAGCAGCAAACACCACGGCAGTATGAAGCGAGGCTGTAATTATTTGTAAGTGAATGATAGCTACTTTCTTTAATTATGGTTGATAAATGAGTTTGGTTAAAGTAAATATATGATGTAAAAATATTAGTAATGTTTGTGCTTGGCCAAGATCACACCCTTCTTCTGCAGTTGTCAATGAACTAACCAAATGCTTTGCTTTAAAGGGTTGAATGTAAGCCAAAAAAAACGTGGAGCTGTAACTGTGATATATCATTCTTCAGCTCTAATATATGTCCCTAAAATATGCCTTGTCTTTTAATATTGGGAAATATTTGTGAGTTGTTTAACATATGGGACAATGTTGGAGCTTGTAGTCATTTGTATGTATTCACGTACAAAACATGGTTACAACAGTTTTAAAGGGTCTAATATAAGCCAAAAAAAGCATGGAAATTTCAACACTCCCTTCTTAACTCACGCCATGGGGCTTAGGTAGTGCACAGAGACACTTCACAAATAGCCACACACTTCTGTGAAACCCACTGGGCTGTGGGATGCTTTCAAGTTTAACCTTTAATTTGAATCTGAAGAACTTAAAAGTGTCTCTTGCTTCTGCCTGCCCTTAGGTTACAGAAAAATCTCATTCCTGTCTGATTGTTTTTGCCAATCTTAGTGAAAATACTGGTTTCGCTTGGTTTAAGACATTTGTTTTCTAGAAACGTGTTCAGAGGCACACAGTGAATTAAGCCATGTGGGACTCTTAGAAATTTTGGATCCCTCATTTCCGTGTTGTTCAAGTCCCAGTTGTCCCCAGCAGGGCGGTTTGCACAGCTGTGGGCTCTGTGCTCGAGATGTCTTCTCCTGCCCTTGGTATGAGCTAGGAGCATGGCAGAGTCCTACAATTTCATGTTCCTGAAGCACCCCGAAACTTTCGTCTGCTTATACAACTTGGAATTTTCAAGTTGTTACATGTGCAAGCCTGTGTTACCGTGTGTAAATGCATGTGTGCTGCTGGGGCCATCAGCTGCCTCCTGCAGCCCCAGTTCAACGTAACTGGTAATTGGGGTGGACTCTTCTTAATCTGTTCTCTTCAGGCAGAAGGGATAGCAGGGCCCATGCCCTTTTGTGCTGTGGTGTTGGTGCATTCCTGGATGTGTGGGGCATTTATCTGGAGGAGGTGGGGATGATGGGATGTGGACATTTCCCTCCAGTGGAAATGCTGCTGAGGCATCCTTGGCCAGGATCTTCATTTTGTGTGGTGTGGGACTGGAGATGGGGCTGTGAGTACCTCTGCTAGGATGGGTGACACTTGTGAAGTGCTGCCCTAATGAAGACATCTGTAAATCCATGCTGATCGCCTGCATCTGTGATTTGGGGAGCATTCTAAATATTGCTGTGATGAACAGCGCATGTTACTGCTTAACAGAGCTGTCCTGACCCCAGGTTTTTGAACCCCCTGAAGGAGAGGTCCCCATAACTGCTGGTATAGCATGGCCTGCACCTCCACGAGCAGGCAGTAACTTTCTTTTCATGCTCTTCTCTCTCTTGGCAGCTGATAGAGCCTGGTTATCATCCATTTTGAACCGGTTTCATACTGGTGCATGCTCCTGACTTGAACGAAGGTGCTCCTAACTTGAGGGGTGTGGCAGCAGTGAGGCCTTCATGTCACCTCTGGTTTTATTGCTTTTAAATAGCATAATTGGTACATTGATTAAATGTGACTTACTTGTCTTTACGAGTAAGAAATTATTACTAATGCTTAAATCAGAAACAGGCTAGATAGCTATACGATTAATATCTGTTTTACAGAAAAGAACCACAAATGGCAGTTTATTTGATTTCATGTGCTGCTGCTTCTGTTCACGTGCTGGTTTTAGAGCAGCTCTGTGCTGTTAACGCCAACACCCCCTGAATCTTTGCATCTTTTCGTTTGCTGACCCCTGCTTGTGTCTCAGGCAGCGGTGGGGATGGGCCTGGTGCTGTCCTCACGCACGGCAAAAGGCCTCAAAAGCCCCGGGTGGGAACGGGACGGGGCTGCTGGTGGCCGGGCCCTGCTTTCCCTCAGAGCTGGGCCAGGTGAGCGCCTCCCTGTCACACTCACCGTGCTGGGATATTTATTGCTTAAAATCTGTGGACCACAAGCGTCTGCAGAGAGAGGTTGTGCTTAAATGAAGGCTCACGTTGTATTTTATTCTCCAGATGCCTATTTTTGACATACATTTTCCCGTGGCTGGCATCTAGCGGGGAGCCTGTGCCTCAGGCTTCAGGGCAGGCCCGGTGGTGAGGAGCAGGTGAAGTTGCAGAGCTCCTTGTGTTGCTCGCAGTTTCTCAAGCCCTTCCTCAAACTACTGCTTGTGTGTTTTCAAGCACAGCTTGTCTTGTGCATTTCCGAAGTCCAAGTGCTCTGCTGGGTATTCTGGTTTTGTTTTAAGAGTAACTGAAGAGTACCCACTTGGCCCAGAAACGAAACGCGCATGGGCTGATAGCTGCAGCAGGCATGGCGTTGGTTCTTGTTGCCTCTCCATTTCCAAGTGTGTCCTTGGTGAGCATTTCTATCCTGCTATTTGGATATTTTGCTAGTACATTATATCAATATCGTTTACCAATGTACAGTAACTTGTTTCTAACCCCCCTGTAGCTTAACGTAGCATTTCACCTCAAGGATTACGTTGAGGTTTTGGGCGCTGTCGAAGAAAGCTGCTGGCTTACGTGGTGACCTTTGAGTCTCATCCGGGCTAGTGGTTGATATTTTGATTTGGTTACTGTGGTCCTATTGTGACAGCTGCTGGGTCATTGTAATTCAGTTCCTCTCCTTGGTTTGCCTACCAGGAGTATTTAGGTTTGTGCCGCTTCGAGCTGCAGCAGCCCGGTGTGCTGGGACGTGGCGTGGATGTTCTCAGCCGCAGCGACTGAGGGCATGGGGAACACTCCAGGAGAGAACTGTCCCTGACTTGATTAAGTGTTAAGTATAGTACTTATGAAAATAGATAATGGAAATAGAAAATATGGAAATAGAAAATAGACGTGAAAATAGAAAAGATGAAAAATATTTTGCGGAATGAACAGTTTGTGTGCTCTTCCCCTCCACCTGTAATATTTCTGGTGTTCAAAGCAGTGCATTTTATACCTTATTGAAAAAGGTCCTAGCCCACTCACTGACTGCAGTGTTAGAAGATGGGTATTTTACCTCTGATACTGTTTTGAGACTCAGAAGTCTTATAAGCTCATTGAATGTACCTCTCAATTTTTATAGGAGTTGGTCAGTGATGTGGTATGTGAAGACAAATCTCTACTGCTAAATGCAAAATGAAGAAGTTCAACTTTTTCCCCCTCCTCATTGTCTACTTCAAATTGATCCTGCACGGTGTAGGGTTGTGCTGTTACACAATCACTTGCCATGCTTTTTGGAGGGCTGGCACTTTCATTTTCCAGAGGCAGTTGTATCACAAAATACATGTTTTCACGTATGGTTCCTCCCCTCCTTTGAAAAACCTGCAAGTCGAAATTTTCCTCTCTGCATTGTTATTTCTGAAAAGGTGGTGTTTTCTCGCGGTTAAGTGACCGAGCCCTGACCATGCCAGGAGGTGCAGCTGGGGTGGTTGGTGCTGGGAGTGGTGCTTGCTCCCAGCTGGTGTTCCCAGCAGCTTGGCTCCACTGCCCGGCTGCTGCGTAGCAAGTTGCTGAATGTCTTTGTACTCGGAGGAGCCTTCCTATTTATCTGTCTGAAGAATGCGCAGTGTATATTTTGCAGGGATATTGTGAGATTTGATAAATTACTGTCTGGAAAACATCCTGAGTTCATTGGATACTCTGTGTATATGCCAAATTTTAATATTATTTTTAATGCTATGATAGCACTTGTCTCCGTATGAATATTGCTGTGGTATTTGCTTTTAATCCGTACAGCTTTGATTCTGTTACTGTTATTATAAGTAGAACTGGAATTTTTGCAGATTAGTTAAGTTTACCCAACACAGCATTATAAGGCCTTGCTTTCAATTGCTAAACTATAAACATTTGGGATGAAATTTTCCATGCTGTGTATCTGACTCAGCCTGATTATTATTTTTTTAACCTTCTGCAGAAATGATTTCAACATTTCCTAAAATGAGATTACATTTCATCCTGGCAGATTTTTGATTTTCTCAGTTAGTGCCTGGCATGTCATGAACATTAATTCTTTTTCACACCACCTCTGTTATGTCAGGTGGCTTTGGGTCCCCCTTTGCAGCTGGAGAACTTAAGGTACGTGAAGAACCACGAGGGAAACGTCAAAAACTGTCTAGTAATAATTCAGAAATGCAGAAGGTTTTGATTCTCGTGGTTGTGCTGCTTCATACTGGTCATCTGTATGATGAGAACACGCATTCAGCAGCCACTTATTTACCATAGTGTTGTCTGCTTTTTTTCTTATTGTATTTTTTGTATTGTTTAAAACTTTTTCAGTGCAGCGCAATTTATTATTATTACTAAGAGGGCCTTTGTTAAAGGCGTCAGACAACTTACAGTGGATAGAAATTAAGAGGCAACTATGATATTTGCAAAAAATAAATTCCATGTGAGGGACAGAAAGAAACACATGACATTGCTTTTTGGATAGCGTTAAAGGTGAATTTTCAGGAAACACAAGCAGCATCTTTTCCAGAAACATCTGTGACTGTCTGGCTAGCTTTACCATCAAGTAAGATGTTTTTTCAACAACAGAAAAACTTAATCTAACAACTTAAAAGGCCAAGAAAGGCCTGAGCACCGCACCGGCAGGTTTAGGAGGAATTGCACACGGGGCGAGCGCTCCCAAGGCTGGCCGTGCTGGCTCCTCGAGGGCTCTCCCCGTGATGGAGCAGGCAGGCCTTCCCCTTCCGCGTGGGAGCTGTGGGGAGTGGTGTGAGCCCACTCGTGTCCAGCTGGGGAAGGCTTCACCAGGTGGGTGCACTGGAGCCTAGCCCCAGTCCGCTGGGGAGGGCATAGGCTTAAGTGTGACGAGTGTCAAATCCCCCAAGGAAGCTGAAGTGTGGTGTGGCTGGGCTGCAAGGAGACCTTTGACGTGGTCCGGTGTTTGTGGATGGAAAACATGCCGGGAATGCGAGCAGCACTGCTATATTTATCCATAGCAGCTATGACCTGGAGAAGACCAGTCCCACCGTCTTGGACTGCGGTGTCCTTGCTTGTGCTTGCAAGAGAGGTGGGAGAAAGGTCTGAAACCCTGGGTTCAGCCGCCACCTTTGAACTGTTGGGCTGATTTGTCATGTGCTTCCAAATCTGCCTCTGGCATCTCATTTTTTGGCAGTTTTATTCACCTCTAGACCCACTTAACTCTCCTTCAACCACCCCTTTGAATGTTGCATGGCTATACATGCTCACCAACCTAACTTCTGCCGCTTGTGAGTACCGAAGGCTGTCCAGCTGAGGCATCTGGAAGGTCTGAGTTAGCTTTCAAATAGCACCCAAAATCAGAAAGAGCTGTGTTGAATTGTTTTTGGCCGAATCTACAGTTACTTCACCAATCAATGTTTCTCAACGTCTCCGAAATTCAGAAACAAAGCTAATCTGAGAAATAATTGCACCCCCTTGAGCACTTTTCAAGTGTGGGGCACTGTAAATGCATCTCTCAGGACCAAATTACAACACGGTAACGAATTTCAGGCACAGTCTGTCTGTTCTGTTCTTCAGTGGACATGTCTAAATTTACACGTAAGCTACAGCTCCCAGTTCCTTCTCCCTGTTACGTGGGAGCAGCTGTATGGGATTTCTCCCAGCCTTTTCTTCTGGAGTAGTTTTAGTGGTTTCAGCACAACAAAGCAGAAGTGCTTCTGGATAGCCCTGAGGAGCAGCAGTCAGAGTTTTAGCTATGCGGGGCGTCAAGGCTGAGACCTGAGGAGCTTGGATGTAGCATTTTGGCTTTCAAAGATAACCACAATGGAAATCACACAATTTATTGTCCACAGGGACCTTGAAAGAGGCCTTAAAAATGCTTGGTGGAAGGCAGGGGCTCACGTACCTCTTGTCATGCAGTATATCTGCTGCTCCTCCCATGTTTCACTTGTGTACGAGCAAAATTAACAGCAAAGATCTGTCTGAAAAGCTTTTTGTAGATGAAGATGGAAATACATCGCAGTTCCTAAGCACAAGGTAATGCATCTTGTCTGCAAAGTGACTTGCTACGCTGCCAGTCAGGGTTCTCAGCTCCAGCATCCAGCCCAAGCCTCTCGTACAGTCCCGAAGAAAAGAAACTGCAAGGACATTTCCATTTATTTGGGGAACGAGCAGCAGATGTATAAATAGAAACCGTAGACTGTGGCAATTAATGTCTGCATACTGAGCAAAGAATTGAAATATTATTTTGTACTACATAGTTTCAGTGAAGTTTACATTCCGTTGTATTTTGTTCTTAAACAAGCCCAAGCATTTTTAATAAGTTATTTTGCGCGACAGTTGTGTTCTGCATAGCGTGGCACAGACTAGAGCTGTGTGAAAATTCTGCGTTGAGCTGCAAACGTGTTTGATGGGGCTTTGGGGTACAAATTACAGCGGGTTGGAAGTCTGCAAAACGCTGGCTGAAGTTATCCTCCCTGTAAACGGCGAGGAGAGTCCCCGTGCTGGCAGCCCGGTCCTGTCTTGGGAACGGAACTAGATTTTAAGGGAACATCTGTAAGGCCCCCTAAATGGTTAATGAGCTTCTGCCCTTTTTATAGATGAACTTAGTTTGGCTTTCAAATCAGCCTTTGCTGCTCTTCTCCAGCTGAGCTGATATTAGTGGCAGAGGGAATTTGAGCTCACACCTGTTTGAGCATTAAAAGAAACCTATAAGTGGCTTCCTTAAAATATTCATGGAGAGGGAAAAATTCAATTTCTAGAAGGTCCTACCCCACCAGGAAATACATCGATAGGCACATTGAAAGAGGGAGGGGGATCAGCAACAACAAAAAGGCTGGCTTTGGTTTGTGAATTACTTGAAATCTTTATATTTTCCAGGGTGTTTGGTAGTCACGTAGTCGGTGAGCACACACTTAAAGGTAGAGGCGTGCTTCTGGAGGACGCGGCTGGCCTGGATGTGGAAGAGATTTGCATTACAGCTGGAAAGCATACATGTGGGAAAATCTGTGAAACAAAACAAATTTGTTGAATTACTAGGTCATTTACATAGCTGCTCCAGTCATGGTCCGTTAAACAGGCAAAAACAATGGTTTTGTTCTGCTCTCTAGTTAAGGCACAGAATGTGTAAAACAATGCGGAGTTAGCTGGATAATTAATGACGATTCTGAGCCTGCTCTTACCTTAAGTCTGAGCTTCGCAGCGTATAGAGACGTTGCATCGAATAACGCATCAGCTAAATAAGGTCGACTTCTTTTGTTAGGGCCTGGCGTGTTCTCCTCCGAAAAACAGATAAAGCTGCAACTGCCGGGGCTCAAGGGTGGCTGAACCTTTATGTTAGACACCACTCGAGCCGATTCGAAGGCAGAGCTTTGGCAACACGTTGCCGGTCAGAGCTAACTGCCGTGTGTATTTCTGGAGCAGATTTCTTCCAAGCTTTTTGTCTGTAAGCTAGGGCATGTCCGGGAGAGAAACGTATCTCGTTGGCTTCTGCAGGAAGACAGGATTGTCTTGTAACAAAGTCATTTTTACTTTCATAGCTGCATTTTTAATTCTCTCTCAAGGCTACTTCTGACAGCTCGCGTAATGGCGTCTCTATTCCTGTCCCCGGTCTCCGGGACTGCTCTGGGTTGTGCGCATTTGGTCAGATGCACAGAATATATAAAATCAAATATAAAAGAGCTCCGATGAAAATGATAAAAAGGGTATGACAGGAGGGTACAGTAATTCTCTGCAGCATCATGCCAATAGATACATCTTGCCATATGGTCTGAATTAAGGACAGCACCAGTTCTCACACTATACGAGGCTGATGGTATACTAGGTCCGTGCTTTGATCCTTGTACCATGTGAAATAAAAAGATACGGAGCATGCATTTAACAGGAACCATCAGTACTTTAATTAGATTATATTTCTTTTTAACTAAAATCAGAGTACTCCAATCCGTTTCTTTACTTTGCAGACTTTTACTATGTGATTGTGGTCTTAAGCACATTCAATAGTTCTAAAAAGAGTGCGGAATGAAAAGCGATAAAGGAGGGTATTCTGGGGAGACATGCTGACTAGATGTGCTAAGGCAGAAATTAGGCTAACTATCAAATATTGCAAGTGAATTATTTGGAAAAAGCCGTCCTAATTCTTAGATGAGGAAGCTGTGTAGTTAGATCAGCAAGAATTTAGTTACAAGCATTTTAAATTGTTGTTTAAATACATTTTAATTACGGTATCTAGATCAAACATATCCGTACCTTTCCTACTCTCTGTATTTACATTTGTTATATATCACTAGAATTGAAAATGCCAGCTTCTGGTTCTCACAGACAGCAAATTTTGTTTTTCCAAATACTTCCAGGACTAAATTTTTCCTTCCCTAAATGTTACCATTCACATAAATCTCATAGGGAATTATTCCAAGGCCGGTTTAGACCTGGATTTGCAATTGGCTGAGATTACAAATCCCCCGTGGCATGGGAAGCGGCACCTGGAAGATAACTGAAATTCTGATGAGATAAGAGCTTATTTTAGGAACTACTACATGAAGGAGTTTGCAAGTGTCCACAAAATTTGGCCCAATCTACTTAATCGGTCTTCATTTCAAGAAGCGAAGACGATGCCATGTAAATACACACCATCAAGGGGAATCGGTACCTGCTGAAAAAAATAAGTGTGGCAAGCATATTCTACACAGTTATGCTGAGAATAAGTACTACGATGAGAAGGAAACTAGTAGCCTAATATAGACGAACAAGCGTGGCAAAAAGTAATCATCAGAAAGGAAGGCAAGAATATAAGATGGGAAACATCAAGTACTGTTCAGAGAATGTGTGGAATGGGGTTGACTGTTAAAAAATAATGATATGAAAGCAAAGATAAAGAAAGGAGAGACTGTAGGTGAGGTTAGGATAAATAATCATGAAAGATTATTGCAATGCATAAAGAAGGAAGAGGTCAGTAAAGTAGATTTTAGGACCTCTTAGAGATGGAAAGGGTAATTTATTGACAGATGATGTAGACACTGCTGAAAAATAAATGGATTTTTCGCCTCAGTGTTCACAAAAGAGGATGGGGAACAGATGCCAGAATCAGATATAAATTTCCCAGGAGAGAGTCGAGAAATATTGAAGGAAATAGGGATTATTCCAGAATGGGTGATCACACGGTGGGTGAGAACATCAGTAGATGGATTAAACCCTGTAGAGGAGCCATCACAGAATTCTTAAACGAGAAAAGAGAAAGGGATGTTTAATGTTGGGGGGCAGGGGGAAGGAGGGATGAACAAAACCAACAGACCCTCTCTTTTGTTCCATGGTGTCCTTAGTTGTCCCCATTGGTAACCATCGAGGAGCTCTGTTTCTCCGTAGGGGCACAATGTTTTTGTCCCGTAAGGACTTTATCGACGAGTTTTGTGCATGACTGTTTCACTTATTTTAAAGTAGTTTTAAATACTTGAAATATTTTTTGGAACAAAGAGTCCGGTCTCCACGAAATGTGTAGTCCTGTTTGGAAAGGGCGCCCCTGAACCTGTGGCCACCTGAAAGGAGTAGCTCAGTCGGGTCAGGAGCAGATTTGCTCTATAGGAACCATTGCAGGCCTTCAAAGGTGAGCTGAACCTAGGGGCTTCTGCCATCTGGAGGCCTCTGCCTCCTCCAAGGAAATCACTGGTACCTTCTAGTTCTGCCAGAAGAAACACTACCCTTGATCTGACTGGTGGCGCGTTTATCCCGACATTCAGAGTTGACGCTCAGCCAGACGGAACCTGGGTCTACAAAATACTGATTTTTTGATGCTCTTCTTCATGATCCTCCTGATGATCTAGAAGAACCATATTGAGAACAACCATATTCTTGTGGCACAGTCTTCGCTGTACAAGCTTCTCGCATTTATGAATGACTGAACTGAAACGTTCCCTGTCGTGATGAGCCATCTCGCCAGCCTTGCTCCTGAGTCTCGTGTTTCTTCAGAGGCATTTTTGCTGTCAGAGGTTCTCATGCCTCTTCCTGGTCCAGATTCATTGGTTTATTTTATTCATTAGGTTTAGTTGTATCCTCAGGAATGAAGTCTAAATGGCCAGCAGTAGCTTTTACTGAAGCCGGAGGCAAAATAAGATGTTTAATTTCCATTCAACAGGCAAACGTGCAAGCGCAGTTGGAGGTAACGGGTAGAATATTTAACACAGAGCTAAACTGTTGCAAGGTTGTGCGCTTGTGGTCTTCTTCAGCGTGAGTGTTAGAAGAACGGCAATTAAAACGCACAGATATTTGGATCGAGGGGAGAAAAACAATGCAGGCTGAAACTGAGGTTGTCCATCTGGCAGAGGAGATCCTTAACATTTGGATACCAAGCTGATTCAGCAAAACACTTATTTTTAAAACCTTGCAATGCTTTAGAAATAGAATCCAGATCAAACAAGATTTCACATATCCCCCCCACGCCCTCCCCCCAAGCAGAAATTGCTCTCCAGTCCTTTGGAAAGCTTTTGCAGAAGACCAAACCCTTTCTTCTGTCCCCCGAGTGGAGTCTTACCCTCTTTCCGAAGGCAGCTGCCGGCAGATTTCCTCTGCTGGTTTCTCGTCCCTGCAGCTGCAGGGCAAAGGTTGCAGCGGAGATCCCCTTCTGCCTTCGTCTCATCTTCCCCCCGCGACCTACAGACTGCCAGTTTGCTTTGTGTTGGTCATCCCGAGGAGACGCCTTCTACCTCCACCCATCCTCTTTGGTGGCATGTGAGGTGGTTAGCTGAAGGCTGTGGTTGGTAGGTTTCCTAAGGGTCGGCAGCCTCTGAGTGAATTTAACTAGACTCCCCTTTTAGGGATCATCTCCCGGCTTCTGCTGAAACAGTAAAACCATCTCCTAGGTGCGCTGTAGCCTGGATGTTGCTTTGCGTGCGTGTTTGCCATGACGGGCTTGTGCTTTGGCTTCAGCCTTCGGTTATCCCACCAGCTGCTGAAATGGCATCTCTTGGGATGCAAGGGATTGCGGGGGAATCTTTGAATAGATGATAAATTGTCTCTAAGCCCTGCTTTGTGGATGGAAAAATCTCAAATGCTTCCAGAGACTGAGCCTCTTGCCTGCAGCCGTCCACCCATCTGCATTTTAATTCCTGGAGCTCCCTGCCACCCTCCTGGCCGTGACCAAATAGCGTCCCTACTACTCGGTGTCCTAAATCCACTCGTTATTGTCTTAGTTCAGAGTTGACGGAGATTGCAGAAAGCCACAACCTGTCAAAGCACGAGTGGCTACAGCAACGACTTCTGCTTTTTTCTACGGAGAGACCACGGTCAGGTTATGCTGCTGTGACATATTTGGGCGTGTTTGCCTCAGGGTGATTTTTATAGAGACACTTTGACCTTCTCCAGTAAATACAATATTTGGCTTTTCATGCCACTAAACAACATTTTTCATATGTGTAACACACCCAACATTCCTGCCATCGTTAAGCGTATTTTGTGCCATTTTGTTGCTGTTGGATTCAGGGCAACGCCGTTTTAGCCTTTGCATCTTTGAGCTTCTCTCCTCCTGTAGTTGGAAAAATTACCAGAAACTCACTATTGAAACGTTTCTGCTTTTCTGGGGAATAAAAGCCTTTTATCACCTCCGGAACCCTTGGTTTACGCTCAGAATATTCTTATTTGGGGTCAGAATATGCTTGAAGTGGGGAGGACCCAGCTGAGCCTTGCTCCTTGAAATGGCCAGTCCTTTGCAGCGTGTTTTGGTTGCCTGGATTTTACCTCTCTGTACGGCAGAACCATTCTTTGTCTAACTTTGATATTTTTTTTAACATGCGAAATGGTTTTGATCACGTTATATGGAGCTGTCATCACGCCCCGACCGGTTGCAATCCCCGTGCCCGCTCATGTGGCGCACACCTGTAACATGTTGGGAACGGACCGGGCTTTGAAGCTCGACTTGTTCTCTCATAAGAGTCCACATATTTCTTCCATCATGTAATGAGATTTGCTGATGATACAAAACGGAGGGGAGCAAGCTGCACTTAAAAGAAAGGCAATATAAAATACGGCTTTGGCCGCGGTCCTGCGCTTGGACCCGTGCAGGAGGAGCCTTGCCCCGGCGCAGAGCCCTGGTGGCTCGCACACGGCTCTGCGAAGCAATAAAAACCCCCTCGCCGGTTTCTCCCGCTGTAGTTTGTTTTTAACGCTTTAAAACACGGAGTGAAATAATTACTAAAATGCGGAGGGAGAGTGGGAGGGGAGGAAAGGAAAGGAGAGATGTGCTGTGTTTGAAAAAAGCTGGCGGTTTGGGGAGAGACTGTAAGATTTTTCCAGCTGTCGAGGAGGGGCGAGGGGATGTCCCTCTTCTCCCGACCAGAGATGGAGAGCAGCCAGCACCGGGCCCAGGATAGGAATGAGGCTGATAGGGGACCCGGAGGAGGTTTGAAAACATAGAAAAGTCTTTTTTCATTCAGCTGCTGGTGTGGAAGGGAAAGAGGGGGTGACGCGAACCTGCTTTTCCTCTGATCCGTTAGAAGAGAGGCGATGCCAACACCGAAGTGAAAGGGAAACCAGATCCAGCTCTCAGGGCTGTCGCGTGGACTTGTTCTTGAAATGCATCGCTGCAGGTAGGAAGGAGCAGGCTCTGCGCCCCGTGTCCTGTCCGAGCTGTGAGGGGCCGCAAGGTGAGGCGGCTCCGTGTTCTGCGTAGGCTCGTGGTGGTGGTTAATGGAGAGAGACAGGTCCGAGGGTTGATGGAAAACAGCCCATTGAAACCTTCACCCACATACAAAACAGGGTTTTTTTTTTTTCCTTTTTTTTTTTTTTTTTGAGCTAATAGGCTGAGATTCGTGAGCAAAGGTTGAATAAAAGTCAAAGGAAACTATTTTGGCACTTTATAAGGGACGAGTGAGGCCACATCCGTAATCCTGTGCACGGTTCTTGTCACCTTATTATTAGAGCTGTGTAAATCTGGCAAGGATTTGTATTTGCCAAATATACCTCTGGCCTAGATTTGGGCTTATATTTGGAATTCAGGCCAGTTTTAACGCCTATGCAGTTTGTAATTTTTGCCAGTTTTAAGCAAAATAACAGGAAAGAGGATAATGAAGGACAGAGGAGTCAGGAAAGCGGAAAACTAAGAAAGGAAGGAACTAGAAAAAGAGGAGAGAGACAAAGGAATATGGAGCCCATTCCTTCTCTTCTACCTTCATTACACCCCTTCCTTAACATAGCTTTTCTTTTCCGTTCATGCTTCGGTCTTGCTCTCTTTGAATTTAGAAGAATTAACTAAAGCCAGCCCCTCTCTTCTGCTCTGCTCGCGCTCTCGCATTCTTTCCTTAATTTGCAGACTTCTCCTTAGCCTCCCTCTCATCACTTTTTATTCCCCCACCTTCAGTTCTTTTCCTGTGGCCCGGCATCCCTCAGAGCATGTGCTCGCTGTGAACGTTTGTCTGCTCGGCACACCCCGTCCTGGTGCGCGGACGCTTTGATGTACTCGCATACCAGCAAGATTGAAATTCGAAGGCTCGAGAAGTATCGCGCTCCCGTCCCCGAGTTGAGCCTCACAGCCGTGCCGGTGGGAGGGGTGATTTGCTCGTGTCACCTCATCCCACACCTCGGCCGGGCGGAACAGGCAGAGGTATGCTCCTTGGGAATCCCCACAGGGATTTTGGAAGGGCTCCTCTCCGCGTTGCTGGGGTTAGGTTGTAGGATCTGCTTTCCCCGAGGGCAGTGAATTGGATCCGAGTGGTCCGAGCAGCCCCTGTGAAAGCAGACCCCGGAGCAGCCAAGCATCCTCTGCTCTCGGGGCACTCAAGAGCAGCCCAGGGTTGCTTTCTCTGGGAACGTAGTGCCTGGGCGAGGTCTAGATTTGCCACCTTCTTGCCTTTGGCGTCTTTATCTTGGGGAGACGGACGAGGGGATGGGGAAGAGAACAGGAGCGTGAGCAGGGGACGGACAAACCTCTCCACCCGGTGGGCAGGGCTGGTGGCTGGTGACGTCTCTAAACGGTGGACAGAGGAGCTGCAAATTCCTCAAGGTCACCCAGGAAATCGGAGGGAAAGCTGGAACAAACCCCGGGAGCAATCAGCAAGAAGCGCTGATTCTGCTTGTAGGCAGCACCGGTCGTCAGTGCACACCTGTGGTTGTACTGTGCTGGGAGGCCAGGGTTTCGACCGAGACCACCGAAATCTTAGCTTTTAAGCACAAGATACGTCTGCTGCTCCTCCTCTCTGCTGCAGGTGTGGGAGCGCGGGGAGGCTGGGGCCCTGTGGGGTTTTGTTAGAGATCCTTATCTGTCTCGCAGGGTTGCGTGTGATGGGTGGGTCCAGTTTGCTGAATTGTTTGGTTGCCGACTTCAGCGATGATTCATTGATCAACGCGCACAGATTTATCAGGACAAAAACAAAGCAGGTATATAGAAGGTACCGGTGGGGTGAGATAAAATGAACTTTGGGAATTCCCCCATTTCACAAGGTGAAGGGGCTGCCTTTGCTGCTTTGGGGCAGACGGGGTTGTGGAGGATCCCTTCTGAAAGGGATCTGCGAGGCTGTTTGAGCTGGTGACAAATGTGAAATCGGTCACGAGCCTTGAGCTGAGCAGAGGCCAGATGTGGCAGGAATTGCACGCAGAAGTTCTCGGCCAGAGAAAATAATATAGGGACACGGGAAAGGCCAGCACTAGGACCAGATCCCAGTTAAAAATGGGCGCGTTTTGGTACTAGCAATAAACCAGTCAGTGGGTCGGTCGGAACCACCGGGGCCCTGAAATTTCTTCTCTTTGCGCACTTTTGGCTCCCCGCATTCTCCGTGCCGGCGCTGCAGACAACACCTCAGAGGGGTGACGTGCTTTTCTTGTAAAATATCATTTTGGGATCTGCTTTGCGTGCTTTTGTGACTGCTCACTTCTTCCTTCGGAGGCACGTGGGAAGCTGCTACGTTTTCATAACTTTCTGACAACGTCTGAACTCGCAAGACTCCCGTGCCCTCCCTCGCCGCCTTTCGTTTTAGCGGCGCTAAAAGCTTTGCTTCTCCCCTGCCCCAGCCTCCTGCCAGAACGCGGCGCGTAACCTCGTGTGCTCCTCTCGGCAGCTTTGGCACGAGGCTCGGACGGAGCAGAAACCTCCAGGAGCAGAGCGCAGATCCCCGGCGGATACCTCCCAGCCCCTGCGGCGCGCCGCTTGGAGCCGCGGGGTGCGGAGCCGCGCAGCGGCAAGCGATCATTATTTCTCCGGTTTTAAGATTTACCTGTTGTGCTCAGTGCAACAAAAGGAACGAAATCTCTGTAATTATCCTGGAAGGGGGAGGAGATCGCGTTTTAGCACCTTTGATCTCGAGCCGGAATAAGCTCGGCTTTTGGAAATTCAATTTGAAAGATTCCGC